>NW_006408577.1:16639596-16740003 GCF_000296735.1 Chrysochloris asiatica | reverse complement strand
ATATATAGGCTTTGGCAGATGAGACTTCCTAGTTGTGTGATCTCAGGCAAATTACTTAATCCTTCAAAACCTTAGTCATTTTATCTGTCATGTGAGAATAACAACTCCTTCCCCAAAGGATCATTTAGTACAAGAGCTCAGTACTTGGCACATACGTGTTCAGTATTACAGCTAGTTCACTAAAGTGGAAAGCATGGATCCTTAACACAGTGATGAAAAATAAAGAACATCTGAGATGTGAGACCAGGAATTATGAAACTCAATGCAAAACACACTCTGGCGGCAGTGCTAACGTGCAGAGTCCTATGTGTGTACACATGGGCATGCGTACACACCAGGAAGGACCACCAAACTGTATTCTTTCACATATTCATTCAAAGATGTTTTCTTGTAGATAAAAAGTAATGGGGTCTTTGCTTGGCACAGAAATTCATAAACTCTGGGTACGCCAACTCTGAATTCCAACCTATGAAATTAAAAGACAAAAACAAAACTCTAAGGAGGCAGAAGGCATTTCTTGTCAGCTTAAGAAAACCAAGAGTTTTAGAATAAAACTGGAGTCTTTGTGTGGTGCTATGGGATAAGCACTGGACTGCTAACTATAAGGTCGGTGGTTCAAACCCAGCAGTTGCTACTGTGAAACCCTATGCAGGGTCATCACTGAGTCAGGACCAACTCGACAGCACTTAACAAAGAACTGAATTTCTAACCTGAAAATACTAAAGTTCCGGTGCACCACCTCCTCGCCTGGAACTCCATCCCAAACAGGGGGCTTCTTAGCATGTTCTGCTAGAAGCTGCCCCCTCACCCTAGAGGCTGCTAAGGAATGTATGTCCCAGGTAACCATCTCCTCTCAGCCATGGTTCTAAGAGCTGGAGCTGAGAGCCTGACCACATGTCCTCTTACTCAGCTGATATGCATTTTGGCAGTTTCTGCCCCAAGACTGTAGAATGTCAAGTGTAAATCTTGAGGAAAAAAATAATCAAATTAAAAGCAGAGTCGTGGCCAAGTAGAAATAGAAAGACAATGTAAACACCACCAGGTGTATTTCTGATTAGTGACCAAAGAACCGGCCTTGATTGTATTGCGTGATGTTAAAGGAGTTATGTAACTTGGCCCATATGGAATACTTCCCTCTAGTAAAGCTAAAATGGCTTTGGAGAAAAATGCCTGCCACTAGGACGGTGAGGATGGAAGTTTGCACAGTGACAGCAATTTTCTACAACTTGGTAAGTGTTTGAGTTACGTAACTGTAAGCATGCGTTGAAGCTCAATGTACCTAGAATTTGTGCATTTCACAGTATGTAAATTTTACTTAAATTGGAAAATATTGAAGTCTAGTGAATATGCATGCAAAACATTTAGGAAGAAATATACTGATGTCTGCAGTTTACTTGAAGTGCTTTACAAATGGAGAGGATGGATAGATTGGTATGAGATTAACAATAGAATCTAGGTAGTGGGCATACAGTGTTTAAAATTATTTCAACATTGTTGTGTCTGTCATTTTTACTAAAATAAAAATGTTGGGGAAATTACTCAATGCTGCATCAGAAGATACAAAGTTACTCTGTACTTACGGGTGCATACAAACCCAGTTGTCAGTGGGAATGCACAACTCCTTTCAGTGTGCCTCTGACTTCCTCCCGTCCGCATTAACATAATCACATGCTTGCTCACCCTCCAGAAAAAGGTGAATGGAAAAGCAGTTACTGGGGAGATGCTTGTGATGAAGAATTAACTATGTTATTATGGTAAATTGTCAGAAGTGGTTTCTTGTGCCCAGTTGTTATGTGCTGCCAAGTTGGTCTGGCTCATACAAACCCTGTATAGGGTTTCTGAGGAGCAGCTGATGGATTTGAACCATTAACTTTATGGTTATAAGTCCCAGTGCTTATCCTACAGTGCCACATACTTGGGTTGACTGTTTAGAGACAAATGCAATAGCAATAACTCATACCTAAAATTTAGTAAGAATTTAAATCATAGAAAATGTTTTCTAATACTGATATGGTGAAATGGCCAGCATTTCCAATGCTTTGAGGGGAGAACTTATTTGTAGAACCCAAGGACTCCTGGTGTGACACTGTAGGATCAGCACTGGACTGTGGTCAGCTGAACAGCGCTTAAAACAGATATGTATGTATCAGAGTCCTGGTGTGGCACTATACGATAAGCACTGGACCACAAGGTTAGTTTGAATTTCAAGGTCAGTGGTTCCAACTCACCAGCTACTCCTCGGAAACCCTATATAGGGTCACTTATGAATCTGAACCGACTCAACAGCACTTAAGATATGCAGGAAATGTTTTGTATACACTAGCTCACATAGTCCCATTATCCACATTATATAATGGAGGTCGTGGAGCCAGTAAACAGTAGACCCAGGACTCAAATCAGTTCTCTTCAGCTCAAAAATCACTTTCTCTCCAAAGCACATTAAAACATGTTAGTTTTGCAAAGCTCACATAGCCACAAGAACAGCGGCAGCAATTTGGCCAGGATTTTACCAAATACCATTGGGTGAACATGTGGAAGGGCCAATTTGTACTCAACTGTTTTTATCACGATGCCACCCATCAAAGAGTATTTTTAACAGTTACACTGCCCACCAGCAATACTGATAATTAGACAAATGTAATGAGAATACAGAACTCGAAAAATCTTTGCTATATTTTCATAGCTTTAGGGGCAGTTCAGGATTTAATAAATCTGCTTAAGTGATGCAAATGTATTTTATCTCAGATGTTCCTTGCTCATAAAGTATAATTAAACAGATGACCCAACTGTCCTTTAACGCTGTCCCTTATAAGGCTTAAACAGGGAGATAAAAATTCTTAGCCAAAGGAATGGAAATTTTTCCTAAGATAGTCCTAAACTACAGAAATATAGTCATCTGCCAGTAGATGGCACTAGTTGTGCTGACGGCCCTGTTTTTATAAACCCCCACCCACCTTTAAGCCACTAAGGACAGAAGTCTTACTCAGTCTCCTACTTGTTGTTGTTAAGTGCCGTCGAGTCGGTTTCGACCCATAGCGACACCCTGTACAGGGTTTCCGAGGGTGTAAATCTTTACGGGAGTAGAAAGCCTCATCTTCCTCCCGCGGAGCGGCTGGTAGTTTCGAACCGCTGACCTTAAGGTTCGCAGCCCGATGCGTAACCACTACGCTACTAGACTTACAAATATTTAAAACTAAAGACTAATCCATCTGGTAGTGTAGTGGCTACGCATTCGGCTGCGAACCGCAAGTTCAGCAGTTCGAAACTACGAGCATTTCCGCGGGAGAAAAATGAGGCTTTCTGCTCCTGTAAAGATTTACAGCCTTGGAAACCCTGTAACAGGGTCACTATGAGTCAGGACCGACTCCACGGCACATAACAACAACAAAGACTAAACCATAGTAGCACATGACAATCACATCATGCCTTTGCATATCACTTGTGGAAACTATGGTAGCTGCTGCTTTGTACACAAGTGAGTTGTGATCTGTTTAAGTAGAGGATGAAAGGCAGTTTCTCTGGACACTTTCAAGACTGTGTCATCATTCCACCAAGCCCACTACTTCTCAATTTGGCCAGCCTCTCATTTCGTAATGTATGGAACAGAAGAGTGCTCTGCAGGACTGAAGCAAGGTAGAAGTTACTAGATATATTTGATGAAAAGCAATAAAAACTATTTTTGACTTTAGGGTGAAAAAACGTATACACCTATCTACATAGAAGTCCTGGTGTGGCCCTATGCGATAAACACTAGACAGAAAGGTTGTTTTGAACTGCAAGGTCAGCAGTTCAAACTCACCAACTGCTCCTCAGAAACCCTGTACAGGGTTGCTTTGAGTCAGGGCAGACTCAATGGCACCTAACATAGGCCAGATGAAGCCCTAATTCCACTATAGATACCAGATGTCAATAGTGTTGCAATCTAATTCAAGTCCTGGTGTGGAGCTGTGGCATAGTGCTGGACTGCTAACTGCCAAGGTAGGTTGTTCAAACCCACCAGCTGCTCCTCGGGAACTCTATACCCATTCTGACTTTAAAACCCACTTGATGGCACATGACAATAGAATCTAATGTAAAATGTATAGTGCCACATCCAAGGGCCATGTTTGAGAACTTAACCTCTACTCTACTTGGCACTACATAACTATACTTGTCAAATCTGTCCTGTGGAGGTTTATACTTGGTAAGTTCATTTTCTGGTTCACAATCCAGAACTTCAATGTATGTTGAGCTCAGAAAAAGGTGAAGAGACAGCTTAAGTTATTTACACACACAATTTCAAGGGGTCCTGATGTAGTACCATCGAATAAGAACTAGACTGTTAACCACAAAGTAGGCAGTTCAAACCCACATCCTCGGAAACCCTATGTAGGGCCACTTAGTTGGAATCGACTCACCAAAACTTGACAATTGTGAGTTATTTTTCTATGTAGTAAAGCAGGGCCTGAGAGGAGATCATCAACTGCAGGAGACAGGATTCTACAGGGCTATTTATAATCACAATATTCCAAGCCTACAATTCTAGTTTCTCCTTGTGGTTGTGCATAATAACTTGTATTTCTAACAAGTCCTTGGGGAATTTTCATGTAGGTTGCTTATAAACCATTCTTAGTGGGTATAGATTCAATACATGGGTCAAGATACTGCCCCAAGCTTAAAATGTTGATATGGTAGTCATAAAATCTTTAATGGTTGAAAGGTAGAAAAGAACTGGTTCTTAAAAACATGTCAACAGGCTTACTAATAAAAGCGTGCCAGTATGTGTAGTTCATGTCAACAGTCTCACAAGACTGGGCTCTATTAGTTTAATAGAGAATCATCCAAGTCTTGGGTTGACACGTTCTCAAAACTATTGTAGATGACCTACTATGACATTTCAAAGTACTACATCAGGTATCTACTAGTCAAACTTTTTTTAAATGTTAATTTTCTTTACATCATGCAGGTTATCTCACAGCATAAGAAACCCCCAACATCTTTAGGTCTAATTTTTTGGGGGGAAATGCTTAATTACTGGCTTGCCAGCTGTTTTTCAATGTGTAATAGCTTTGAAGAATCTTACACTTTTAGCTCAGTACTTGTATTTGAACCCAATCTTTGGTCTATTCTCTGTAAGGTGAAGTTCAAAGCATTGTTTATCTTCTCTCATCGGGCATAACACAATGCTATGGATGGCGCTGCTATTTCCTACAGGTCATAGATGTCCTCGGTAGCATACCTGTTAATAATCATTACAACTGCTTTGAGAAATGCAGGACTAATTATCCCAATGTGTAATCATTGGCTGGGACAGACCTCAATATACATATTTCACCATGGTTAAGTACATGTGTTTTTACCCTTACACTAGCAAATGACTGCAGCCATCTTTTTCTACTATAAATATTTGGACTCTCACCAGATAAGGCAAGGGATAAAACAAGGGGAGTATAAAACATGCTCATAAAAAAGGGAGGGGTGGCTAATGCAAGCAATCCTAAAACTAGAAGTAAAAATGATTTAGTTTGGTAAGAGTTCTGCATGTTCATATGGTTTTAGCTTTCTCTCTAGAATCCTTCAAATGCACTCCTTCAAATGCACTAATTTGCACCTTAAAACTATTTGGCACAGTCACCACTGTGTCAATGATACAACTTCTTGTTGTCAAGTGCCGTCGAATCGATTCCCACCCATGAGACTCTGTATAAGGTTTCCAAGGAGCAGCTGGTGAGCTTGAACCAACCTTGCAGTTCAAACAATTTTGCAGTCTGAATCATTAGCCCACAGCACCACACCAAGACGCAATTTCAGCACAACAGCTGAAATTGCAAACAGCACCATTGTCTTCAAACCAATGCTAATTAACATTCCCAGTTTGTAACTTCTCAGCATAGTAGTTATGACATGGGGCTGTAAACCACCAGGTCAGCATTTCAAAACTAACAGCTGTTTCACAGTAGAAAGATGAGGCTTTCTATTCCGGTAAAGATTTACAGCCTCAGAAACACTGTACAGAGATACTTTGAGTCAGAACTGACTCCATGGCACATATCATCATGGATTAAATGTAATCCCCTGAAAATGTGTCAACTTGGCTAGGTACCAATTCACAGTATTGTGTGGCCATCCTCCCTTTGTTGTTTTCACTCTTAACCTCTATGAGGCAGGATCAGTGTGGAGGATGTTTTGAGTCACAAGCTTACAAGGCTTGACTCAAGTTCCACACTGAACTAACATCTTAGATGAGACCAAAGCACCAAGCAGAGTAGTGGACCTCACTGCCAAGAAAGGTGTTGTACAGCATGAACTTTGCACCTGGGTCCCTGCACGGAGAACCTTCTAGATCCAGGGGTAGAACACCGCCAAGACACAGATCTTCAAGAAATGCCCCACTCACAGGTATTCAAAAGGAGACAGAAAAGGGCTAGAAATGCAAAGGAGGGAAGGGATTCAGAACCCCAGAGAAACTGATGCCAGAGATGGAACAGCTAAGGCCTTTAGACCCAGAGAGGTAGGAGAGGGGCTGGGCGGGGTGCTTGCAGGGTATACATTTTGGTTGATGGATGATGCATGGAGGGGATTGTAACCAGGGCAAGGGGATCAATGTAAAGCTAATGTTCTCCCATATCACATAATTCACAATAAAGCATTTTATATATGAAAAAAGACAGAAAGCTTTCCCTACAGACCTGAATTCAGATTCTGTTGTTGTTGTTAAGTGCCATCGAGTCGGGTCCGACCCATAGCGACCCTGTACAGGGTTTCCGAGGGTGTAAATCTTTACGGGAGTAGAAAGCCTCATCTTTCTCCCGCGGAGCGGCTGGTAGTTTCGAACCGCTGACCTTAGGGTCGCAGCCCGATTCGTAACCACTACGCTACCAGAATTCAGATTCTAAGCCTCCTAAAATTTGAGAACATATTTGATTAACCTGTGTACTTGTGGTTTTTCTGTGATAGCACTCGTTAACTAAAGCCAGCAAACCATTGCCCTATAAGTTCTCCTATCATAAATTAGAGGATAAGCAATGGACTACTAACCACAAGGCTGCCAGTTCAAACCCACCAGCCATTCATCAAAAACCCTCTAAAAGGCTGCTGAGTCAGAACCGACTTGAAGGCACTGACATCATAAATGACTGTTTTCCACTCATTTCCATAGCATTATTCAAGAGAGCAGCTATTGTTTTTAAATGTTAAGTGATAAAAAATACAAGTATCAGTACTATACTAAGGGTATCCAGGTATACTGTCCACAAATTTGAAACAAAATTGGTAAGACTACATGCAAAGAAAGCAGAGATGGTGCACTAAGTTGACTTAACAGGACGCCGCCTGAGTGATTAAATGCCTACAGGAAACCACACTGCAGCATCCCTGCCACCTATCAACGGCATGGATTCCATCTTTCAGTTTCTGTAACTATAGCCATTTCTCCCAATACCCTCCCAGACATGAGGTGCAAGGTGGTCTGATCAGACTTCAATCCACTTCAGATGTTTTGTAGAAATGATATTGGGAGCAATCTAGTAGAGTGTATTATTCTAGATGTTTTTTGTTTTTCAGTAAACGTTGTATAAACTTATTTCAAGGACGATGGTGGAAAGTACCAAGGAGGTTTCGAGAAAAATGTTTTCCTCTTAACTTCTTGTTGAGTGCTGTCCAAGTAGACTGACAAGGCAAATATTCATTATAGATTGTAACTCACTTGTTGCTTTGGTTTTGGAGGATTCCCTTAAGAAAAAAGAAATTTGTTAATTATAAAGAACACAGAACAGCAACAGTATACTGAGGCAAATATCACTTAGCGAATGTAAAAGCTTAGGATCTTTCTTAACTTAATCTCTCAATATGTTAATTTAACAGTGACAATATCTTCACAGCAACACACAAGCCAAATCTGTCTTGGAAGTAGTATGAGTAGAATGTTCCTTGAAAGGGAAGATGCAATATTTTTCACAACCTTTGGCCATGTGATCAGGAGGCAGTGACATCACACTTGAAGTAGTTGTAGTTGTGCCATAGTCAGTTCCGACTCATAGAGACCCTGTAAACGGTTTCTAAGGAGACTGCTGGGTTTGAACCGCCGACTTTTTGGCATGCAGTCAGTCCAGTGCTTATCTGACATCGCCACACCAGGACTCCTGGTAAAGTAGAGAGTTCAGGAAAAAGCATAAGACCTTCAACAAGATGGGTTGGCTTCAATAGGTTCAAACTTAATGACTGAGATGTCACAGGACTGGGCACGGTTTCACTCTGTTGTGCACAGGGTCACTGTGGGTTGGAAGTAACTTAACAGCACCTAAGGACAGCAGAATTTCCACACCTAATCTTCTTTTTGTATTCCTGAGATATTAATGGCATAATTAACTAGACAACATCGAGTGCTTATAATGTATCAAAAATCATTCTAATACATACATGGTAAATCTTAACCATACAACAAAAGAATACTACTACTCACTTGTTTTATAGTTGAGAAATCTAAGGCTTAGGCTTCAAGTGTAATTAACTTGCCTGACATCACAAATTAAGGAATTACTGAGGTCACAATTTTAAGTCCAGGAATCCATACCTCACTGTATTTTAACTTTCCAAAATGCTAAAACTCTTAGAATCACCCCAATGCTTTATTATTACACAAATAACTTTCAGCATTTTTTTTAGTTCCTATTCCTAGATTTACAGCAAAACATATCAAAAACAGGAAACTTCATACTAATTTGTAGTATTTTTTTTTTTAAATACAAACTTCCATCATGTTAACATACTCTGTTCTCAATCCTTAGATATTATCTTTTGAGGCATTTGGAAATGTGAGTCTTAAGATTAGTTACAAAGCAAAATTAATTGTAATCATCAATGTTATGAATTTAAAAATACTTGCTTTTAAGAAAATATGCATGCCTCAGTTACCAAAGTACTACTGACCATAAATGGGTGCTCATATGGTGCTATAGGATAAGCACTAGACTGCTAACCACAAGGTCAGTGGTTCGAACTCACCAGCCCCTTCTCAGAAACCCTATAAAGGGTCACTATGAGTCAGATTCAACTCAATGGCATGTAACAAAATATTAACAGAAATATGTTCCTTCACAGTATTCCACCTATCTGGAACACTCCACAGAGCTCAATGTGTAGCTTGTATTCAAATACTGGTTGTTATGTGCCGTCGAGTCAGTTCCGACCCATAGTGACCGTGAACAGGGTTTCCGAAGCTGTAAATCTTTAAGGGAGCAGAAAGCCTCATCTTTCTCCCGCAGAGCAGCTGTTAGTTTCGAACTGGTGACCTTGCAGTTTGCAGCCCGATTCGTAAACACTATGCTACCAGAACTCCTTATACTGGTTAGACAGCCTGAATTAGAGCAAACAAATTATTTGGCCTATATGTTTACATTCAAACACTTTCAAATTATCAGAAAACAAGACCAAAAAGTTATTTGGTGATTTGAGGTAGAAAAATATAAAGTGACAAATGCAGACTTACGTAGTAGCCAAGTGGAGTCATTAATACAATTGAAGCACGGTGTACTGGCTTTTCATTGTTAAGTCATTTAAAGACAGAGCAAAAATTATAGGTCTGTTAATGTTAATCAAAGTTTTATTCAAGATATAATATTAAAGAAAAATTAAATTTAAACAAAGGAAAAACTTCCCAGTAATTCACCCTACAGCAAAAGATGGAACTGAGTACCATTTATGAGGCACAGATAAATTCCACCTTTACATTTCAAAGTAAAGCTTTATTAAAGACTTCTCTTGAGAGCCACTGCTAATAAGGCTACGTTGAGTTGTGTCCAGAAACTTTGACGGTACACCATGTACATTCCTAAGGCTCACTCCATGATGACCACTTCCTATGAGCACCTAGGATGCTGAAAGTTTGATTATTATCACCCTATGTGTTTACCTATCATCATTTAAAAAAATAATAATTAGATCCTCATTTTACTTTATAATTCCCTCAAATTATACTTTAATATTTAACATGGTACTTTCAAAAATATCTATTAAAAGCAACCATTTTTAATTTCCCACCCATGCAATCCACAGTTGATAACAAATGTTAACAACTGTACTTCAAAATAAAATGTAGCTTTTTCCTAAAAACTATTTGCTACATTCCATAATTCTGATTTTAAAAATCTAAGGCATTTTATATCCCTCCCTGCCACAAAAAAAAAAAAAAAAACCCCAAAAAAAAATCTTAGAATGATTCAGTCCTTGGAAAATCTTAATGGCAGTCACTCAATGAAGAAGTCAATCATTCCTGGAGTCACACTGAAAAACTACAATGAGCACTGATCAAGTTGTTTTGTTGGTCGTTATTGCTTTACTGGGCACTATCTGAATTTAAGACAAAAGAACATCTGCTAAATCTTAAATATTATCAACTTTATACAAAAGACAGACTCATAGAGGCTAACAAACTGATGTCTCAACTCACCCATGGTTCAGGTCAGGCTTTTTAGAGGCTAGTCAATAATCGTTTTGCTCTAAAATGAATGCCTCTACTTTTCAGAGTGTTCCCATTTTAACAGGAAACTTGAGCAGCTCAATAGTTTTTCTATAAAAACCACTTTTGTTAATAAACCAAAAGTGTAAAAAGGAAACCAATAAAAGACATATTTTCACAGTTAACAATAAATAAAAGTGCAATAAGTATTCAAGTAGGACGTGTAGTTTAAAAAAACTACATGGAGTGTTTGGGGTAGGTCATCTTTTAAATGCTCTCCGAGGGTCCCTGCCATTATTTATTGTAGTCACAACTGTATGGTTATCAGCTGTTCCTGGTAGCTGTGGATTTATAGGTCCTCGGCCATTACTTCTACCACCATAGGAAAACTGATATCCCCTGGATTCTGAGTTGGTTTGAACACCATTTCCTGAAAAAGAATACAAAAATCCATCATTTTTCAGATACCAGTCTATGGAAGCACTTCTATTTGAAGTCCCAATACATGGTATTGTTGTTAAGTGCTGTCAAGTAGATTCCAAATCAGGGTTTCCAAGGAGTGGCTGGTGAGTTTGAACCACCAATCTTACAGTTCAAACTGACCTGCAGACCAGCACATTAACCCATAGCACCATACCAGGACTCCATACATGTTAGTAACACGATAATATTAGGAACAACAAACACTTGTAGTTTTAAGTTTCTAGGGGGTAAAAAAATCTCAGTGTGGGTTCTAAATTTTCCCAAATGATGACTACACTAGATGATTATATTTTCATGTAGTATTAACAGAGAAAGGAAAAAAGGTCAACTTAGCCAACAACAACAACAAATAGCATAGGTATCCACTGTCTACACTGGAAAGGGGGGAAAAGAGGGATAAAATAGATAATGAGTACTAGTAATTGGTTCAAATATGGTTACTATTGTTTGAAAATGATGGCAAAGTTACTCAAGTGATTGATCAGTAAGGTTGTCAATGTGACATTTAAAGAGATGGGTGGCAGCTATAAGTACATGAAAACTTAGGACAAGCTATTAGTCTAAAGATAAAAAAAGTCTTTCAGTGCAACTATACCATCCAAAGAACCTACTCGACGGCACTTAACAACAACAACAACACCATCCAAAATATAATGTCTATTATAAGCAATCAAAGGATTACATACATTTTATAAAAAATGTTTTCCCAAATTATGACTAAGCATGACACTTTTTCACATGTATTACCAAAACTTAACTTTTAAATTATTAATGTTCACTACTGTGTTCTCAGAACTGGCTCTCATGTTTAAATATAGAATATACTCAATAATTTAACATAAGCATGTATCTGCTTCTAGGAGTTGTTTGGGCATTCTATGTTTATTGGTAGTTCCCATTCAGGACCAGTACACTTTATGCCTTGAAATATTTTCCCCTTAAAACTTTCTTAAGATTTGTTGTGAAGTGCTATCAAGTCAGTTCTAACTCACAGCAACCCTGTATGGAGCTTCGGAAGCACGGATTGTCAGTCTGAACTGCTAACTGTGTGGTTCAAACCAACCTTGTGAGTCTTAAGATACCGGATTAAAATATTCCAAAAAAATCTTACCCAAGGGTCCAAATGTACCTATATCCATATTACTATTCACAGAATTATTCTTCTGCTCACTGTACACCTAAAAAACAAAATTTTAAGTTAAAAAGATTTGTCTAAGTCCACTCAATACTCAGCAATATTTCCCAAACCTTTCACAGGTACTATTATCACCTACTGCATTTCCTGGCATTACTTCCCACTCATCAAAGTACTAAATGGCTTACTATATGTTTCTTGTTGTTGTGTGGAGTCAGTTCTGACTCATAGCGACCCTGTATAGGGTTTCCGAGGCTGTAAATCTTTACGGGAGCAGAAAGTCTCATCTATCTCCTGCGGAACAGCTGGTAGTTTCAAACTGCTGACCTTGCGGTTCGCAGCCCAATTCGTAACCACTACGCTACCAGAGCTCCTTAGTATATGATAATTCAGCTGCATAGACCACAACATACATACAGCCAAAATGCCTTAAACAAAGAATGTTTTTTTTATTGTTTTTATTACACTCTGAGTATGTTTAACAATCTAGTCATAAAAATTAGAACACAGTCAAAAGTACCCTAATCATACAAATATGTGCTATAAATTTGGATTAATTACCCCTTTGTTCTGCTGTCCTCGATAATCTGGACTGGGTTCACTGAAATTTGGCACTTCTGAATACACCATACAAAATCTGAAAACAGATAACAAGTTAAACAATCAATTCTTCCTTTATAGAATGAACATAATTTACAGAAATAATGTAGGTATCAATGAACTAACTAAAAAAGAATATGCTGTTTTCAATTACAACTAAAAATTCCTGTGCTTATCTTCCATAAAAACATCAAATATTGAATCACCTAATTGATGCATAACATTCTACTGTGTATTTTAATTCTTCTCCTGAACTGCAAAATATAAATGTCAAAGATTAAGGACATAGAAACACATCTTTGTCCTGTTTTTCCACACAAGTTGATGTTTAGGCCATGTTGAGGGTTCCAGAGTGGTGTTTCCAGAAGTGGTAATGGATTTGCACTGATCCATCCACACACTCTCAGCCAGTCCCTCTTATGACCAATCACTGTGAATCTGCAAAGATAATCATTCAAGGTTAACAATGAATTTTGCTGCCATGAATTAATATAGCTGGCTATCAACTCCAGGTTTTTAAGTTGACTATATGGTGTTTACCAACTTCTTAGCTCCTCACCCCCAAAAGAAAAATGAAAACAAGTTTTAGTATATCCTAAACTGATCCAGACAAAGAGCAGTCATTTGGAATGGAAAAACCTCCAGTGGGTCTTCTCTTAATTGCTGATTCATAAACACCTCTCCGTATGTAAAGGTTGGAACAGCATCCTGAACTTTTCTGTAATACTGCTGCTGAGACAACTCTTAACGCCTTACCTCTAAGGATACTACTCTAACCACAAGCATCTGAGCCCTAATTTTCCCCCTACAGGAGATAAGGTGTTACCAATTTCTGATCTTTAAAAGCTGGCAAGATTACTGCTTTCCTTTCATTAATACCATGTTCTCCAATGTCCCTTAACCATCCGTGAAGCTTTTTCTTTTTGGGTGTCATTCATGGCTCCTCTCTGTAAATATCCTCCAAAATATGATGGGCACCAGGGAAGATGTCTGAGCATTAACCAAACAGCATGGACAACTGATGTGGCTCACTGCCTTTACCACACTTTCGAGTACAACCCAAATATCTAAGCTTGCATGGAGGCTGAATTACCTTTACACCCCTAGAGAGGATGGTTCCTCCAGGGCAGGGTGAAGATCAATACCAGGGTAGTAGTGTACGGAAGCTCGCATTGCGGCTGCCTGCACCATACCTAGACTGTGGATAAATAGAGGACTTCAATTTTCATAGCTGCAAGTCCTTTTAACACAAGTACGCATTCACTCATAAATAGAAAAAAAGTGAAAATTTAATCTTATGACCTGAAACCCAAACTAGCTTCCTATATGATGAATCACTAGAAGGGAGTACCTAATTTAAATAGTACTCTTGACCCCTGGAAAATGTCTGTTCCTAAAAAGTCCTCAGAAATGGTCACACTGGTGCTAGTTTTAAGTGCAGTTTCTTACTCCTCTTTGCCAGGAAAAACCGACAGCCTCAAACACAAAAAGCAGTATTGATAGCTGTTAAACTACTACAAACATGCAAAGTAATTTTTTAGTTTAACAGTCAAAAGGCATTCTGTTTATCAGTCAAAAAAAAAAAAGTCAAGGAAGATGTATAGCTTATACCTACCAGTTTTCCTGTAGATATATGTAATTTAGTTATATGAAATACATTTTAATACTTACTCCCCAATTTTCTGAAGTTCACCACCCCTTCCAGTATAAAGTGTGAGACATCCTTTCCACATGGATGCATACCTACAAAGAGATACTATTTGTTTTAGAAATATGTATGTCACCTTTTATTTATATCAAGTCAACCCTTGACTTGTTAAGTGCCATCAAATCGCTTCCAACCCTGCATAGGATTTCTGAGGAGCCCTTGGTGAGCCTGAACCGCTGGCCTTGCAGTTCAAACAGCTTTGCAGTCTGGCGCATTAACCCACAGCGCCACACCAGGACTCCGACTTATACAGTATTTATTTTGCTACTAATAAGTTAAAACAAAAAAAATTCCACGGACAATTTTGATGCAATTATCTAAATTATAATTGACCCTCAGAAAATTATACAAATGACTTTTTGCAAAGTCAGCATTGTTATATCCCTGAAAGTTCACATCTTTAGTCACTTAACAAAGAACTTTTAAGTGCAGAAATTTAAGCAATTATCTCCAGCCAAAATTGTAAAATTGGTTCAGATTTGGTCTCCAATGGTTCTTCATACAACTACTATGGTAACTTCATAATCTAAGAATGATAAATTTTAACTAAATATTGCTTTACCAAATATAGTGATAATTTATCTCTTTAAAAAGACTAATAAAAATTCGCTATTTCCGTATTATAAAGTTCTCATCATCTTAATAAGGGTCAGTTATTAGAATCCATATACCACCCTTACACAAAGAGTGACTTAGAGTACATTAATGTTTCACACCTTAAGTAAAACGTCAGTCTGCCTGTCTTCAAAAGCTACTTTTAGCTTTAACCAGAATTTAAGGGCCTTACAATGGGCCAGATTCCAAGTTGGGTGTTATTATAGTAAGGTATAATTATTTCCATTTCATAGAAGAGGACGTTGAAGGTATGAGGTGTGTTAATTTAAGGTCACAATGAAGTCAGTCAGTAGTAGTTTTGAATTTTCCTTTAAACTGTTCTCCTTGGAGCTGTACTCCTTAAAATCCTATAAATACAATAGCTACTGAATTTTTTCCCTAAATTTCCTTGACTACAGAATATGCAATATTTGATACAATATATTGTTGGCAATTTATAAAGTACTTTTAATCACTGAAGGATACTTTGGGGAACCAAAAATCTTTATGCTAATCCACACCACACCCTTCCAGATAATTTTTCCTTTGAGTAAATTAAAGATGTGGAAGTTAAATCAAGCAGTGTCATGATGAGTCAGTGTAAGAGAATGAAAGGTCCAAGTTCTGACTCTCACTTCCTGCTTTGTTGATACTCTACATCACTTCCTGAAGATGTTGTAAGACCTCTCACACAGTTTCAAAGGGCTCTAAGCTCCTACATTCAGTGTTCCCACACTTCTCTGAGATATATTATGCTAACATCAATTTCCATCCCCTTTCCCTATCTATAACCCATTAATAATTATAATTCTATGGATCACAATTTCTATTTTTCAGACCCTCCTTTTGGCCTTTTATCTGCCTGAGATAAAGATATGGTAAATTCTTTACAGCCAGTCTAATTGCCAATTAAAATAAAGTCACCAGTAGGCCAACTGATTCTTCTGGATGAAGACAGTTCTGCCAAAAATTTTCTGTCACTTTGGTCTAAACACTGAACTTACAACAGATGGCACAGAATTCATGTTCTAGAATGTGCCTTCTAGATATTAAATAATTTCCTTAACTTTACATTGTTAAGTGCCGACTTACAGTGGTCCTGTATAAGGTATCCAAGGAGTGGCTGGTGGTTTAAACCACTTATCTTGTAATTATCCAACAGTGCCACACAAATTATTTGACATACCACAGAAACCATTATCTAGAATGTGCCTTCTATATATTGCTCTTCAGTTTTACATATAGTACAAATTATTCGGCATGCCATAGAAACTCCTAAAGTTCTCCCAACTGCAATTTTATGTCCACATCGTCAAAATAACATATGTATAAGTGAAATGCTGACGGTATTAAAGAGGGAAAAGTTTAAGCTAAGAGTTTTAAGTATTTTAACTAAGTTAAATAAGTTACCTAAAAGATCAAATGCTGGCTATCAATTCACTAAAAAGCCTCATCAACGATTCCCATAATAATACGAGATGGCTTCAAAATGTTCGTGGAAACATTGAATTAAATGAAGTTTTTTTCCACCCACGAACTTTTTTTTTTTTAATTCCTTATATATTAAACCTGTAAACAGTGTGTGTGTATGTTGACGGGAGGGAGGCTGTCCCTCGCAAGAGGCAGTTTTAACAATCAGGCTACACGCAGTAGGGGCTTAAATCCCCTTGGAGGGGTGCACCAAAATGATGTGGCCCGGGAAGTCAGCCAATCCATTCCGCAGACTGTTACTTAGCACTCTCTTCCCCACCTACCCACTAGAATGCACACCTACCCTCTGGTCAATCGAATAATATCCCCTGGCTGGATGAGACTTCCAATCTCATCCCACACGGAAATGGTGATGCTGCCCGTTTTATCTGCTACTTTGCACGATCTCACTTCATGGCCGTCTTTGGTTTTGGTCACGCGTCCTGTGAGGATGTAAAAATCAAGAAGAGGGAGCGCATTAGACAGCCAGGACTTCCAGAAAGGCTGAATCCTCCGAGAGGACTTCATTGCCAGCTGGAGGGTGGGAAGGGGCTCGGCCAATGCCGGCTTCCGGCCGCAGGTGGGACCGAGCCCGGGCGGGGGCCACGTGGGCGGGGGAGGGGAGGGCCCGGCTCGCGCAGGCTGCGCCCTCCTGCCCCGGGGCGCACAGGGCGAGGAGGGGGCGGACCGCGGGCCCACTTACCTATCTCCAGGACTATAAAGACGATATTTAAGTTTTTCAGCCCGGGCTTAATATCTTTTATAAAAAGAGGCGGGTCGCTGAACCCGTTCATACTGAGGCAGATGCGGCTATAGCTGAGAGCGGGACCAGGCTTCCCACCCTCCCGGGCAGGAGGCGACGGAAGGGGAGAGCTTGGGCGGGGTAGCGAGGGACCGGGGAAACCAGCCCAGGCGAAGCTGAGCCTTAAAAAAAGGAGAGGGTGGAGGGGCAGAAAACGTTCACAAGTTTAAAAGAAAAATAAGACGAGCCACAGCCCGCACATCAACCCCTCTCCCTATGGAGGAGCAAGGCAACGTGCGAACTGCCCCTTCTTTGGATAAAAATAAGAAAAAAAAAAAAAAATGCAGCGAGGGAATGCCTCTGCCCTGGGTTCCGTTCACACACACACACACACACGGGCGCGCGCCCACTCTGTCCCAAGCTCCGGGAAGAGATAGCCTGCGACACTGGACCAGGAAAAGCGGACAAGACACCGTACAAACAGCACGCCAAACACCGACTGCCGAAGACGCACGAGCGCCGGCTAGAAACTAATGCCGCCCCGCCCCTTGTGGCGTCACCGGCGTCGGCACGCCCGCCGCCCCGCCTGCACGGCAAGAGGGAGTGGAAACAAAGGGGGCGGGAACTGCCAGCGACGCCCGCGCAGCCTCTCTCACTCAACCCCAGGGCTGTTGGCGCGGGCCCCGCCCTTCAACCTGCCAATCCTCTCTCGGTCCCGCCTCGCCCTCACTGACCCCCGACCCCCCGCCCTCGTCCGGGTCTTCGTCCTCGACCTTATTACTGTTGCTCCTGCCTTGGGTTCCTTCTCCAGGCTTCTATCGTAGACTGTCCAAACGCAGGGTTTTCTACCTTTTTCCGACAGAGTTCCTGTAGTTCTGAGGTCACGAAAGACGGTAGCTAGGTTTAGGATTCAGTTGTTGTTGTTAAGTGCCGTCGATTCTGTTCCGACAGCTGGTGAACTTCGAACAGCCGACCTTGCAGTTCAAATGGCTCTGCAGTCTGGCTCGTTAACCCACAGCAGCACACCAAGACTCCGGGAACTTTATAAAAGAGCCGTCTAGTTAGAGGGTTGGAGTCAGAGTGGCTGACAGGGAGCGAAGGAATGGTGAAGCAATCCTTGGCAACAAGGCTAGAATTTTAGTACCCGAAGAGAACTTGGAAATCAATTCAACTGCTTCACTTTGTTGTTGTTTATGTGCCTTTGAGTGGGTTCAGACCCATAGTAACCCTGCACAGCGTTTCCAAGGCTGTAAATCTTTACGGGAGCAGAAAGCCTCGTCTTTCTCCCTGGGAACTGCTGGTAGTTTTAAACTGCTGACTTTGAGATGAGCAGATTAGCAGCCCAATTCGTAACCACTACACTATCACAGTTGAGATTTAGGACCATGAGTTCATTTCCTGAAGGTCATCCAGCAAGTCCTGAGCAAGCAGGTACTCCCAATACAAATCTACAAATCGTAGCACCTGGTTTTACACTTTTCACTCTTTGTGTAAGACTCAGCTGACAGACACGCAATTAAATTCCTTTGCAAGTGTCTCACTGTGCTTCAAGGTTTCTTCTGGCAAGTTAAACCCCTTCCTCATCTTGCGTTTTTTGCACTTGCTTTTTTAAACATCCAAATGGAAAGTATTCACATCAGGGTGAGTAGGAAAGGTGAAACATAAACTTAAAAAATGAATAGCATCTTCTGAAAAGAGTTTAACTTCAGAGACAAGCCTGGGCTCAAGCTATTTACAAGCTGTGTGACCTGTAAGGCGTTTGGCTAAATTTACTAACCTTAATTTGTTGTTGTTGTTGTTGTTATGTGCCGTGGAGTTGATTCCGACTCATAGCAACTCTGCACAGGGTTTCACAGGGTTTCCGAGGCTGTAAATCTTTACGGGAGCAGAAAGCTTCATCTTTCTCCCGCAGAACACCTGGTAGTTTCGAACTGCTGACCTTGCAGTTCGCAGCCAGATTCGTAACCACTACGCTAACAGAGCTCCTTAATTTAATCATCTGAAAAATGAAATGATGCCTGATCCACAGGGGGTTAACTGGATTACAAACAAATTGTCCAACAAGTACCTTTGTTGTTAAGGAAAGTTGAGTTGGTGGGTCATAGTGACTTGTTAAGTGCCTTTGAGTCAAAGACTCAGAGACTTGTAAAGTTTTCCGAGCTTGAACTTGGTGAGCTTGAACCTCCGACCATGAGGTGCAAACTGACTTTGCAGTCCAGGGCATTAACCCACACCACCACTAGTAACTTCTTGTTATGCCGTCCAGATCCTGTATAGGGTTTCTGAGGAGCGGCTGGTAAACTTGAATTGCGGACCTTGCTGTTGTTCAAGCAGATCTTTCAGTCCAGTGCATTAATCAGCCGTGCCCGCCACACCAGGACTCAATAAAAAACTCACTGTTTCCCCCTTGCAAATTGTGAAACATTTTTATTCTTAAAAGCGATAATAGTTAAAAGCAGTGATTACATAAATCTTTTATTGACACTATATTTAATGCACATTTTACAGATTATGAAGCTCACCAGCAGCCACATGGGAGTCCTAGTGTGATGCTGTGGGTTAATGCCCTGGACTATAAAGTCGGTTTGAACCACAAGGTCGGCGGTTCAAGCTCACCAGCTGTCCCTCGGAAACCCTATACCGGGTTGTTATGGGTCAGAAACAGACTGGACAGCACTTAACAACAACAAGTAATCACATAGAGAAATGAGTCAAACTACTTTTGAATCTAGATAATCTTGGCCACACAGCTCTGATTATCTATAAAGGTAATTTTTAGACTGAAGTTGTAAATTCTGGAATTTAGAGTCAAGGACAGTCTTAAGAAATGAAATAGTAACAGCAGGATATATTTAGAGGACTTTAAAGAATCATGTAGCTAATTGTTTGTGATGGTAACAGAAATGTTGGGAAGTGTGTCAGAGAATTTGCATGTCAGAGCCTTAATTAGTCTTTGATTCTTTTAGTATTTTTAGATCAACCACCACTTTCCAAACATCTGCAAACAAGAGGCATAGATATTTAACAGCCAGAGAAAAGAGTTTCAAATTTTTTTACATTACCAGGAGAGTCAAGACATTCTTAAGGAAGCAGAAGCTTCCACTTCACGGACAGGAAAAACCTTGAGTGTCAAAGACAGTGATATAATGCTACATAGTGCTGCAAAATAACTTGATTTCAACACCAAACAAAACAAATGATGAAACAAGCCAGTTGATAGCATGACCACCATCTGACTGACCTCAGGATTTCCAAAGACTCCCAACTACGGTGCCCTTTCCACGGTTCTAAACCCTTGATTCTTTGTGGTTATTGGAAGCCTGATACTTCACTTGGATTGCCCTCAACACTGTCTTCTTGAACACAGACAAAAAGCATTCTTACAGAAGCTATGTTTAAATCAAACCTTTTTAAAAAAAAGATTTGAGGAAGCATTCAGAGAATTAACAATAGACAGGAAATCAATAGAGAATGTTGAGTAGAGTTGTGGCCAAGAGTTTGGGCAAAGAGAGTTAGCTACTCTCAAAACCCTCAGTAATTTCTCCGAAAAAAAAAAGGATATTAGGTAGTGCTTGTTCAGGCTAATAATTATATTGAAATTTTATAAAGTGGAACTGATAGCATAGTTAGTTATGAGTCTGGCTGCTAGCCGCAAGATCAGCAGTTCAAAACTATCAGCCGCTCTGTGAGAGAAAGATGAGGCTTTCTGCTCCTGTAAAGACTTACAGCCTCGGAAACCCTATACACAGTGGTTATGCGTAGGAAGCGATTCCATAGTACTTAACCTCCATCACCACCATGGTCTTTGCCAGTCCTGGTGGCCCTGTAGGATAAGCACTGGGCTGCTAACCACAAGGTTGACAGTTCAAACCCACCAGCCATTTCACAGAAAAAGATTTGACAGTTTTACAAACCCTATATAGGGTGTGGCGCTGTGGGTTAATGCACCAGACTGTAAAGCCATTTGAACTGCAAGGAGGCGGTTCAAGCTCACCAGCCACTCCTTGGAAACCCTATACAGGGTTGCTATGGGTCGGAACTGACTAGACAGCACCTAACAACAACATATAGGGTCGCTATAATGGCAATAGGTTTAGCCATTGCCATAAAGCTGAATCCTGACTCACTGCAACCCTATAAAACGCTGTACAACTGTACCATGGGGTTTCCCACGCTGTAAATCTTTATGGAAGCACATTGCCTCATCTTTCTCCCTCAGACAAACTGGCAGATTAGCAGCACCAACCTTTCAGTTAGCAGCTGAGTGCTTAGTCACTGTGCCACCAGGGCTCCTTTAAAGTGAAAATGTTGTTGTGTAGGGTTTCCTAGGAGCAGCTGATGAGTTTGAACTGCCAGTCTTGTGGTTCAAACTGACCTTGGAGTCCTGTGCATTATCCTGCAGCACTACACCAGGACTCCAATGCAGAAGCAGACACTTAAAAAACCAAACTTCAAGAAAGCAGACAGTGGTGCTCAAAGGAATAGCCCAGCCTTCCCTTCCCCCACAGCACAGACGTCATCAAAGGCATGTCTGACTTCTTCCTTCCTAATTCAGCAGTTCTCAGAAAGGAAATGGCAACTCAGTGCTTTCTCAATAACCAAAAGTAGAGGCAGCCTTCAAAAACAAAATGGTGTGGTCAGTACATGAACTTTTTAACCCAGACTCCTTGGTTTCAGGTATTCCAAATCACTCCACAAATGTGGTTGTATAAGAAAAAGAGAAAGCGGTGGCAAGCAAAACAACTATTGCCACCCACATCATCTCTCCTAACATTACCATTCAGTGAAACAACCAAAGATTACAGTCAAAACTGAGTATACTTGACCAATGCAATTTTGTTGTTGTTAAGTGCCGTCGAGTCGGTTCCGACCCATAGCGACCCTGTACAGGGTTTCCGAGGCTGTAAATCTTTACGGGAGCAGAATGCCTCATCTTTCTCCCGCGGAACAGCTAGTAGTTTCGAACTGCTGACCTTGAGGTTCGCAGCCCGATTCGTAACCGTTACGCTAGGTTATAATTATATTACTGTTTTTGTTTTTTAGTATACTGTATTCATAGGAGTAAGGAGCTCTGGTAGCGTAGTGGTTACGAATCGGGCTGCGAACCTTAAGGTCAGCGGTTCGAAACTACCAACCGCTCCGCGGGAGAATGATAAGGCTTTCTACTCCCCTAAAGATTTACACACTCGGAAACCCTGTACAGGGTCGCTATGGGTCGGAATCGACTCGACGGCACTTAACAACAACAACAACATTCATAGGAGTATGTCATGGTCTTCTGAGGTTGTTGTTCTTCAGGACCGTCTTCATTTCTCAAAGCCCCCAAATAAAATGATTCCGAGATGCTGGACTGTTCTACCTTCATGCCCAGAATCTCAACACTTCTGCTCCACATAAAGAAGATGTAGTTTAGTAAGATTCCAGTGTACTTAGTAAGGCATCCATTAAAATCTAATAAGTTTCCTGTTATCTGGGTCTTCGTTGATAAATATTTTCCAATAAATTTTGTCTACCACCCAGTACTCAGACTTTCTCTCAGCTTTTGGTTTCTGGGGATTACCATGATCATTTTCAATTTCTTTACATTATCAAACCTATTTAAAGCTGCAATATTAACAAAACAGTTTGCCAAGTACTATTTCATATGAGACATTGTTAGACAGTGAAACTAACAATAAAAACATTTAATAAGAACCACAGTGTTCTCACTTTAAATACATAATTTACTTTGCAACATAATGTTGTTGCTATTGTTGTTAAGTGCCGTCCGGTCGGTCAACTCATAGTGACCCTGTATAGGCTTTCCAAGGAGCAGCTGGTGAGGTTGTACCACCGACCTTGTGGTGCAAAGCGAGTTTGCAGTCTAGCACATTAACCCACAATAGGCAAGATTTTTAAAAACAAACAAACAAGGTCTAAATGTTTTTTTTTTAAAAAAATCTCAAAATGTTTTAATCAAAAGACTCACAAGTAATGTTCAATAATGTTTTTAACAATCGCCACACAAGTCATCGGTATAATGCTAAGTGTTCATGTGACAGAGCATGAGTACCATAGACGGCCAGAAGAATGAACAAATTAGTCTTCGTAGAAATACAACCAGAATATTTCTTAGAAACAAGATGGCCAGACTTTGGCCAACTTCATTTGGCCTGCTGATTTTAGTATTGTCATTAGGAAAGAACAACTGCCAAAAAACAACATTATGTTTGGTAGAGAATCAGTTAAAAAAGGGAAACCTTAAGTGACATGGACTGTCACAAAAGTGATGAAACAATGGACTCCAATGTACCATCTAGCATGTAAACAGCACAGGACTGGACGTTTCATTCTGCTATGCATAATGCCGCTATGAATCAGAGCTGACTCCACAGCAATTTACAACAACATACATTGAACATTTGGGATGTGCCAGGCATTTTACACCTATAAGTACTTTATACTTTATTGACTTATTACTTAATAATGAAAGAATATTCATTCCCATCTGCTCTTTGCATGTGTTTTAAATATAATCCATTAATCTAACAAAATAAATATTTACTATGCAATTTACAATAGAACTGCATCACTAAAAAATAAACAATAGAAACAAAAAGTCCTAATTTCGTGGAGCATATATTTCAATGGAGATTTGTTATTGTTGTTAAGTGCCATCTAGTCGATTCTGACTCATAGCGACCCTGTCAGGGAACAGCAGCTGGTGAGTTTGAACCACCCACCTTGCATTTCAAACTGTCCTTGCAGTCCAATGCATAATCCTGCAACAATAGACAATAAACAAAATAAGTAAAACTGTGTCATATTTTTATAAGATGATGAATACTAAGGTGGAAAGTAAAGCCAAGAAGAAGATAGAAATTCTTCAGTGGCCTTATAAAGAGTAGTCAGGAAAGTTGTTATTGAAAGGTGGTATTTGAGTAAATGGAGTCCTGGTGTGGCACTGTGGGTTAATGCGCCAGACTGCAAAGCAAGGTCGGCAGTTCAAACTCACCAGCCACTCTTCAGAAACCCTATACCGGGTTGCTATGAGTCAGAACTAAATTGACAGCACTTTAAAAAAAGAGGGTAGGGTTGCTTGTGAAGAACCAAGAAGTGGAACATAGACGAGGGAAAGTGAAATTTAAAATATATCTTTCTAAGATACGAAAAATAAGATCGTGACTGTAGAAGGACAGGAATTAACCAGTAGAGACAGGGAAAAGGAGATGTCCTTGAACTTGAGTAAGTGAGAGGGGATGGGCGATAGTGTGCCCCAGTGAAGTAACTGATGGGAACATAGATAGTTCTTCTGCAACAAGAAGGGTGTCAGAGTAGAAACTAGTGGGTGGATGATATGACCATGGAGGGGGAGAAGGGTGTGTGTGTAAATTTTCTTCTAATTGTATCTACTTTCTGAATGAAATAAGCAAGATCATCAGTTTGGAGTAAGTAAGAAGAGATGCTGGAAGTTTATAGTTGTCTAAGAAGTGGAGAGAGTGAATGAACTATAGAAATGTAGTACCATTCCAGAACAATTCTGAAACTCACTTGAGGGTGGTCATTATTGTTAAGTGCTGTCAAGCGGATTCCAACCCATAGCAACCCTGTATAGGATTTCCGAGGAGAAGTTGGTGGGTTTGAACCTCTGACCTTGTGATTCACAGTCCAGTGTTCATCCTACAACACCACATCAGGAGTCCCACTTGAGGGTTGTTGTTGTTAAGTGCTGTCGAGTTGGTTCCAACTCATAACAACCCTGTATAGAATTTCCAATGTGCAGCTGGTGAGTTTGAACTGTTGACCTTGAGAATTTTGATGTTAAGTGCTGCAGAGTCAGTTCCAACTCATAGTGACCCTATGAAGCAGCTGGTAAGTTTGAACCACCAACCTTGTGGTTCAAACCAACTTTGAAGCTCATAGGGACCCTAAGGAGTGGTTGGTGAGTTTGAACTGCCAACCTTGTGGCTCAAACTGACTTTGCAATCCAGTGCTTATCCTACAGCACCACACCAGACTCTGACCTTGAGGGTAATGATGGTAAATTTAAAGTTAGAACCATGTGTATGGTGTGTTTTTCTTTAGCCATATTCATCTGTAGGCACAGGCTGGATTTAACCAGAATGGAATCTTGACAAATGGTAATAAACCTGTTGTACAAAATTTCCCCAGATTTTGACCTGCCTTTCTCTTTGGTCTGTAATTTTTAGAGGTAGGAAAACTTTATATTTTTATATGGTAAACGCTATTATTTTTCCTTATGTTTTTTTGTTGTTGTTGTTGTTGTTGTTGTTTTTGTTTTGTTTTTTTGCATTAGGAAGTCCTGCTTCATAAAGGGAAATATATGATTTCTTCTGTACCTCTTCCAATTTTGCGGTTGAATTTTTAACTCTTTATCTGTGTGTATGCTGTGATGCAAAACTCTTATGAAATACTAATTATAAGATATTTGATTTTCTCAACATTAATTGTTAAAGAAACAAATCCTTACCCTTGAATTTGTGCTTTCTTTAAAATATGTTATCTTATTATGTTTTTATATTTTATAAACGCTTGCTGTTGTCAAGTGTTGTTGAGTCTGTTCCAACATATTAACTCTAGTTCCAGACTTTGTCTTACATTGATTTATCTGTTTATCCTCAGTATTGTAATGATTGTATCCTTATGATTTTTTGACATCTGATAGGGCAAATACCAACCCCTTGCTTCACTTTTGTGACTTTCTTTAGTCATTCTAACTTACTTATTTTTCTAGAAAAATTTGTCCTAACCCCAAAAAATAATAACTCGTTTCTCATATTTTGTTGGATCTGAAAGAGTTTAACCATTGATTTAGAAAATGTAAATGTATTTATAATATTCAAGTTCTCATCTGGAAACTATGCTGATGTTCTACGTGGTCTTCTTTTAAATTGTCTTAATGGATTATTTACTTGGTTTTTTATACATTTGAAGTCCCTTTGAGATCATGGTTCTGTTAATGTTCTTTTTCATTTTACTAGAATAAGTGCTCAAGTGAATTCCCCAGACAGGAAACTGAAAGGTACTTTCAAACTGTCTTATATTTGGTTTCATAGCAGTATCATATTTTCCATACATACAGAATTTTCAGGTTGTAGTCCTTTTTTCTTAATAATTATCACTCAATCCAATGGCTAGGATGTGCCTTAAACATCGCTTTTAGAATACAAATATTGAAAACAACCTATGTCCAAAAAAGAAGGTTTAGTTTAATAAATTGCTTGTTGTTATTGCAAGTCAGTTTGATTCACAGCAACCATGCAAATCTTTACTGGAGCAGAAAGCCTCATCTTCCTTCCATGGAGCTACTAGTAGATTCGAACTGCTGACCTTGCTGTTAGCAGCCCAGCTCATAATCCACTACACTAACAGGGTTCCCTATACATTGATGCTGGTGGTGGTGGTGTGCCGTGCAATTGGTTCTGACTCATAGCGAACCTGTGTAGGATTTCTGAGACTGTAAATCTTTATAGGAGTAGAAAGCCTCATCTTTCTCCCAAGGAACAGCTTGTAGTTTTGAACTGTTGTAGTTTGAACAGCTTATAGTTTCAAATTGCTTGACCTTGGTTGACCGGGTAGCTGTCTTTCAAATTTGAGGTTAACAGCCCAGCTTGTAGCCATTGTGCTACCAGAGCTCCTTATACATTGATGCTAGGGAAGTCTGTATCACTCTTTTTGTGTTTATTGTGATTTGGTTGAAAGTTTATGGAGCAAATTGGTTTTCCATTCAATAATCCATACTCACTTTGGTTCATAACATTGATTACAGTCTTCACAATGTAACAGCAATCTTCCCACCTTATCCCTGTGTTTCCCTGTTCTATTCCTTGTTCTTTCCTATCCCTTCCTGCCTTGTGAGCTTTATCCCTGAGCAAATGTTGCCCTTTTGATCTCATATGGTTGATTGTTCCAAGGAGTGAATACCTCTCTCGTGTTATTGTTCACCTTAGGCCTATTGTTTGAAAGTTGAGTTCAGTTCCAGACTTGAAGGGTAGCTAAGGGCCATAATCTTGGTGTCTACCAGTCTCTACCAGACCAGTAAATCTGGTCTTTTTTTACTATTTTGATTTTTCCCACATTATCCAGGACCTCTTACTGTGATCCCTTTCAGAGCAGTCAGCTGTGGTTACTAGGCACCATAAGTTTTTTCAGTCTCAGAGTCATGGTTTGTGTGGTACATTACTCCTTTAGATTAATCGTTTATACCTATTTAATGAGGTAAATACATATACACTGTTAAGGACACAAGTCACTGTGAAAGTAGAAGTTGCATAAATATATAGAGAAATTATTGCCATATTGTTTCAAAATAAAAATCCATGGATATATATCAATATATCTATTTCCAGAAGTATATATTGGTAAAACAATTACCAAGTATTTACAAATCACTATGGGGATTAAGAACCAACAGATCTATGTTGGAAGAAATGCAGCCAGAGTGCTCCTTGGAGGCCAGAATGGTCAAAATTCGTCCCTCATACTTCGGACATATTGTCAGAGGGACCAGTTCCGGAGAAGGATATCATGTTTGGTAAGGTGGAGAGTGAGAGAAAAAGAGGAAGACCTCCAGTGAGGTGGATTGACCAAGTGGCAGCATCCATGGACTCAAGCGTGGCAACAATAGTGAAGTTGGCCCAGTACCGGGCAGTGTTTCGTTCTGCTGTGCATAAGGTTGCTATGCGTCGTTCGTACCGACTCAATGGCACCTAACAACAATAACAATGGGTATTAAGAGTAATGTGATCAAGGGAGACTTCCACTTTTTATTTATATACTCTAAATAATTTAATGTTTTACAATTATGTCCTGATATACTAATTAATAGGTATGCATTTTTTAAAGTCAGTGTATATAACCCAGCCTTTCTCTTAATAAATACTGTTGACCACTCCCTCTTAGACAAACACTGGGGTAGGTGTTCCTCCTACGTATTCCCATAATACACTGTATTTATTCCACTAATAGAACTTTTCATTTAATTTATAATGGCCTCTTTCTTTATGTATTTCTCCCAAGTACACTGAAAGCTCAAGTAGTTTCCATATTTCAAACTTTTTTCTTACAAATTGCAAGTTTAGTAGCTATTTGTTGAAAGTGTAAGTATGATTTGAAGGGGAATGCATATTATGTAATTGTCTGGAGAGTAAAAGAGATAGTGTCCAGATGGTAGAAAAGGAAGCGAGATAAGCAGGGTGGGAAAGTCCTGAGGATGAACTGTGTCTATTGGTTGAATGGCCAAGGGAAAGGTTCCCTTAACTGCAGTCGAAGTAGGTCAAAGGGAACAAGGTGGAGACCTGTGGAAAAACTGTGAAAGAGCAGTAAGAAGTAAAGTAGAAGGTCAATAGAGAAGGAGAAGACCTCCGACGAGATGAACTGACACAATGGCAGCATCAATGGGCTCAAACAGAACGACAATTGTGATGATGGTACAGGATCAGGCAGTATTTCGCTCATTGGCTATGTGTCAGAACCAACTAGGGGGCACCTATCAACAACAACGCTGAAGAACAGGAAGATTATGTAAATGCAGTTTTAGAATGTCCCAGTAGCTCAGGTATTCCATATAAGTGGATCTTTTAACCAACCTGGAATTTCTAAAGGGAAAACTGGAAGGCAATATCACTGTGAAAGCAAGAGGAAAATGGGACTTGCTTATTAACTGTCAGAAACAAAAAAAGAAACACCAGAATATATATATACTTACATATGGTGGTGGTGGTATGCTGGGATTTGGTTCCAACTCATAGAGTCTTTGAGGCTGTAAATTTTTATAGGAGCAGAAAGCCTCATCTTTTTCCTGAGGAACAGCTGGTAGTTTTAAACTGTTGACCTTGAGGTTAGCACGACTCGTAACCACTATGTTACCAGAGCTCCTATATACTTACATATGCAGAGGCTTGAAATAAGATGGAGGTTCATTACTTTTTCATGTTACAGTCCCAAGATGAACAATCTAAATTGGTGGGGAATTCTGTGTGCCACAAGGTCACTCAAGGACACAGATTACTTCCAGTTCCCTAACTGATGATTTCATCCTCATGATCAAACTTGGGTTGTGAGCATATTCAGTGCACCAACACATGGAGACAGGAAAAACAAAAGAAGCTTATCTTTTAAGATAGAGATGGCTCAAAAATTGCACATGTTGTGTGAATTCACATCCCATCAGTCCAAATGCAGCCACCTAATCAAATATAGCTGCCAAAGAGGTGGAGGATAGTCCCTAGATGAGTAACACGTAGCCAGTTTGATCTCTATTTCTATGGAAGAAGGGCTGTATGGATTTAAGAGAAGCACGGGAGTTCTTGCCTTATAAGGAAACCAAATATTGTTCTTATAACCTGACTGTAAAAGTTGATCCTAAACTCTACTGGCCACCAAACAAGGAGTCCTCGTGGTATAGTGGGTGGGTTATGTGTTGGGCTGCAGTTTCAAGGTTGGCAGTTTGAATCTACTAGCTGCTCCACAGGAGAAAGAGGAAAGTTTCTGTCCCGGTGTAGAGTTACAGCCTTGGAAACCCTACATAGCTCACTGTGAGATGGATGGCAATGGGTTTGGGTTTGGGTTTTGTATACCAAACATGAATACATGAGCAATGCCAAATCCAAGGACAATGGAGGGAATTTAAAATCTAATGCATTTCATTGAAAAGATTGTCCTTTATCCTGGTATGTTTTTATTTTTATGTTAAAAAAATCTTTTCTTTAATGGCATGGTGCAATAGTAGATAGAATTTTAAATGACATTAATTTGAATAACAGTGGTATTAACAGGTCTTGTAGGCATATGTCTATTATCCTATCACAGACAGCACTGTGTTTCAAGATAGATGTTGAAATACTCTTTTTGATGATGAATGAGTCTCCATTCCTCTCAAATGTGTTGTTCCCAGTGTAGTAACCATATGGTTGTCTGATTCAAAATCACCAACACCAGTCCATTTCACCTCACTAATGCCTAGAATATAATTTTTTATGTGTTCCACTTCATTTTTGACAACTTTCAATTTTCCCAGATTCATGCTTCATAAATTTCATATTCCAATTCTTAATGGATATTTACAGCTGTTTCACCTCATTTTGAGTTATGCCCATCAGTAAATGAAGGTCCCAAATCTTTACTCCATTCAAAATTGTTATTTTTATTAAGTGCCTTCAAGTCAGTTTAGACTCATAGCAACCGTGTTTAGTGTTTCCGAGGAGGCTTTAAATCTTTGCAGAAAGCCTCACCTTTCTCCTGAGGAGCAGTTGGTGGCCTTCAACTGCTGACCTTGCAGTTCGCAATCCAGTGCTTATCCAGTGGAGTTACTGTGCTCCCAAAAGTAGTGTAGTAGTCATGGGTTGTTGTTGTTAAGTATCATCAAGTCAGTTCTGATTCATAGCAATCCTATATAGAGTTTCTAAGGAGCAGCCCATGCGTTTGAACCACCAATTTGTGGTTAGCTGTCTAGTGCTTAACCTACAGCACCATACCAGTGTGGCCAAGAGTAAAGGATCAAAATTTAGTAGGATGGAATAAATTTACTCACACCCCTGAACCACCACCATAAACCCATTCTCTGGCCAGATTAAACTACTCACAGCCAGCTATACTCAGAAGCACTTCCCTTTATGCTTCTTTGATTTTGATCATATAGCTTACTCCATCTGGAATTCCTGGTCCTTTCATCCCACTCTCCTCCACACCCCCTACAAAAGCAACCTGAAGTATTTCAATACCTAGTCAAAATTTTTTGGTGAGGCCTCTCTGCATTTTGGTGAGGCCTCTCTGACTACTTCTTTCTTCAATCCATCTCTGGGCTCTTGAGGATGAATCCTTCTATGTACACAGGTCTTAGCATAGTGATAACATAGTGATTGCAAGTTGGACTGCTAACCTCAAGGTCAGCATTTCTAAACCACCAGCTGTTCCATAGGAGAAAGATGAGGATTTCTGCTCCTGTAAAGATTTACAGACTTGAAAACCCTCTGGAAGGTCCCGGTGAGTTGGAACCAATACTACTGCATATAACCACCAACTAACCACACAGCTCTTGGTTTGTATTTATATCATATCACTTATAAAATATATGAGGAACTTCAAAATGGGGGATCCTGGAAAAATTCCATTCTTTCCATTCCACTTTTTCACAGACTTTTTGAAGTTCTCTCATATGGTACTCAATTATTTATGTGCCTGGCTCTGAAACAAATTATGTTCCCAGTACTTGGCATGGTGCTTCACATATGATAACTCTTCAGTAAATGTGTATTGAGTGACTGGATGAACAAACCAAGAAACAAATTCAACAAATGAATCACATATAAGTCAACAAGTGAGTTACGTATTGAAGAGTTCTAACCACATGAGACAGAGTCCTGGTGTAGTGCTGTGGGTTAATGTGCTGTACTGTGAAGTTTGTTTGAACCGCAAGGTCGGTGGTTCAAGCTTACCAGCCACTACCTGGAAATCCTATTCAGGGTCTCTATGGGTCGGAACTGACTCAACAGCACTTAACAACAACAACCACATGAGATAAGGAACGATAAAGCTGCTTGACCAAGATACACACCTATCAATTCTCATGCTTCAAATAATATCTCTCGTTAATTGGAGTAGTTTTTCTTTCCCAGCATTGCATTGTTTTTGCACTACACTATTTCTTGGAAGATAGTATTACTCTTCAAATGTTAAATAGCTTTGTTAGCATTGATTCTAATAATATCCTGAGGGATAAAGCAATTTTCTTTTCTTTTACTTTTTTAGATATTTTAAAGATATTTTTAGATATTCCCAGCCAAAAAATCTGATGCCAAATAAACTCGTTTCTACAGTATCTGAATTCACCACTCATCTGTCAATTTGTCATACTGTGGTAGCTTACATATTGCTGTGCTGCTAGAAGCTATGTTACTTATATATCAAATACTTCAGGGTCACCCATGGTGGACAAGTTCCAGCAGAACTTCCAGAAATCGACTAGGAAGAAGGAGAGGCAGACCATGTTTGAAAAGCTAACCATTGCAAACCTTATGAATAACAGCAGATCATTGTCTGCTATAGTTCAGGAAGGTGAGAGCCTCAGGTTGGAAGGCACTCAAAATTTAACTGGGAAAGGGCTATCTCCTCAGAGTCAACTTTAATGACATGGATGGAGTAAAGGTTTCATGACCTTCATTTGGGGCACGACTCTTAATGTGAAGAAACAGCTGCAAACATCCATTAATAACCAGAATGTGAAATGTACCAAGTATGAATTTAGGATATTTCATCAAAAAAGAAATGGAATGCATAGAGATCGATATGCTTGGAATTAATGACCTGAAATGGACAGGTATTGGTCATTTTGAATCTGACAATTGTATGGTTTGCTATGCCTAGAACATCAAATTGAAGAATTGTTGTTAAGTGCCATTGAGTCAGTTCCAGCCCACAGCAACCCCACCTAGGGTTTCCAAAGAGTAGCTGGTGACCTTGCAATTTAACTGCCGATCTTGCAATTCAAATGGCTTTGCAATCTGGTGCATTAACCCACAGCGCCACACCAGGACTCCAACTGAAGAAGAATAGCATCACAATAATCATGAAAAAGAGCATTTCAAGATCTATTTGGAAGTACAGTATTGTCTGTGATAGGATAATACCCATACACCTACAAGAAAGACTAGTTTGTACTATTATTCAAATTTAGGTACCGATTAGATTACTAAATCCAATGATGAAGAAATTGAAGAGTTCTACCAACTTCTGCAGTCTGAGATTTATCATGCAATCAAGATGCATTAATAAATATGGGTGATTAGAATGAGAAACTTGGAAACAAGGAGAAAGGCTCAGTAGTTGGAAAATATGGCCTTTGTGATAGAAGCAAAACTAGAGATCACATGATAGAATTATGCAAGACCAACTTATTCATTGCAAATACTTTTTTTTCAACAACTAAATAGCAATTATAAACATGGACCTCACCAGACGGACCACACAGGGATGAAATTGACTATATGGGTGGGCAGAAACTATGGAGAAGCTCAATATCATCAGTTAAAACAAGGCTAGGGGCCAGCTGAGGAACAGACCATCAATTGCTCAAATGCAAATTCAAATTGAAGCTGAAGAAAATAAAAAGGTCATGAGAGTTAAAATATGACCATGAGTATATCCCACCTAAATTTAAAGATCATTTCAAAAACAGACTTCACTCATTAGACACTAACGACTGAAAACCAGCGTAGTTGTGGGATGATATCAAGAACACCATACATAAAGAAAGCCCAAGGTCATTAGAAAGACAGGAAAGAAGCTATGATTTCGGTGGCAGGTCTGTGGAAGGGACAGCAGAAGGCTTGTTGGTCCGTGAAGGTTGCAAAAAGAAGCTCCTGAAACAACCCAAGAGACAGAGCAAGGAAATGGACAAGGAAGATAGGGCTTTCAAGCAGAAACAAAGAGAAGAGCAGAAGAAATTACACCTGGTCACAGGTGTAATTAAGAAAATTGGCAAAAAATAAACTGTTCTTTGTGACTGAGGCGATGGTGTCCCTTGCTTCCATTTCTATTTAAACATTTTAATCCCCTACTAGAACATCTCTTGCCACCTATAGTTAGATTGAAATGTTGTCTTAGAGTCTGTTGTACATTTAAGAATAAACTATAGTAAAAAAATAAAGAAAAAGAAATAATAATTTAAAAAGATAGGAAAGAAAAGACCAAAGTGAATATCAGAAGCGACTCTAAAACTTGCTATTTAACATATAGAAGGTAAAGTGACTGATGAAGCAAAATGCTGAACAGAAAATTTCAAAGGGCAGGTAGAGAAGACAAAATAAAATGTTATAATGAAATGCGCAAAGACCTGGCATTAGAAAACAGAAAGGAATGAACATGTTCAGCTTTTCTCAAGCTGAAAGAAATGAAGAAAAATAAATCAAGCCAGGAGTTGCAATATTGAAGGATTCTATGCTCTGGTAGTGTCGTGGTTACGAATCGGGCTGCTAAACTCAAGGTCGGCAGTTCGAAACTACCAACCATTCTGCAGGAGAAAGATGAGGCTTTCTGCTCCTGTAAAGATTTACAGCCTCGGAAACCCTGTGCAGGGTCACTATGAATTGGAACTGCGAGTCTATGGTACTTAACAACAACAACATGGGTAGAATACTGCACGATGCAGAAAGCGTCAAAAGAAAATGGAAGGAATTCAGAATCATTGTACCAAAAAGAACTGATCAATGTTCAACCATTTCAAAAGGTAGCATATGATCAAGAACTGATGATATTGAAGAAAGAAGTTCAAACTGTATTGAAGATATTGACAAAAATCAAGGCTCCAGGAATTGACAAATACAAACTGAAATGGTTCAACAAAACTAAAGCAATGTTGTAGGCACTGACTTGTATATAACAAGAAATTTGTAAACCAACTACCCACCAACTGGTAGAAAAAGATCTGTATTTGTGCCCATTCTAAAGAAAGGTGATGCAACAGAACGCAGAAATTATCAAACAATATCATTAATACCACTTAGAGGTAAATTTTGCTAAAATAACTCAAAAACAGTTGCAGCAGTACATGAACAGTGATATGCCAGAAGTTCAAGCTGGATTCAGAAGAGAATATGGAATATGGGATATCGGCGATGACATCAAATGGATCTTGGCTAGAAACCAAGAATACCAGAATGATGTTTACTCATGCTTTTTTGACTATAAAAGGTATTTGACTGTGTGGTTCATAACAAGGCATGGATAACACTGCAAAGAATGGGAATTCCAGAACACTTGAACTGTGTTCATGTGGAACCTATACATAGACCAAGAGGCAGTCATTCAAACAGAACAAGGAGATACTGGGTGGTTTAAAATCAGGGATAATATGTGTCAGGGTCATATGTTTTTGACATACTTATTCAATTGGTATCCTGGGGAAATCATCCAAGACACAGGGAGACACAGGGAAGACTGTAATAGTCAAAATGAATAGAGGTAATTACTGCTAACTGCTGGTACATGGAGGAGATTGCAATCATTGTAATGAAGCAAAGTATAAGAATTGCTGCATGTAAAACTGGTAATCTGCTCTGTAAACTCACACTTAATTCACAATAAAATGTTAAAAAAATAAGTAAAAAAGAAATCAAGAGACACATTACATTGGGCAAATCTGCTGCAAAAGACCTCTTTAAAATGTTAAAGAGCAAAAATTTCACATTGAGGATTAAGGTGTGCTTCTTTATATGCATGCAAAAGCTGGACAATGAATAAGAAAGACCAGAGAAGAACTGATTTGAATTATGGTGTTGGAAAAACATATTTAATATACCATGGACTGCCAGAAGCAACAAATCTGTTTTGTAAGAAGTAAGGCCAGGTTGCTTCTTATTTGTGATGGCAAGACGTCATTTCACATACTTCGGACATGTTATCAGGAGGGACCAGTCCCTGGAGAAGGACATTGTTCTTGGTAAAGCAGCTGGTCAGCCACAAAGAGGAAGATACTCCAGGAGATGGATTGATACAGTGGCTACAACAGTGAGCTCAAGCACAGCAATGTTTGTGAGGATGACCAGGACCAGGCAGTGTTATGTTATGTTGGACAGAGGATCACTATGAGTCAGAACCAACTTGATGACCGTAACAACAGCAGTAGTATCTGAAAGTGTTTATATTGTTTACTTTTATAAGTAACCCTATAAAATCACTCTCCTGCTATGGCAGTACCTCTTAGTAATATTGCATTATATGTGCATATATAATCGTATATATTTGTATGTTGTTAAATGCCATCGAGTTGGTTCCGACACATAGCAACCTTGTATAGGGTTTCTGCGAAGCTACTGGTGAGCTTGAACTGCCGACCTTGTGGTTCAAACCAACTTTGCAGTCCAGCGCCTTAACCCACAGCGCCACACCAGGACTCCATATACTTGTATAGATTTAAATACAGAGATACAATAAACTTTCAAATGGAAATAATTTCAGGTGGTATTGTTTTTACAATTTACTACTTGGTAGCACTGGAAGTGAACTCCTAAACATATTTAGATTAAAACCAGTTCTGTAAAGTTAAAACATGGTCATAGCAGACATCAAATAAAAGGTAAATTTGTTACTCTTTCCCCAGGACCTCGTTTGAGTAGTGGTGTTTCTACATTTTGATGGTATATTTTATAGCTTTCTCTTACTTCCCTGAGAGTTATCAGAATCAAGGTTCATGGTTAAATACTTTTATGAGATTTCCAGAAACTGGAGACAAGTTTAGAAAATAGCGTTCTCTGAAACGGAAGAAAATAGAATTAATTTCAACATCCCAAATTAGTCATCCATTTGATACAGAATTTGGAAATGTATGTTGACGAGATTGGGGTATTGTCCAAAGTATGTGTGTAGAGGAGGGTGTTGTGTAGGAGGTTGGAGAAGGAAACAATTATTTTTCTTATATTTTCTTGGTGTCACCCACTTAACCATATAGTATGTATGTACACTATAAAATAAAACTCAAGGAAAATTGTAACTCATCAGACACGAAATGAAATGCATAAAGATTGATTATGCATAAAGATTAATGAGCTGAAATGAACTGTATCGGTCATTTTGAATCAGACAATATAATTTACTATGCTGAGAATGACAGTTTCAAGAGGAGCAGCAGCACATTATTTGTCAAAAAGCAAATGTCAAGGTCTGTCCTGAACTACAATGCTGTCTGTCATACAATAATATATATACACCTGCAAGGAAGACCAGTTTGTAATACTATTATTAAAATTTCCATACCAACCACTAAAGCCAAAAATTAACGAATTCTACTAACTTCTGCAGTCTGAAATTGATCCAACAAGCAATCAAAATGCATTGATAAGTACCACCGATTGGAATTTGCGAGTTAGAAACCGAGGAAGGATCATTATTTGGAAAATATTGCCTTGGGGATGGAAACCAAGCTGGGAGATGGATTGCATGATAGAATTTTGCAAGGCCAGTGACTTATTCAAACTGCCTTTCCTGTATTTCCCTTTTAAAATAAAGAGTAATATAATTGGTTTTTGATCAAATAATTCATTCACATGATTAAAAGGTCAAAAGATACCAAAGAAAATATAGTGAGACTTCATTATCCTATCTGTTCCTCTGTCATCCAGGTGTCCATTCTCCACTGCAACCAAAATGATCCTCTTGTTATATCTCACTCCTGAGTAATCTGTGCCTTCTTAAACAAATATACATGCACATTCTTTTCATCCACCTGTTTTGACAATACTGTTGACAACACTTTGGTTTTGGGGTTTGCCTACTTTATATTTTAGGGATCTTTCCACAATAACACACAGAGATCTTGTTCATTTGTTAATGTCATCATGATACTTCATTGATGGATGTGCTGTCATTTTTTTTGACTAATCCCTTGCTGATGGATATTTGTATTAGTTCCAGTTATCTGATGTTATAAACAATGCTGCTGTGTATATGCTGAGGCATACGTCACTTCACACATTTGAAGATAGCTGTATATAAATTACTGCCTTTTCATCTTTCACCAAAATTTTATATTCACTCAATGAACAGTTTTTTTGTACTGAATGGAAGTACTCACTGATTTACTTTAATATTTGTTGTTGTTCTTAAGTGCTGTAGAGTCGATTCCAACCCATAGAGACCCTACATAGTGTTTCTGGGGCTGTAAATCTTTATAGGAGCAGAAAGCCTCATCTTTCTCCCACAGAACTGCTGGTAGTTTCAAACTGCTAACCCTGAGATTAGCAGCCCAATTTGTAATCACTATGCAACCAGTGCTCCTTACTTTAATATTTAGTGTGTTTCAAATAAAGACTCATTCATATCATAGTCCAAAGCCACCTCCAAGTTATATATTCCATACCCTGATGCGATGTGGGTTAATGCACCAGACTACAAAGTCGTTTGAACTGCAAGGACGGTGGTTCAAGCTCACCAGCTGCTCCTTGGAAACCCTAGACAGGGTCACTCTGGGTAGGAGCCAACTCGATGGCACTTAACAACCACAACAACAACAATGTAAGGCAAAACTCTGTTGCTTCACTAAAAACAATTACTTTCTTAGATATCACTTGTGTTACCTGGACTAGTAATCGAAGGATATAATAATAATAATAACAACAACAACAACATTTAATGCATTCAAAGTAAATTGGTAACAATACCATCAAGTAGAGATGAACATGCTAGGAGGCTGCTTAGCCTTGCTCATTAATTTAGCAACTTACTGCCTGGCCTCAGAGTCCTCTTGCAATTCAACTTGACATCTGAGCAAAGTCACTAAGTTCAGGTCTTTCTGAGGAAGCTTGCATATGTCCAAAACATTTCCTGTAAGAGCTCTTAAAATTGTAATCCCCAGAATAGTTCAGCTGACTCATATTAGTAAAGGTCAACCCAACCCAAACTAAACCCTCTACTGTCAAATTGATTGTGACTCAAAGCAACCCTGTAAGACAAAGGGAACTTTCTATGTAGGGTTCCCAAATTGTCATTTTTATGGCAGAGCCTTGGTGTGACACCAAGTCCAGGACAATGCGCTGGACTGTAAGATCAGTTTGAGCTGCATGGTCAGCGGTTCAAACCTACCAGCTGCTCCTCAGAAACCCTATACAGGGTCATTATGGATCAGAACTGACTCAACAGCACTTAACAACAACAATAATTTTTATGGAAGCAGACTGCTACATAATTCTCTTACAGAGCTGCTGGTGGGTTCGAACCACCAACCTTTTGGTTAGTAGCCAAGCACTTCAAGAACTGATCTCCCAGGGCTCCTTCAGCAAAGTTGGGAAAGTTAAATGCATTCCTTTCTAGTCCAGAGCAGAAGCCAATGCATTCAGAGCAAGTTCCAAACATTTAGTGAACTGGATGTGGATTATACTATCCTCAGAACCCTACCAATGAAGGTTCAGTCAATGTCTTTGGGAGCTGAGTAATGGCATCCATGATGATTTCTCCTTGTTGTTGTTAAGTGCCAGCAAGTCAGTTCTAACTCATAGTGACCCTGTTAACAGTTCAAACCTACCCATAGGCACTTAGGAAGAAAAGCCTGCCAATTTGCATCTGAAAGGTCACAGCCTCGAAAATCCTAGGGAGCTGTTCTACTCTGCAACACAGAGGGTTCTCCATGAGTCAGACTGGACTCTGTGACAACCGGTTTGGTTTGGTAGGACCAAGGAAAGAGTCTGGTATCAGTGTTCACTTTGCAGGAGATGGCTAGAGGAGGAAGAAGTGAACTACTGTAGATTCTAGCTGGGAATCTGCAATTGACTAACATCTAAGAAAACTAATTGCAATATAACTTTTAGCCAAGCACTTGGCACACAGTGCTCAGTAGATAGAATTGTTATTGTAGTTTAATCATCATGGTGTGGTACTGTAGGATAAGCAGTGGACTGCAAAGTTAGTTTGAACCTCAAGGTTGGTGGTTCAAGCTCATCAGCTACTCCTCGGAAACCCTATACAGGGTTACTATGGGTTAGAATTGATTCGATGGCACTTAACAACAACAACAATTAGTGTAAGCCGAGTCCTGGTATTGTAGGAACATTATAGGAGAAGCACTCGACCATAAGATAAGTTTGAACCGCAAGGACAGCAGTTCAAACTCACCAGCCACTCCTCCAAAACCCCATACAGGGTCGCTATGGGTCAGAACTAACTTGATGGCACTTAACAACAACAACAACAACATGGTGCTGTAGAATAAGCACTGGACTGCTAACCACAAGGTCGAAGTTCAAAACCACCAGTTGCTCCTGGGAAACCCTACATAGGGTCACTATGTATTGGAACTGACTCCAGGGTACTCATAAACAACAGAGAACATGGGAAGACAAAGGGAAAGGTGGATGTTTGACTCCACACTATTTTGATAATGATTATTCTTATCTAATGATTCATTAAGTATCAACATGCTCAAGGATCAATAACTTCTAATAAATGCATTAAACAGTCTTCAGTGGATACATATGAGTATGAAGGATGTTTGGGATTGTGCTTTTTTAAATACAATCATCTCTAAGGATAGTTTCATAGAGATTTGCTTTTCAAAAGAATTTTCTTGAGATGTGATCCTGGGTCTTTAAGCATAACCTAAGGGTTAACTCTCTTAGGCATTTTTTTTTATCGAGACTTACTGTAGTCTTCTATTGTTGTTGTTGTTGTTGTTGTTGTTAAGTGTCTTTGAGTTGATTTGGACCGAAGCAACCCTGTATAGGGTTTCCTGAGGAGTGGCTGGTGAGCTGGAACTGCCATCCTTGGGGTTCAAACCAACTTTGCAGTCCAGTGCATTAACCCACAGCGCCACCCAGGACTTATTAGTCGGGCTGCTAACTACAAGCTCAGCAGTTCGAAACTACCAGCTGTTCTATGGGAGAAAGATGAGACTTCCTGTTCCTATAAAGATTTACAGCCTCAGAAACCCTATGCGGGGTGGCTATGAGTTGGAACCGACTCCACGGCACATAACCACCACCACCACCACCACCACCACCACCAAAGCAGCCTTCAGGAGTTTCTGGGTGGTGCAAACCGTTTCCATACTCAACTGCTAACCGAAAGTTTGGAGATTCTAGGCCATATGGAGATGCCTTAGAAGAAAGACCTGTCACACTAAAGTCTGAAAAAGATAACCATTTACAACCCTCTAGCATAGTTGGGGTCACTAAGCATTGGAGTCGACTGGTTTCGAACAGTCTTCAGACTCTGACTAATTGCTACACACAGTGGAATGGCAGACCAAGTGAAGTGGATCGCACAGTTAATTACACACAGTTTATCCAATAGTCAGTAAAGGCAATCTCATTCTATCTCTCTGATCCGTATCGAGCTTGAGACTTCTTCACTGGTAGCAGCTCGCTTTTTGTACCTTCTAAGCTTCCACAGGGGAACCTAGGGACTATATCACTGATGGCTTTTCCTGGCTGGCTGAGCGCCCAGGGAGAAGCAAATCGTGTTGGTTTATAGGCAGTGTATATAGGCCCAAACAGGAAGCATGCAGTTGGGCTGCAAGAGCCATGCCCTTTCCATTATTTCCAGAGAATTACCCAGGAACATTACTGGAAATGAGCTGTCTTGTCCAGTCAACTCTATTCTCACAGCAAGGTTACAGTCCCATGAATTTCACAACCTTTGCAGCTTCTTGGGAAATCCATTCTGGGTTTCCAAATTTCTTGTTCGGCTATAATAAGATTTTCAAGTGATTGCAAAAGTGAAAATAAAACCCAAAGGCATTTTGTACCTTGGTATTTATGAATAAGATGGAGAGTGGAAATTGCATCAAGTAACCTTGACCTTATAAGCATGTAGAGTTTTGGACACTTACTGGAATCCTGCATGAAGTCTGCATGGGAAGAAATGGAAATATCTCTGTGGAAAAAATAAATATTGATAATGATACAGACTTAATCTTGTCATGTTGTCTTTGTTGGGTACAATCAAATGGATTCTGACTCACAGGAACCCCATGTAACAGAATTGAGTTGCCCCAGAGGGCTTTCTTGACTATAATCTTTATGGAAGCAGATTACTAGCTCCTTATCTCTTAGAGCAGCTGAGTGACTTCAAACCACCAACCTTTTGGTTATCAGAAGAGTGAACATGACTCAATAGTTCACAGAATTTTAAAAAACTGATAGGACTTGAAAGATCATCTACTCCACAGCTTTCTACTGGCTCACATGGCAAAAATAATACTGGGCATGTTGTTGTTAAGTGCTGTCAAGTAGGTTCTGGTTCAGCCATCCTGCATAGGGTTTCTGAGGAGCGATTGGTAAATTTGAACTGCTGCCCTTGCAGTTCAAACCGACCTTGTTGTCCAGTGCATTAGCCCACAGCACCATACCAGGAACCAGCTATGACATAGTCCTATCAGCAGGTATATAATGATTTTTTCCAAAATATATTTAAAAATAAAGAGACCAGAAATTAGGAGTAATTCTCATTTTCTTCCTTGTCATCTGTGTTTTATTTTTATATACAATGAACATGTAGTATTCTTTAATCAGAAAAAAGAAAATATTCATCAAATATAAGTTTATAAACTCATGGCTTATTGCTAAGGGTGGCTTTCTCATCTATTATTTCACTATAAGAGCCAATGTATTTCCAAATTCCTAATGGCTCTTCAACATTGCCACCTCCTCATCCTCTCCTAAAGCAACATTCATAAGCTGTTTGGTACATGTTGGTATTTGGTGCCCTCAAGTCGGTTCTGACTCTTAATGATTCTCTGTACAATAGAATGAAACACTGCCAGGGTCCAGAACTGTCCTCATAATTGCTGCTATGTTTGAACCCACTGTTGCATCCCATAGAGGATCTTCCTCTCTCCCAAGCATGATATCCTTCTCCAGGAACTGGTCCCTCCTGATAACATAGCCAAAGTATTTGAGATGAAGTCTCACCTTCCTTGTTTCTGAGGAGCATTCAGACTGTACTTCTTCGAAGACAGATATGCTTCTTTTTCTTGCAGTGTATGAAATAGTCACTATTGTTCACCAACACCATGATTCAAATGCATCAATCTTTCTTCAGTCTTTCTTATTCATGATCTGGCTTTTGCATGCATACGGTGGTTCAAAATACTATGACTTGGGTCAGGCTCACCTTAGTCTTCAAACTGATCTCTTTCCTTTTTAACACTTTAAAAAGGTCTTTTGCAGCAGAACCCAATGCAATGCATCGTTTGATTTCTTGTCTGCTGCTCCCGTGGGCATTGATTATAGATCCAAGTAAAATGAAATCCTTGACCACGTCAATCTTTTTTCCATTTATCAAGGTGTTATTTTATTTGTCCAATTGTGAGGGTAAATTGCTCCAATTTGCTGATACAGCATTGATTTGTTTGAAAATCACAACTAAGAAATGGCAGGATTAAGACTCAAATTCATATTTTCCCATTCTATATCCACTATTAGAGTTTTGGTGTGGCACTGGAAGATAATGCACTGGGTAGCAAGGTTGATTTGAACCACAAAGTTGACCATTCAAACTCACCAATTGCTCCCCAGAAATCCTATACAGGGTTGCTATGAGTCAGAACTGACTCGATGGCACTTAACAACAGTCACTGATATTAACCAGGCATTGATATGGGGAGTTTAGTGGCTTCATACAACAAGCCACTGGACTGTGAATCACAAGGTCTGCTGTTAGAGGCCGCAAGCAGCAGCTTCGCAGGAGAAAGATGAAACTTTCCGCTCCTTCGAAGATTTAAAGCCTTAGAAACCCTATAGGTGGTCACTATGAGTCAGAATCAATTCGATGACACTAAACAACAACAAAACAAGGCATTGATATAACATTTCAATGTATTTGGGAGCACTCAGAATTCCAAGAAAAATGAATTGGTACAATTTCAGGGAAACTGATCTGATCTAAGATGGTAATATGGTAGTTCAAGGAAAGATTGAATGAATAAAAACTGTTGATAGACAGGAAGCATATCAAAGCAAGCCCGTAATGCCAGGTAGGCATCCTAAACAATAGGCACCATCATTGTTTTCATTTTTCAAATGAAGAGATTAGTGTTCAAAAAAGTTAAATATCTTACCCAATACCATACCAATTTGGGTTAGGAATTAAATCTGCACCCAAACAGAATGTTTCCCAAGGCTGATGTTTAGAAGTAAGTATTTTATTTTTATTAAAGTTACGCATACACATCATTTAAAGAATCGAATAGTTCTGTAAGTTTTGCTTTGAAAACAGCACCCCTAGCTCCCATTTTCTACCACATATGTTAAACCCCATCACTGCTGTTGGTAAGTGCTGCTGTTGGCGTTGTTTCCCACTCAAAGTGACTCTGTAGGTTTCCAAGGCTGTAAATCTTCGCAGGACCAAAAAGCCTCATCTTTCCCCCATGTTGCAGATGATGGTCTCAAACTGCTGACCTCGTGGTTCACAGTTCAGTACTTATCGTACAGAGCCACTTCATCATCGTTGCTGTTGTGAAGTGCCATCAAGTCATTTCTGACCCATAGCAACCCTGTATAGGATTTCCAGAAGCAACTAGTTAGTTTGAACACAGACCTTATGGTATTCATAGTTAATTATTCCCACTCCCAACCCAGTTAATTTTTAATGTATTTACCTTCATATTGTTAAATAATGTGTATGAATTGTTGCTTTGTGGGTTTTCCATTGCAGGCATTATCTCTTGGCATTTGACTCTAGTAGGGGAGGACTTGACACTCCTTCTCTCATTGTCTCAGGTACACTTGTGCCCCCTTTACTGTGCCCCTCCCAATAGTCATACTGTGAGTTTCATTGGGTCAGATATTCAGTGTTTACTATGAACAGGCAAATGTGATTTACAATCCAATCCTGTAGACCACCATGACTACTTTTCCTTCCTGCAAAACCTTCTATTTCCCTAGAATTACTCATTGTCTTGATTGTTTTATTGCTGTTTACTTACTTATCTTTGTCTTATTACAAAACTCTCCTTTAATGATTTAAATCTCTTTTCCTTAAGTTTACATGCAGTGAGTACTCTAACAGTTCCATCTTCTGGAGGAAATCTGTACCAAGTGGTCTTGTTGTAGGGAAGGAAAGAGACTTCATTTTCAAATATACAAATCTTAGATATTCCTTATTAAGTCACAACACACAGAGATCACCCGGTGAGGTGTGATCATCGATAGGATACCATGATGTGTTTCCAAAGTTCTGCCTCCATGTAATGACCTGTTATAGGATACAGAGAACAAAGAAATCTCCACTCACAACCACCACTAAGTGCAGGAATGAGTCCCATTTGCATGGAAGCAGGGAGGGGACTATTGTAGGTAAGGTAGCTTACAGACTTTGTTATCAGTAACAGTCTCTAAGCCACTCAAGGTATGACAAGACCTTTAAGGTGATCATGAAGGGGTATGCCCCAAAAAGTTTCTAGGAGGGTCAGTTAAGGGAAGTGGCCTTAAATCCATTTCCAAATATATTCTGCCTCTGATTTGACTGTCATAGGAGCACAAGGTCCTCAAGAAGAGTTGGTATCTGAACACTTAAAACCAGGCACAAGACGGAATCAAGCTCGGCCTGGCTGAAGTTGTTTGCAAGCAAAAAGCCTTCAGATTTCAAGTTCTATAGCATGTTGGGTAAGGTGTAGGATCAGAGAAAAAGGAAGACTCTCAGCAAGATGGATTGGGAAAGTGGCAGCATCAGTGGGCTCAAGCGTGGCAACAATTGTGAGGTTGGCCCAGGATTGGGCAGTGTTTCATTCTACTGTGCTTAATAGGGTCTCTGTGAGTCAGTACCGACTTGATGGCACCTAACAACAACAACAACAACAACAAACAGTCTAGCTTGTGCTGCATTGGGAAATTAAGACTGCTTTCATCACCACTCTGAGGACCCTCTTGGTCTCTCTAGTATTGGCTCTTTCTTCTGATTCCTATGTCTTCCTTTGCAGGAAAAAGATGGGGCTTTCTGCTCCCATAAAGATTGATAGCCTTGGAAGCCCAATATAGAGTCGATATGAGTCAGAATCTATTAGACACCATGCCACCACCATGTCTTCCCTTTTCTTGGTGTACTCCCTTGTTTTTGTGAAGGACACAACTCAGTAGCTTCCTCAGAAAGGGAAATGAATTTCTGAGGCCTTGCTTGCACAGCTGAAAATACCTTATTTCTGTACTTCATACTTTTTCAAGATATAAAAGCCTATTTTCTTAAAGCATCTCTCGTATCTTTTAGCTTCTGGTGCTGACATTAAGAAGCAGATGCCATTCTGATTTGGGGTAGCCTATTGGGAGTCCTGGTGTGGTGCTGTGGGTTAATGCACCACACTGCAAAGCCGTTTGAACTGCAAGATCGGCGTTTAAAGATCACCAGTCATTCCTCAGAAACCCTATACAGGGTCACTGTGGGTCGGAACCAACTCAACAGCCCTTACCAACAACATTGGTAAACATGTTTTCACCCCCTGGAAGTTTGTTGTCTCAGTTCTTTGTCCCTCCTGTCCAGAAATATGTCTTCATTCTTCAACACAAATTTATTGAGTGCACATAATTTCCAGGTGTCATTCTAGGTATGAGATGTATTGATGATAGTTTTATTACAATCTGCTCATGTAGGTATACATTTTTACACATTGTTCTAGACACTTGTGGGAACTTCAGTGTGGAAACTCAGATTGTAGGATCTTTTTTTTTTTTAATTAACTTTTTTCTTTGCCAATTTCCTGTATTCTGTTCTTGTCTTTTGTTGTTTTTAAGTGTCCTGGAGTCAATTCTTACTCAGCGACCCAGTATAGGGTTTCCGAGGAGTGGCTGGTGAATTTGAATCATCAGACTTGCTGTTCAAACAGACCTTGTTGTCCACTAAAAATTAGTATTCTTATTATTAGATGTTGGACCTACTGGACTGGTCCTAGAGTTCTAATACCTTTTGTCCCCTACTATTCGTATTTATATGTTGGAGTCCTGGTGAGATGCTGTGGATTAATGCGCTGGATTGCAAGGTCAGTTTCAACTGCAAGGTTGGCACTTCAAGCTCAGAACTGACTCAGTGGCAGTTAACAACAACAAATTCATACCCTGGTAATGCAGTGTTTACTCCTTGGGCTGCTAACTGAAAGGTCAGCAGTTTAAATCTACCACCCATTTTATGGGAGAAAGATGAAGCTTACTGCATCTGTAAAGATTTACAGCCTAGGAAACCCTGTACAGTGTTGCTATGAGTTGGAACAAACTCAACGTCACACAACCACGACCACATAGCCATATTCCAGTCTCTTTGCAGGACTTTTTAGGAGATCTCTTTAACTTTATATTTTAGTCCTTTTATTGATTTTTTTTTTCTTTTATTGATTTTTAAAAAAATTCCTAATGCCCTATTTTTAATGTCTAAGCAACTGCTACTTGGAAGCTCTAGACCGGGTTGCAATGACTCTACCGACTCAACAATACTTAACAACGATACAACAAGCAGTTATTTTGAGTTCCTTGAATATTCCTTTTTTCAAGTAACCCTGTTATTGTTTCATATTTTCTCTTATCTCTCTGAGGATATTAAAATAGTTTGCTTGTTTTCTAAGTTTCTATTGGCAAACTGTTTCCTTCAAGTTACTTCCTTTTATTTGCTTTGGTCTTTAAGTTTCACTAAGCAGCTTCCCCAATATCTGGAGATAGTTGGTTGTGGAAGTGTCAACTCACAATGTTGATTGCCACTTAGGCCTCTGTCTTCAGTGTTGTTGCTAAGTGCCATCAGGTTGGTTCTGACTCATAGCGACCCTGTACAGGGTTTCCAAGGCTGTAAATATTGACGGGAGTAGAAAGCCTCATCTTTCTCCCGTGAAGCCGCCGGTAGTTTCAAACTGCTGACATTAAGGTTCGCAGCCCGATTCGTAACCACCTTGCTACCAGAGCTCCTTTTCAGTCTAATGTTGTTGTTGTTATGTTCCATGGAGTCGGTTCCGACTCATAGCGACCCTGTACAGGGTTTCCGAGGCTGTACATCTTTACGGGAGCAGAAAGCCTCATCTTTCTCCCGCGGGAACAGCTGGTAGTTTCGAACTGCTGACCTTGCGGTTCGCAGCCCGATTCTTAACCACTACGCTGCCAGAGCTCCTGAGTCCCTGTGGTTATTCTTGCCACTAGAATAAATCTCAAGTTTGATACTGAACGAGGAAAAGGCAATTTCCTGTTTGAAAGAAATAAATGTGAGGAGTTGAGGATCTATCAGCAAAAGTAACCAATTCTCCAAATCCCCTTAAAGTTCCATACACCCTATTTGCATGGTCGCTATGGGTCGGAATTGACTGGACGGCACTCAACAACAACAACAGTTGGTGGGAGTTACAAAGGCTCTGGTCAGAAGAATCATCGTGAATAATTCACTGCACCACGTTGTTTATCATCAAGTTTAAGATTCAGAGATTTAGTTTCTTGGGTGACCTAAGTCAGTTACCACTCATCTATTTGTTTCCAACTTCTAAAATGTTATTGCTGTTCTCTCCTTTGTACTTGCACATTTATGTCTTGCAAAAGATCATTTGACTGTTTTCTTAATTGGATTCTATCTAAAGTGAAGGGATTTAAATGTTTTTGTTTAATCTGACATCTTTAACTGGGCTGTTCTAGAGCCTAAGCGATTATCCATATTATAGAGACATTTGCAATATTTGTTCTAACTGTTGTATAAAGATAGGTCCTAAATCTAGCAAGTACAAATGCTGTCATTAAAAATTTACAATAATTATAGTTTGAATGAAATGTCCATGAGGATTCTATATTTCATTTTGTTTTCATTCTATACTTAGCAAAAAAGCTTTTGATTGCATGGAACACAATATGACCAAAGTAAAACAAAAAACTTAACATCCAAATTAAGTTTTCTTATAATATATACCATTTCAGTAAGTGGTACCTAATCCTTTTGATTGCTGATGTTAGCAATTTAGGACTAAACCTTAATCGCTCCTTCTTCTTCCTGCCCCATATCTACCCATCGCCAGGCCTGCCTGTACACATAGATCACAGTGGGCCACTTCTCTCCATCTCCACTCTGACAACCCTAGTCCAAGTAACTAGTATCTCACCTGGACTCCTATAATTTTCTCCTAACTGGTCTCCCTGCAACCATTCCCACCCTTAACCAGTCTTTTCCTTACATGAGAGTCATAGCCACCATTGCAAAAATGCAAGCCAGGTCATGTTCTACACAACTCTGCTTAAAGCCTCCAGTGATTTCCCATTACTTCTGGAACAAAGATGACAATCCCTAGCAAGGCCTGTAAGGACTTGCAGGGCCTGGCCCAGCGGTTTCTTTCTTCTTATAAATCATGGCACTCTTCTTGCTGCCAGCACCTAGCTGTATTGCCTTCCTCTCTGATTCTTATTTACAATGTGCTTCCTTCCCCCATAGACTGCTTTAGGCAGAATGTTGTTGTTTGGGATCCAGTTGGGTCTCTTCCAACCTATAGTGTAATCCCACGTGACAGACTAGAACTTCCAGTAGGTTTTTCTAGCTGAAATCCTCACAGGAGCAGATTGTCAGGTCTTCTACTCACAAAGCCTTGGGTGAGTTTGAACTGCCAACCTTATGTTAGCAGCTAAGTGCTAAACCATTGTGCCTGCAGGTCTCCTTCGTTAGACAGAATAGTTAAGTACTCAGCTACTAACCCAAAGGTGGTTTGAACCCACCAGCGCATTTACTGGAAACAAAAAACTGGTAATCTGCTCCCATAAACACTATAACCTAAGATATCCTATGGGCCAGTTGTAGTCAGTCACAAAAGGTTGTTATGAGTTGGAATCCTATAAACAGAGTCCTGGTGTGGTGTTGTAGAATAAATACTGGACTGTTAATTGCAAGGTTGGTGGGTCAAACCCACCAGCTGCTCCTTGGAAACCCTATTCAGGGTTCCTATGAGTTGGAGCCAACTCAAGGGCACTTAATAACAACAGCAGGCAACACCCAACAACAACAAAGCTACTCCCAACAGCCTACTGCCTGCATTCCTTCACTCGGTCCTGGTGATCACCTTTTCAGTCCTTAGGTGTCCCTTCCACAGGGAAACATGGTAAACTCAGGCTATTTTTAATAAGACCTGTTTCATTTTGATATAGCACTTATTTCTACATATTAATTATGTCGTCATTTTTGTGTGATTATTTGATTAATATCTGTTTTCTCCATAGGTCTGCGAACACTATGAGAGCAGAGAACATGATCATTTCTCACCAGGATAGTTCCCAGAGTCTGGTTATGTTGATGATCCTTTCAAGGGTTGATTTAAAGAGAAAATACGTATCACGGCTGAAACCTTTCTCAATATCAAAAAATATTCAGTACATTCAATGTCATGCAGCTTTCCTTTAAAGATTCAAGGGCATTATTATGAAAAACATGTAATATAGTTCATTTCTTAGTTTTTTTGAGATGCATTTTATATAATAAAAACAAAAAACTGTCCTTGCAACATTGATTTCTACTTATGGAAACCTCATCTGTGTCAGAGTAGAACTTTGCTTCCTGGCGTTTTCAATGATGGATTTTTCAGAAGTAGATTGGCAGGTTTTTCTTCCAAGGTCCCTCCTGGTGGACTTGAATCTCCAGCCTTTTGTTTAGCAGCCAAGTAGTTTAACTATTTGTTCCACCCTTCGAGCTATATAGAGATATTAATAACTATGTTAAATGGCTTCAGACTGATTGACCAGGAAAAAAATAAATAACTTAGAAATTTAAAAAAAGAAATCTGAATGTTTAATGTGTAACCAAAGACTAAGAGATTGGTTTAATTAGCACCTTCAAATATAGGGCATACTTTATAGTAATTGCTATTGTTACCATTATGATGATTGAGTGTTTGTGTAAATTGAGAGCTTTACATGCCTTATTCCATTTAAGCCTCACAGCAACCCTCTGAGATAGCTAACTGGTAGTATTTCTATTTTACCAATGAGAAAACTCAGACACAAAGAAGTTAAGGAGTTGTGTGGGTCTATCTAACTAGTCCAGTTGAGGTTGATACCACAGACAGTATGGCTCCAGGGCCTGTATGTTTATTCCCTTCATTGAAAAAGGTGATGAGTTGTTCTTTTAGTAAATTAGGAAAAATAATCTTAAATTTGGGAGACCTTCATTTGGACACAAGAAAAAAGGCTGTAGAAGTCTTGGACATTGGAATAAGCAGTGTTTAAACCAAAGTTGCATGTCTAGTCTAATTAACTTTGAAAACAAGAATGGATGAACATACGGCAGAAAAGGGTTAGTGAGTCATTTATGTTTTTAGAGGCAGGGCTTGGACCCTTTTGAAATTTTTTATTATGAATTGAGTGAAAGTTGATAGGGCAGACCATCTTTTTGAGGTCCCTTCAAGGTCTTCATCTCTGAAAGGTTCTGTGTTGTCTTTGTCTTTGTCCACCTTCTCTCTAATTGAAAGTTTGCCTAATATAGTCAACTTTGTATTATCCCAGATAGCTTATCCAGGGCAAATCTTGTTTTACTAAGTTTAGTAGTCACTTGGCTTAATTATTTGCTGTGTTAACAACTTGGCATACTCTTCATCCACAGTCAGCACCTACTCACTTTAATTACTTGCTTTGTTGACATTATGCTGTCTTTAGGGAAACACTTTGAAATGCAAAATTTAACCACTTCCTTCCTATAGTACCACTCCCCCTTAAAAAAAAAAAAAAAAAGTTTAGGACTATAAATGATACTAAAGAGGAAGAAAAAGAGGAAGAATTTAAAGAAATTATCTTGGTTATTCAGGAGGATTTTGATTAACTCAAAGAACATAAAAACAGATGAAAGGAGATTATGATTTAACCAATCAGAAAGGCAAGAATCTCTAAGAATAGTGTCAAAAAGACAGAGTTGTTCTTTAGAATTATCATGAATTTTACTACAAATATGCTAAGGCTACTTTGAAGAAGTAGATTATATTTTTTAAACACTTAAAAAGCCCAATTTTATGGGGCAAATGATAGGTGTGTTGGTAGCTGGAAAGCAAGCTGCTATTGTACTTCCTCTAAGTCTTTCCTGGACTCTTGGAGCTACTGCAGATTCATCTTTTAGGGCTCAGTCCCTCCTCCAAGGAAACCTTTACTCTCTGATCCCCATAAAACTGTCCTATTCTAAACCATTCAGTATTCCAATGTTCTGTTTGAATAGCTGTCTCTTGGTCTGTATATAGGTTTGCATAAGTACTATTAAGTGTTCTGGAATTCCAATTCTTTGCAATGTTATCCGTAATTTGTTGTGATCATACAGTCAAATGCCTTTACGTAGTCAATAAAACACAAATAAACATCTTTCTGGTATTCCTTGCTTTCAGCCAGAATCATCTGACATTAGCAATGATATCACCCATTTGACACCCTGTACTAAATCTGGCTTGAATTTCTGGCAATTCCCAGTGAATGTACTATTGCAACGCTTTTTAATTATCTTCAGCAAAATTTTGCTTTCATGAGTGACTAATGACATTCTTTGATAATTTCTGCATTCTGTTGGGTCATATTTTTTTGGAATGGGCACAAATATGGATTTCTTCTAGTCTGTTGGCCACTTAGCTGTCTTCCAAATTTTTTGGCATAGGTGAGTGAGTGCTTCCAGTGTTGCATCTGTTTGTTAAAGCATCTTGATTGGTATTCCATCAGTTCCTGGAGTCGCTCTCATTTTTACGAATTCCTTTAGTATAGCTTGGATTTCTTCCTTTAATGCCATTGGCTCTTGATCATATACTGCCTCCTGAAATGGTTGAACATCAACACATTCTTTTTGGTACAGTGAATCTATGTATTCCTTCCATCTTCTTTTGATGCTTCCTGCGTCATCATTCAGTGTTTTGTCCATAGAATAAAGGAGTTTGAAGAGTCAGCTTACTTGCTGGGGCAAAACCATCTAAACAGTATAATTTACTCTGTGGAGCTAGAGGATAAGCATTGGACTCCTAGCCTAAAGGTCAGTGGTTCAAACCCACCAGGCACTCCTTAGTGCCTCTAGGGTTGCTGTGAGCCAGAACTGGCTTGATGGCAATTAACACCAAACACACACACACATTCCCCAAGGGATTAGGTTGAGAATGGGACTTCACCTGAAATTATACCTTCGTTTGACTTCTTCCCTATTCTACTCCCCCCATTAGTTATTGATTTCCCCTTTAAGAACTTCCTTGATAATCATGTGAACATACATCTTCATCTCATAGCTTCCTCATTTTCCAAGCTATAGACATTTTACCTTTTAATAATAAAAAAAGACAATAACAAAAAACTTTCATTTGTATTTGTCTGTTTACAAAAATGGAGTATGTGTCCATTTGTCCATGACAGTTAAATCATCTGGATTTCTTTATTTGCTATGATATGCTGGCTTTATAACCTGGCTAAACAAGGCCAGAAATGGAGCTTCTTGTGGTGATCCCCATGTCAGCCTTTCTAGCTCATGTAAATATCTAACTTTACCAGGATGGAAATCTAAAGCAATCAGCTGACCTTTTCAAGAGCCCTAGAAGACAGAATACAAAGTGAAATTAGCCAGTTACAAAAGGAGAAATGTATGAGACCACTACTACAAGTCAGGAAAAGGTTTACACACAGAAATAAATAGTCTTTGAATATTATCAGGGGTAGGAAGGAAACAGAGGGTAAATTCATTATTAGGGAATAAGCTGGTACAGCTTTGGAGGTGTTTACTCCTGTATGTCAATAAATTTGGAAGACAGTTACCTGGCCAACTGATTGGAAAAGATTCACATATGTGTCCATTCCAAAGAAAGATGACCCAATGGAATACAGAAATTATAAAATAGTATCAAAATTTTGCTAAAGATTATTAAAATATGGTTGCACAGAACATCAACAGGGAACTGCGAGAAATTCAAGCTGGATTCAGAAGAAGGATGTCATAGCTACACCAGAAAGCAGGGAATACCAGAAAGATGCTTTGCTTTGTTGTTATTGTTAAGTGTCTTCAAGTCGCTTCTGACTCATTATGACTCATAGTGACATATTTCCAAGGTTTTAAAATCTTTACAAGGGGCAGAAAGCCTCATTTTTCTCCTTCAAAGTGGCTGAATTGACACAGTGGCAGCAACAAGGGGCTCAAGCATAACAACTGTGAAAATGACACAGGATGGGGAAGTTCTTCATTCTATTGTACTTAGGGTCCTGTGAGTGGAAATGGACTCAGTGGCACCTCAGGGAAGCAGCAGTCATGAAATCAAACGACATACTGCATTAAGCAAATCTGCTCAACAAGGCCTATTTAAAGTGTTCAAGAGCAATGATATCAGTTTGAGGACTAAAGTGCATCTGATTCAAGCCATGGTATTTTCAATAACCTCATATGCATATGAAAGTTGGACAGTGAATAAAGAAGCCTATAGAAGAATTGATGCATTTGAGTTATTGTATTGGAGGAGCTCTGGTAGTGAAGTGGTTACGAATTGGGCTGCTAACCTCAGGGTCAGCAGTTCGAAACTACCAGCTGTTACACGGGAGAAAGATGAGGCTTTCTGTTCCTGTAAAGATTTACAGCCTCAGAAACCCTGTACAGGGTCGCTATGAGTTGGAACCGACTCCATGACACATGACAACAACAACAACAACATTGGAGGAGAATATTAAAAGTACCATGGACTGCCAAAAGAATAAACTAATCTGTGTTAGAAAAAGTACAGCCAGAATGCTCCTTAGAAGCCAGGATGGCCAGAATTTGTCTCTCATACTTCAGACTTATTATCAGGAGTGACCATTTCCTGGAGGACATCATACTTGGAAAAGTGATGGGTCAGTGTAAAAGAGGAAGACCCTCAACGAGATGAGTGGGCACAGTGGCAGCAGCAATGAGTTCAAGTGTAGAAACTATTGTGAGATTAGCAACACAAGACCAGGCAGTTTCACTCTGTTGTGCATGAGGTCGCTGTTAAGTCAGTACCAACTTGCTGGCACCTAACAACAAAGCTAACATATCCATGTATATGGTAGAGTATAGGGAGAATGGTTCCAGAGAATAAGCACTGGGCTGCAAACCACAAGGTCGGTGGTTTCTACTCCACAGTAGAAAGGTAAGGTTTTCTGCTCCTACAAAGAATTACAATCTTGGCTGAAAGCAGAGAATACCAGATCGATGCTTGTCTAGGATTTATTGACTGTTCAAAGGCTTTCACCTGTCTGGATAATGACAAACTAAGGACAACATTATGAAAAATTCGTATTCCAGAGTACTTAATTATGCTCATGAGGAATCTATACATACACCTGTGACTCAACTTTCAGCCAAACAATAGCTAGGTCTAGTCTTAGTGTAAGGAGCTCTGGAAGTATAGTGCTGCTAACTTCAAGGTCAGAAGTTCGAAACCACCAGCCATTCTTTGGGAGAAAGATTAGGCTTTCTGCTCCAGTAAAGACATTTACAGCCTCGGAAACCCTGTGCAGGGTCACTATGAGTTGGAACTGACTCTACAGCACATACCACCAAACCACCATTCCTATAGGCACTATAGGATAAACGCTGGACTTTTAATCACAAAGTTAGTGGTTTATATCCACCAGTTGCTCCTTGGAAACCTTGTACAGAGTCGTTCTGAGTCAAGGGGCCTCAACAACACTTAACATCAACATAAGGTGAACAATAGCACCAATGATTGTTCTATTCCTTAGAACAATCAAACATAAAAATCATAAAAAATCAAAAGGGCAGCTTAGATAAAGCTCAGAAACCAGGAAGGAACAGCAAAGAAGGAAGAATGGGAACTGCAAACACAGGGAGGAAGTAGAAAGAAATGTGTTACATGATAAGAATTGCAACCAATAGCAAAACACAATGTGCATGAAATGTTGAATGGAAAACCAATTTACTATGTAAACTTGCACCCAAATCACAATAAAAAGGTAAAAAAATAATAATAGAGGGGGGAAAAAAAATTAGAAGGACTGAAACCTAGATTGGCCAATCAGTGCTTCTTGCTGCCTTCGCTACAGTATATGGCCTGGCTGCAAATGTCCCAATGAACCAATCACGTGTTGTCCAGCGTTACTTGCTTGTTCTTACACCATTTTGCCCATATAACTCCAGTGTCTTCCACTTGCCCTTTGGAATTCTCTTCCAACTTTTAGATCAGATATTCGTTGGCTCATGAAGTAAAAAATAAAACGAATGCATTAACATACAAATTTAATATTGTGAAAATTTTACTTTTAACAGTGACTTACTTTAGTCTTTTGTCCATTTTATTTTTCAGACTCATCGTAAATCAGGGTTTCAGAGGAGTGGCTGGTGGTTTTTAACCACTTACTTTACTGTTAGTAGTCCAATGCTTACTTTACAGCACCACACCAGGACACTTAATTCAGAGTGTTGTTGTTGTTAAGGGCCATTGAGTCAGTTCTGACTCATAGCAACCCTGTTCGGGATTCCTGAGGAGCAGCTGGTGGGTTCGAACCACCGACTTTGTGGTTCGCATTCCAATGTTTACCCTACAGTGCCACAGATTAGGAGAGTTTTTTGTTTGTTTGCTCCTTTGTTACTTGTTTGTTTATTTGTGAGGGAATCTTAAGTATACAGCTCAACAAATTCTTACATATGTACATATGAATTAACATACAAATTTAATATTGTGAAATACATTAATACCACCAAGATCAAGCATTTCTAGAACCCAAATGATTTTCCCTCTGCCACCTCCCAATCAATAATCACACCACCCCAGAGCAATCATTACTCATTTCTATCATGATACATAGGTTTAGCCTGTTCTTGAATTTATAAATGTAAACATTCTCTGTGTACTCTTTAGTGTCAGGCTTGTTTCATTTGGCATTGTTGTTGTTGTATACCGTCAAGTTGGTTCTGACCTGTGTAGTGACCCTCTATAGAATTTCAGAGAAGTAGCTGGTGAGTTTGAATTGCTGACCTTGTTGTTCAAACCCGACCTTGTAGTCCAGTGCTTACATCTTACAGCTCACACCAGGACTCCACTTGATATTATGTTGCATATATTGTTGCTTATGCTTTTTCATTGCTTTGTTGTTTTCCACTGAGTGAGCATACTATCATTTATTTGTCCATTCTGATGATGAAAATTGGGGTTGTTTGCAAATTAGAGATATTAAAAATAAAGTTGAGGAGTGCAGTGGTTCTGTACATATATACTGGGCTATGAACCACAAAGTCGGTAGTTTGAGCCCACCACCTGCTCCGTGGGGGAAGGATGAGGCTTTCTCAGCTGGAACTGACTTGACCACAGTTAACAATAGCAACAAGAATAAAGTTGTCATGAACATTCTTTGCGCATCTTCTGGCAAATAAATAAGCTCTCATTTCTGGGAGTGGCATTGCTGGGTCATAGGCTGGGTGATTTTTAGCTTTGGTTGATGCTACAGCAAACATATTAATTTCTTTGTCACACTTGTGCAAATTTCCCCTAGTTGATTGTTTGCCTTTTAAGTTATAATTTAAATTTTAAAGTTTTTTTTTTTTAACTTTTATTGTGAATTATGTGATAGTTTACATGGGAGAACATTCATCCTATAGTATATCATTTCATTGCCATGGTTATAATCTCCTCCATGCATCATCAACCAACTAAAGGGAACACACCATGCAAGCCTGCCCCCTGGTCATCAGCACACAGTAAATTTTAAAATTTTATTGCAGTATACTTTTCACAAATAAAATTCACCCTTTTAAAGTCGTTTTAGGGATTTTTGGCAGAGTCCTGGTGTGGTGCTGAGGGTTAATGCACTGGAATGCAAAGTCAGTTTGAACTGCAAGGTCAGCGGTTCAAGGTCACCATTCATACCTAGGAAACCGTATAGAGGGTTGCAACATAGTCATGTCATTGTCCTGGTGTGGCGCTACAGGCTAATGCACTAGACTGCATGAACCGCAAGTTCTGTGGTTCAGTCTCATCAGTGGCTTCTCAGAAACCCTATACAGGGTTGTTATGAGTTGGAACTAACCAACAACATCAATATAGTCATGCAAAGTTATGCAACTACCAGCACAATCAAGATACATAGCATTTCCATCACCCTAATTGTCTTCTTTTAATATAGAAATTTACATTTTTGACAAACTCATGTGACTTATCCCCCATTATTTCTGTATTCATCAAAACAATCTGTTTGTTCTTCCAGATGTACTCTAAGATTGCATTTCAAAGTGTCAAAACAAATACCATTTGAAACACAAATTAATATTAAGAGTTCTACTTCTTGAGTTGGACTGAACAGCCTCTGAATCTTAGGCACTGGAGAACCTTAGCCCAGCTACTAGTATTGTGAATTGCCATCGAGTCAGTTCTGACTCATAGAGACCCTGGATAGGGTTTTCAAGGAGCAGTTAGTTGGTGGATTTGAACTGCCGACCTTGTGGTTCTCAGTCCAGTGCTGATCCTACAGTGCCACACCAGGAGTCCACAGCCCATAGGCCATAGTCCAGCCACTAATGTCTCTGATAATCAGTTTCTTCTTCTGTAACTAGGCCACAAGTTCAGTTTGAACCCCAAGGTCAAAAGTTCAAACTCAGCAGCCACTCCTTGGAAACCCTATAACTCGATACAACAACAGCAAGCATGATTAAAATAATGGCCCCTGGAGTTGTTGTGAGAAGTAATGCTATTTGTCAGGCACTGTTGTAAATGCTTTAGTTGAGGTGGCTTGTTGAAATCTCACAATAGTCCTGTGAGGTATGGATTGGCCCTCTCTCCCTGCTTTATAGATGGAGAAACTGCAGCACAGAGGAGAGAAGTAAATGGTACTGCATCCTGAGCCTGGAGCCAGGTGTGCTCACAACCACAGTGCGTTCTCACTGCATGGATAAGGAGGAAACCAGTGAAAGCAGGAATGCAGTGCCTAGCACGAGGTGCACATACATCAGTGCTAACTGTTATAATGTTTATTCATCTTCTTCATACTGTGAATTAAGTTACATAATTGTCTTCATATAGGTCATGCATATTTTTTGTTAAGACTCCTCATAAATAGCATATGTCTTTTCTTACTGTTACGACTGTGTTTCTTTTTTCTCATGAGGCCTTCTCATTGGTTATTTTGGAAATACAGGAAAAACTGTTGACTCATTTATATTGTGTAGCTAAGAGAACTTTAGCAGCATATCCCAAACCAAACCATCAAGTGGATTCTGACTCAAAACAATCCTATGCAGGGTTTCCAAGACTAAAATCTTTACAGGATCAGATAGCCTCATCTTTATCCCATGAGCAACTGGTGGATTTGAACCCCTAATCTTGAGATTAACAACTCAATGACTAACCCACAGCACTACCAAGTTTCCTTTTAAGAGCACATTGTTGTTGTTAAGTGCTGTTGAGTTGGTTCTGACTCATAACGATACTATATAGGGTCCCCAAGGAGCAACTGGTAATTTTGAACCATCCACCTTGACTCCTGGCGTGGTACTGTGGGTTAATGCACTAGATTGCAAAGTTGGTTTGAACTTAAAGATTGGCGGTTAAAGCTCATCAGCCGTTCCTCAGAAACTCTATACAGGGTTGCAATGGTTCAGAACTGACTCGATGGCACTTAACAACAATCTTTAGTGGTCTAGTTCTTATCTTACAGCGCCACACCAGGACTCCTAGCAGCATATTATTACCATTTTAAAAGCCTCCTCATAAGCAATTCTGATTTTAAATCCTATGTGGCTTTGTGGTAGAGTTCTTATCTTTTAAACAGGAAACTCAGGTTAGATTATGGCCAATACAACTCATGCACATTCACCATCCATATACTAGTGGGGGTAAGTTGGTTGCTATGATGCTTAACAGGTTTCAGAGGACTTTCCAGACTAATATGGACTAAGACTAAAAGCCTGGTGATTTATTTCTGAAAAGCAACCAATGAAAACCCTAGGAATCACAGTGATTCAATTTATAACCAGCCATGGAATGATTCAAGTCTAGGAAGTGTTTCTTTCCGTAACTCAGACACCAACTCAACAACAGTTAATAACAGCATGTTGTTGTTTTTGTTGTTGGGTGCTGTTAAGTTGGTTTCTACTCATATCAACCCTGCATAGGGTTTCCAAGAGTGGTTGGTGAGTTTGAACTGGCAACCTTGTGGTTACCACTCCATTGTTTATCCTACAGCATCATATATCAAATAGTGAGTAGATAGGAAACGAGGCAAAGTGGAAATTAGAAATAATATTTTAGATTCTTCCTACCTTGGGATATTTTGATGATAGTGAAAAATGTGGGAGAAGAGTAAAAAGAAATAATATACCTTTCTGCGAATAGTGTACAAATGCCATACCAAGTCTCCCCTAAAAAATAAAACAACTATGCTCCTGTTTTCATGTGATACTTAAAGCAATTTTGTTGCTGTTGCGTGCCGTAGAGTCAGTTCTGACCTATAACAACAGTGCAGCCAGAGTGCTCCTTAGAGGCCAGGATGGCCAAACTTCGTCTCTCATACTTCAGACATACTGTCAGGAGAGACCAGTCACTGAAGAAGGATATCATGTTTGGTAAGGTGGAGGTCAGAGAAAAAGAAGAAGACCCCCCAATGAGATGGATTGGCTGAGTGGCAGCATCGATGGACTCAAGCCTGACAAGAGTAGTGAGGTTGTCTCAGGATCGGGCAGTGTTTCGTTCTGCTGTGCATAAAATCACTGTGGGTCGGTGGCACCTAACGACAACAAATAGGGTTTCTGAGGAGCAGCTGATAAGTTTGAACCACTGATTTTGTAGTTCAAACTGACTTTGCAGTCCTGTGTATTAACTCACAGCGCCATACCAGCACAGTTACAGTTTAAATTGATTAAATAAAAACTTTAATTTGTCTCCTCACAACTCAGAAAACTCTGAGATGAACAAACACTTCCTATCTCAACATTCATATTTCTGTTGTTGTTGCTAAACAGAGCTGAGAAAAAAATGGGTATTTCTTTTGAGACGTTAATTTCTTTTAAATACATAATCAAACACTGTACTTGTTGTACCTCTTGAAAGACAGTCTTTTATGTTTGTACAGTAAATATATTTAAAGGTGACTATCTCAGCACTCTTGAGACAATTTTAGTGCCAGTGAAAATATGTTGGTGTCAATGTAATAGACTGAGCTGTTCTCAGTCAGCAGGCCAATGGGAAAAGATGCTACAGTCAAAGTAGGAAAACAACTTGAGAAGTGTTAAGTCAGAGGACAAAGGAAGGTGTAGACTCTTGGAACACTTCTACTCTGCACACATGGGGGTCTCCACGAGAACTACCAAGGACATTGGTTGAGGTTAGTTGCCATCAAGTCAATTTCAACTCATGGTGATCTCATGTGTGCAGAGAAGAACTGCACCAATGGCTTTCAAGACTGCACAGAGGTAGATCACCAGACCTGTCTTCCAAGGTACCTTTGGTGATTTCAAACGGCCAATTTAATGACTAGTAGTGGAGAGCTTGACTATTTGCACCACACAGGGACTCCTAATCTAGGGTTAGTAAGTGTGAAATTGCTACCACACCAGACCACAAAAAGGGCGTAAAAGAGTGGTGAAGGGAATTTGGAATACCTGTGGATAAGGTTACGTTATCATTACGTGTTAAAAAAAAAAATCATATCAAAATCCAACATAATAAACTCAATCTGAACCCAAAGAGGTCCACGTCCAGCACTAGAAAAGATGGTATTTTCCATAGTCATTCAATACATGTTTCTTACAGTCAATTTCAACAAGAAAGTTAGCTACTACATTAATCAAGACTTTGTAAATGACAAAAATCTAAGCCAAGTTGACTGTAAAAGAGAATGAATTTAATTGTATCTGGGAATTTTAGGTGGGCAGCATGGGGAAAATACTCCCACCCTCCTTTAGCCTTCACATTCACACTTCTCCCAAGGTAATGAGATGGGTCTGCAGGAGTTTAAGTGCAGAGGGCCAGGTTGTTGTTGTTATGTGCCATCGAGTCGGTTCCGACCCATAGCGACCCTGTATAGGGTTTCCGAGGGTGTAAATCTTTACGGGAGTAGAAAGCCTCATCTTTCTCCCGCGGAGCGCCTGGTAGTTTCGAACCGCTGACCTTAAGGTTCGCAGCCCGATTCGTAACCACTACGCTACCAGAGGGCCGGGTATGGGGGCTTAAATCTAGCATAAATTCAATTCACCAAACTATGACTCATGCACCTAGGATGAAGCTGGGGAAAGAAACAGGTTTGTAGTCATGGTTCAGCCCTTCCTTTTGTCAGATCAGATTGTTTGCCTTTCAACCTGTCCTTTTATCTTGTGTTAGGCAGTCTGCAATGAGAGGCAAGGGTAAAAAATTCCAGCTATGCTAGTAACTGGTGTGTAAATCAGATTAACTAAGGAACAGAGTGTTAGTGAACTCTTTTGGACAGCAATCTAAAGCCATGAGCTCAAGCAGTTTTGCATAATAAAAGGATTTCTTCTCCATCTACATAACGTCTGCATCAATGTTTCAATGTGCTCTGAATTGAAACCAAGAGGAGTATTATATTTTGGATCACTAATATGGCACTGTAAGGAGCTCTAGTAGCATAAATTACGAGTCAAGCTGCTAACCGCAAAGTCGTCAGTGCAAAACCATCAGCTGCTCCATGGGAGAAAGAGGAGGCTTTGTGCTCCTGTAAAGATTTACAGCCTCAGAAACTCTATCCAGGGTCACTGTGGGTTGGAACTGACTCCACAGCACATAACCACCACTGCCAGCACCAACATGGCACTGTGGGATAAGCACTGGACTACTAACCACAAGGTCAGCAGTTCAAACACACCAACAGCTCCTTGCAAACCCTATACAGGGTATTTTCATCGCAAAAGCCATTAGGTTTGTCTTCTGGAAGGGCAGTTCCAAAACATACCTTTTCAGTTGACTTTGTCTGCTTGTTACCATAGCACTGTTGCATATATCTACCACCCCCGCAGGAGTGCCGGGCCTTGTAAGAACCAACAGTTTATATCTCCTCAGTTTGTCATTTACGTACTGGTCTCTCAAGGCTTTGAAGTCTGGGGACAGTACCTACTGTAACAGCAAGATGTGTCAACACAGGGTCCACATGTGCAAGACATGCTGACCTGGCACATAGACCTCCAACAGAACCTTGTTTTTGTTATATTAAAATGAAATAATGACCATGGAGTGTTTAGCACAATGCAACAAAATGTTGGCTATTATTATCATTAGTAATAATAATAATAATAATGACCAGTGACACAATCCTAGTATGGATGGCACTGCAGTAGTAGAGAGAGAGAAAATGACATTGAAAACCTCTAATCTAAATATTCTTAAATTTCATTCTTAGTAAAAACCTTTCATACTACACGTTTCCTTCAAATGATACTCAAGTTAATGAATCATTTACCAAACATTGAAAACATTTTAAATATCTGCTGTTCTAAAAGTATGCACATTGATAGTTATAATGGAACAATATCATTAATATCACACTCAACTAAAATTTTGCTGAAGATAATTAAAAAACAGTTCCAACAGTTCATAAACAGGGCACTGCCAGAAACTCAAGTTGGATTCAGAATAGGACATGGAACTGGGGATATCACTGGTGATATTAGAAGGATCTTGACTGAAAGCAGACAATACAGAAAGAAGTGTGCCCCTGCTTTATTGATTACGCAAAGTTTTTCAACTCTGTGCATCATAAGAAACTATGGATAACATTGCAAAGAATGGGTATTCCAGAACTCTTAATTGTGCTCATGAGAAACCTTTACATAGCCCAATAGACAGTTGTTAGAACAGAACAAGGGATATAAATAGTTTAAAATCTGGGAAGTTGTGTGCAGGGTTGCATATTTTCACTATTCTTATTCAATCTGTATCCTTAACAAATAATCCAATAAACAGGATTATATGAAGACGAGTGTAGCATCAGGATTGTGGACAGACTCATTAACAACTGGTGATATGCAAATGATACAAGCTTGCTTGCTGTAAGTGAAGAGGATTTAAAATACTTGCTAATGAAAATCAAAGACTACAGCTTTCAGTATAGATTGCACCTCAATGTAAAGAAAACAAAAATCCTCACCAATGGACCAATAATTAACATCACAATAAATAAAGAGAAGATTGAAGTTGTCAAATACTTCATTTTGCTTGGATCCACAATAAACACTCATGGAAGCAGCACTCAAGAAATCAAACATTGCATTGCAATAGGCAAATTTGCTGCCCAAGACCCCTTTAAAGTATTCAAGATCAAAGATATCAGTTTGAGGACTAAGGTGCTCCTGACCCAAGTCATGCTATTCTCAATAGCCTCATATGCATGTGAAAGTTGGACCATGAATAAGGAAAGCAGTAGAAGTATTGATGCATTTGAGTTCTGATGTGGAAGAAAAATATTAAAAGTACCATGGACTGCCAGAAAAACAAACAAATCTGTGTTGGAAGACATACAGCCAGAATGCTCCTTAGAAGCCAGATGGCAAGACCTCACGTCTTAGACTTTGGTTTTTTTTTGTTTTTGTTTTTGTTTTTTATTGTGAATTGAGTGAGAGTTTACAGGACAGATCATCAGTTTTACATTCAACAAGTCATACATTTTGTTTCATTGCAATGATTACAATTTCCTCCATGTGCCACCAGTTAGCAGTATTTCTCTCTATTCATTTTAGCTCTTCTTCTTCTTCTTCTCCTCCTCCTCCTCCTCCTCCTCCTCCTCTCAGGCATATATAATAATTTAAAGCACCAAAGGGCACATTCTGCAAGCCTGTCTCCTGGCTGTCAGCTCGTAGTCCCTCTCTTTCCATGAATCTAGAGTCCTCAGCTATTTCCTCGCTCTATGTCTCCATCTCTGCCTACATTTCTTGTGTCGCTGCTTCTCTGGATAAGGTCCCTCCTTCCACTCATGCTCTTCTCCCTTGATGGTCCTAGAGTCCTCTGTTTTTGGACTGTAAGATTAGCTACTCCCCCATTTTGGTTACAAAACTTCTACCTTTACGATTGTGACAGTCACAATTAGTCATGATAACAATTACTCACTATTGAATCATAAAAATCTTATCCCCATCTCTTTTTACCATAACCATCTAGACAAGATGAAAATGATTCAGTGGGGATTCTATCTCCCCGCCACACACTCTTAAACTAAACTTCCTCTTGAAACCTTGTAAGCCAATCACTTCGTGCCTTTATTGCCCCCTTATTTTAGGTAGCCAATGTGTAAGTTCCAAATAGCAGCATGGATGGACTCAAGTGTGGCAACAATAATGAGGTTGGTCCCGGATCGGGCAATGTTTTTTTCTGCTGTGCATAAGGTTGCTATGAGTCAGTACCGACTTGATGGCACCTAATAGCATCAACAACAATGTTTCAATTTAAGTTGCCGGTATGTACAGAGAGGATGGCATTGATACTTGATGTGAAAACGCCTTCCCTTTCTGTTGGTATTTTGAGCTACTACCTCCATGAGTATAGGTCAAGTTCATCAAATTGTAGTAATTTACCCTCATTTCCTTCATCAAAAATTGTTTTCTTTGTTATCATCCTCTAGTCGAGTTCTGATTATCAAGCCATTGAGGCTAGGTCAGATGGTACTACCTGCAAGTTTGGGTGTTCTGGTGCATCTCCCCTCACTTCATATCAGCTGGATGCTTCACTCTCAGCTCTAGCCCTCTGTGGCTGTGTCCTTGTTCATGGACTCAGGTGTCCCCAGGTCTCACTACACTTTGGGCCAACCAGCCCTTCCTTTTCTCTCTTTCACCTCCAGGTCAATGGGAGTCTATGGAACATGGTTGAAATCAGCCCATTTCTTCATTGCTGCCTTTCTTCCTCTTCCACTCACCAGTAGACCACCACTTATATTTTTGACATGCTATCCAGAGAGACCATTTCCTGGAGAAGGACATCATGCTTGATGAAGTGGAAGGTCAGCAAAAAAAGAGGAAGACCCCCAAGGAGATAGATTGACACAGTGGTAACAGCAGTGGTCTCAAACTTAACTATAATTGTGAGGATGTCACAGAAACAGGCAATGTTTCCTGATTTTTTGAGGGGAAGACTCTGCCTGATTTTTCAGAAGTAGGTGACCAGCAAACGAGTGTAGGTAGAAAGGTATGTAGCAGTTTCCCCAGTACATTTAAGTTTTATTTGCATGTCATTTAAGTTTTAGAATACTCCCCCCAAACAAAAGGTAATTTTAAAAAGAAAAGTGACACTGTATTGGACATACAGAGCAGCTAGTCCTCTGTGTTTGAGTCTTGAAATAATTTGAGAGGATGTCTGATGGGCTGGGTCCAGCCAGCTGCTCTCCCAATCCCTGGGGTAGGAGGTGTGCAGGAACTTCAGACCTGCCAGCTGATCACAGAAAAGCCCTCAGTTCATCTTGAGACTTGTGTTCTGAACTCCACACGTCCTTGTACTTGGTAAACAAGTCATCTTCAATTTTACTCCTCAGAGTCAGCAGCCAGCCTGTGTAGCAACCAGCTGGTTTCCTTTATGACTGTAAATGACTTGGTTTGAGTGCCTTCTCACCCAGGTGACTAAATCAACTGGTAGGGTTCACGTTTGTGTAGACAAAGACTTGGAGCCCATTTTGTGTGGTGCAGTTTTAGTGTCTGATATCTTTCCAGTCATTTTCATCTACAAGCTGTTGGCCCTGAGAATTATTTACATTTTAATTACGAGTGTTCAACCCCCTCTAGGAGGAGAGTCAAGCAGCTTATTTACTTCCTACTGGCAGGCTTTTGAAGAAACAGCTTAGCCAAGCTTGTTGAGCCATTGAACCAAAATAAAGTAACTTGCAGAAAAGCAACACCATGGTCTCATTCGCCAGCTTTGCTTCTTCTCGGCTGGGGCTTCTCTTGGGGAGCAAAACTGAAATGAGCTGTTCTTTGTAGCAATCAAAATACTGCCTTAATTTCTTTTCTCCCTTTTCTCCGGATGAAGCAAATTTACAACAGATTTTCTTTGCATATGTGTGTAACAGTCATTTGTTGAACATAGCAAGGAAGGGAGCTTGTTCTTTGTGTGCCTTTTCAGTTCAGCTTAGCCCTTTAATCATTTAACCTTTTCCTCATTTATGAGAACATATTTCAAAATATTTTTCAGCCTCATCCCCCTCCTAAAACAGAATACACTACAACAAAGCCAACTTCCCTTGATGACCCACGGCAGCTATTATGGTCTGGTCATTGAGAAGATGAACTGTGATAGGAGAAAGACTACAGAGGTGGGAGGACTCGCTCACCCCAGCATTACAAAATCAGTCCCACACTGCTGCATCTTGACTTGTTTCTGCCTTTGTGTCTCTTCCTTTCCTGTCACTCTTTAGCAGTTCTTTCACCATTTCTCATTTGCTATTTCTAATCTGCCATTACAATTAAATCAGATAAACCTGTTTCCTAGAACTAAAGATCTGGCAAAATGTTGCATGGGCAAAGTGCATACACTTCAGTGCACACTTGGCTGTCGGTTAGGATGCATTTGGCTACAAAGAATTGAACATCCTGACTCATCCTGGCTTAAAACAACAAGGAAATTCAGCAAAAAGGCTTGAAGTAGGATGGGGCACAGGCACAGGACTCCAAGCCTTCTGATTCACTTCTGGGTGAGTCTACAAACTCTGCTGTCTACCAGGGCTGGCGTTGTTTTTAGATGATGCCAGTATGGCTGTATTGGCTCCAGAGGTACAGCCAAACCCTGTCATGTTGCAGAAAATGAGAGAGCATCTCTTTTATTTCTCTCTTTCAGGAGAAAAAAAAAACCCTTGTCCAGAAGCTCCCTGGCAGACTCCCCACATTATTGGCTAGAATTGTTCATTTAAACCAATCACTGATGGGAATAAAATGGTCATAGTTACCTTGGACTAATTAGCATTTGGAGTTCCTGGGTGGCAAAAATGGTTAAGCACTCAGTGGCTAACTGAAGGATTGGAGTCCTGAGTCTACCCAGTGCTACCTTGGGGTCATGATAAATTGGAATGAACTCAAGGGCAGTTGCTATAATGAGCATTCTGTAAGAGCCAAATTGGAACTCTCAGAAGGAAAAGAAAAGCAGACATTAGGAAGGGAACCAACAATATACGCTAGAAATTGAAATTATTTAATTTATCTGCTTATTATATTGAAAAACATTTTTCTAGGTTTGCAACTGTGTCTATACTTAGTTCAGATTTGGATTGTTTTTTTTTTTAAACATGTGGGATTGTTTTCAAATCAAATCAAATGGTAACCAGAGACATCTAGTAAAAAATAACTTTGTGGTTGTGTGGACCCAAATCTGAAGACAAAGTCTGGTAGTTGCTTCCATATGAATATTGCAATAGTTAAATGATTTGACCTAGAGTGGAAAACCACATTGTTTATTGTAAGGAAATGCTCAGAGGAAGGAGCTGTTAAGAAAGAAGGGTGGTGGAGGTGGCTGTGGCTTTTCTCGAAGGCAAGATAAGCTTCAGGTGACTGAAGACTTGTAAAAAGGCAAATGCACCAAATGGCAGGAACATCCCACGAATCAATAATTTTCTCTCAGAGCATATTAGGAAGAACATCTTATGAGCTCTGTAGCATGTAAGCAACTGTGGATAAATCAGACAAATTTTTTAATGCCTTTTGCTTCTTTCTTGATATTCTAGAAAAAGCTTCACTATATAGAGCATTTATTCAATGAACATAGACTATAGATGCAGAATTGATCTTATAGGTCAATGAATGAGCTCCTCTCATTTTATAGAGTTCAAGATTACAAGACATCGTCTCTTCTTGGATACTGTCCCCAACTTACCTCCCCATTTCCAAGTACATTCTGATGTCCCTCTTCCTCAGCACACTATACACATGTCCAACATTGTACTTATCATCCTAGATAACTGTATCTTGGTTTTTGTTTGTTTGTTTGTCTTTTTCCTGAAATTCTGAGTTTCTTAACAAAGAAACCAGATTTTATTTATTTGTTTTTTGTATCCATGGGCCCAGCTGCTCCTCAGAAACTCTATCCAGGGTGGCTATGAGTTGGACCCGACTTGACGGTACTTAACAATAACAATAATTAATCCTAAAGGAATATCTGTCAGGATGGATGAATGGATGGCTAGAGATACTAAGGAGCAAATCAGTCACCTCCTTCTGTGAGGAGTGCATTTCAGAGTTAAGGCTAGAACTCTAGATTCCAGGGCAATTTGCCAATCCACAAATATGTTGGGCATATACAAGTGGGAGTTTTGTTCAGAATTTTGTTTTTAAGATCATGCTCTAAAACTATTCTAGGCCATGCAGAGTTTACAGACACCAGAGAAAAAAAGGATGGTGAAATCACAACATCAGGATATACAGGGATTTAGGAACGTTGATGGGACCCAAAAGAACTCTTTGTGAAAAACAAAACTCTCAGTTGTCCTTTCCAAGCCATCTTTGATTACCAGCCATTCAGGAGACTGAATCACAAGTCTACCTCTTACTTCCTCATCCCAGTCCTTAAAAAAGGACCGGATGTTGTGAGCATGGTAATAAAATCCACTAGAAGCCTTCATTGCTTAGTTTATTTTAGTGATTTCTTTGGCAACTCAACATCTTGAAGGATGACAATTTTATTACAACAAAGTGCCAGGGTCACTAGTTTTAAATTAGCTCATATCTCCCTCTTCTCTCTTAGATTAAAACCAGGCCTAATATCTCATTCAGTTACAACACTTCACAGACCAACTAGTAACCGAAAGGGTAACTAAAGTTACCCTTTCGGTTTATTCTTGTCTAAGGGAAGTGTTTATTCTTGTCTAAGTTCCCAAAACCTTCAGAATGTAACTTCCGCTCATCTCTAAGTGGTGGTGGTATGTTGTTGTTATAGTTAAGTGCCATTGAGTTGGTTCCGATCCATAGCGATGCTGTATAGCGTTTCCCAGGAGCAGCCGGTGAGCTTGAACCATTGACATTGCAGTTCAAACAAACTTTGCAGTCCAGCACATTAACCCACAGCACCACACCATGATTCATAGTGACTCTGTATAGGGCTTTTGAGGAGCGGCTGATAAGCTTGAACTGTCAGCCTTACGGTTCAAACCAACCTTGCAGTCCAATACATTAACCTGAAGCGCATACCAGGACTCTTAAAAGCTTAGCATGTTCCATATGTTAGTCGATGGATACATTCCAGAAGATAGACTAGCTCCAAGACTAAGGCTGAAAGTGTCATTTTTACTTCCATTCCAGGACCTTTATACATTATCATCACATGAACTCAGATGGAAAATGTGAACATGTTTGGTTCATTTTCAGCTGATGACAGTGTCATTACAGTGACTCCAGAGGCACATCCAGACCCAGCCTCGTTTCAGAAAAAGAGAGAAAGCGTTTTTGTTTGTTTGTTTGTTTGTTTTTATTTCTCTCTTTCAGGAGAAGAAACCCTTTTCCAGACACTCCCCAAAGAATCCCATTTATTGGCCAAAATTGTTCATTTAAACCAATCACTAACAGGGGGATAGAATTGTACTAATTAGTATTTGGAGTTACTCGGTGTGCAAATGGTTAAGCACTCAGCTGCTAGCTGAAGGGTTGTAGGTTTGAGTCCACCCAGGGCCACCTTAGGGTCATGATAAATTGGAATAAACTCCAAATGGTCCAGGTTTCACAAACTGCCTATATAAGCAGCAAATAATTTAGCTTAAAATAATTTGGTTAAATGAGATTTCATCAACTACAATTTGACAAAATGTACAGGGTTATAAGTGTTTAAAAGTAATTTTGTCAGTAGGATAATTGGTACAAATAACACTTACACGAAATGAGCGTTTTTGTCCGGTAGTTATTTTTGTCCTTTAATCTGTACTGATTACATATGTTTTATGAATCTCATAATACTGAATCATGCTATTAGACTATTTCATAATCTCCAATATGTTGTTGTTGTGGTTAAGTGCCATCACGTTGGTTCTGACTCATAGTAACCCTGATTAGGGTTTCTGAGGAGCAACTGGTGGGTTTGAACTTGAGTTAGCAGTCTAGTGCTTATCCTAGAGCACCACACCAGGACTCTAATATAACCAATAGTAAAGCAAGCCACACATTGTTGTATCTTTATGTAGTTTTAATTAATATTCTATTGACCAGAAACAAATTGGGAATATTTATAAGTATCAATAATAGAAAAACATCAGAAAAATGTACACAAAGGCTGAAAACCACATTAAGGGTTGTCAAACCACCTTGTAACTGTTGGTGTTGTTAAGTGCTGTGAAGTTGGTTCCAACTCCTAGTGACCCTGTATAGGGTTTCTGAGAAACAACTGGTGGGTTAAAAACACCAACCTTCTGATTTGCAGTGCTTATCCTACAGTGCCACACATGTTGTTGTTGTTAAGTGCCATCGAGTGGATTCCATTGTTAGGTACTGTCAAATCAGTTCTGACTCATAACAACCTATATCCAACAGAATGAAATACTGCCCAGTCCTGAGACTTCCTCACAATCATTGCTATGCTTGAATTCGTGTTGTAGCCACTGTGTAAATCCATCTCGTTGAGGGTCTTTCTCTTGTTTGCTGACCCTTTACTTTACCAAGCATGGTGTTCTTCTCCACGGTCTGGTCCCTCCTGATAACGTGACCAAAGTACATAAGATGAAGTTATGTCATCCTTACTTCTAAGGAGCATTCTGGCTATACATCTTATAAGACAATTCTTCTGGCAGCATATATTACATTCTATATCCTTTACCAACAATATATATAATTCAAGTGCATCAGTCTTTCTTCAGTCTTCCTTGTTTGGTCTTCATGATTAACACAAATTAGTAATATTAAAAATATCCAGTTTCCCCAAACTCAGAATTTTAACTAACTTGTCTTGTTGGGCAGCATTCTTTGGGCTACGTCATTTAGCTCCTATTCTCTTGTGGCCAAATCCCTCTGGAGCAAATCAATGGAAGGTTTGGCTCAGTTTTGAGCTAGGTCATCCTTCCATAGTCAAAGCTGCCTGTGCTGCCTGTATCAGTTATTTCTAACTCTTGTTCTGAGGCACACAGCCCCTGGATGTTCAAATTAGTGGCACGCTGCGCCTTGTTCCAACAAACATTTTAGGTGACTCCCATAAATATAATCAATAGAACAAAATTAAAAACAAGGGAAGATAGTAAAGGACACACGGGAACTCTATTCTCTTGGCAATTCTCTGTAAGTTTAAAGTTAGTTGAAATTAAATATTTTTTTTCTCTTTTCCACAGGTTCTTTAAGTGATAATATACATAAATGATTAAGTTATTTTGAGTCTAAAACAAAAAGCAAATGCAATTCAACCTTTGTAGATAGGTATTACAGGAGAGTCCTAGTTTGGCACTGTAAGATAAGTACTGGAATGCTAACCTCAAGGACAGGGGTTCAAGCCAATCAGACCCTCTTCAGAAACCTATATAGGATCACTATGAGTTAAAACCAACTCAATGGCACACAGCAACAACAACAACTTAGAACAGAAGATTCATGAAAAATGGTGGAATCTGCAAGACCTGACCTTGCTTGCTGTAAGTAAAGAGGACTTGATGCACACAGCCATGAAGACCAAAGTCTACAGCCTTCAGCAAAGTTTATACCTCAACATAAACAAAGCAAAATCCCTTATAACTGGACCACAATAAATGAGGAAACTATTAAAGTAGTCAAGGATTTCATCCCACCTGGATCCACAATCAATGCCTAAGAAAGCAGTACTCAAGAAGTCAAACGGCATATTGCATTATGGCAGCATAAAGGAACTCCCTTTTTGGGGCTGGGGGTAGGAATAAGGGTGAGGGTTAGGGAGTAAACCTAGGACTTTGTTTATTGTTAGGGTTATAGTTAGGACTAGGGTTAGTGTTAAGAGTCAGGGTTGAACTAGGCCCAGTTTTTAGGGTTACAATTAGGTTTACTTTTATTATTTATTCATTGTTAAATCTATTTGAGAATTTGGAAGTTCTATAATACATTTTTCTCTCTTTTCACTTTATGGATTTTTTTTGTTGTTGTTGTTGTTATTGTTACAACTGTATCTGTGGTTCCCTTCATTTAGTCTGTTTAACTCTGCATTCCTGTATATCTGGATTGAGTCTAGGTGATATTGTCATGCATGTTAGTCTCAGTCTGCTGTTACTAATTCTATGTCCAAAGAACTCTCTAACATTTTTGTCAGGTTAGTCTGGTTTTGACAGTATTTTAATTTCTGTTTGTCTGTTTAATTTCACCTTCATATCTGATGGATAGTTTTGCTGGATATATAATTCTTGTTTGGCAATTTTTTTTTTTTTCCTTTCAGAGTTTTATATATGCCATGCTATTAGTAAGTAACTTTTTGTTTTTCCTGAACTGCTCCCAGGATTCTTTCCTTGTCTTTCATTTTGAAAAGTTTGATTATACCATGTCTTGGTGTTATCCTGCTTGGAGTTTGTCCAACTTGTTAAATGACTATCTCCTTATCACTCATAATATTAGGGAAGGTTTTTTCCAACGTCTCTTGGACAGTATTCTTTATGGTTTGTTTTTGTGTGTGTGTGTGTCTTCCTGCTCTGGAATTCTTATCATACATAGGTGGACTGTTTTCTCTGAGACACTGTGGTATTTGTATTTAGTTGATGAGTGTATACTGGTATAGTCTCAGGCACTCACTACCTTTCTTCTGGTGAGTGTTGTAGAGGTAGCTGGATTGGTGTGTGTTTTACTACATATTTCTCAATGATGTTACATTGAAGTAATTGCAATCAATGAGATGAAACAAAGTATGCATGCTTTGTGGAATGTAAAACTGATGATCTACTCTGCAAACCTTCATCCAAGTCACAGTAGAAAGTTAAAAAAATACTATATCTCATGTTGCTCATTTATTGTTTGCTGTTTTGCTTTAGTTTGTTAACATTTGGAAGGGAGGCCTAGCCAGTCCCAAATAAAATCAGAATCAAAGATATTAATCTATTTGCCTTCTCCTAGTCACTCTCTTGGACTGCTGGTGTGGCACTGTAGGGTCAACACTGGACTTCAAAATAAGGTCAGCAGTTCAAGCCCACCAACTAATCCTCAGAAATCCTCCATAGGGTTGTTATGAGTCAAAACCATCTCGATGGCATTTAACAACAGCAACAAGTAACTCTCTCATCTCCCAACTTAAAAGGATGTTTCAACCGGCTGTAAAGAAGGGATGGAAGCATTTAGCCTGTGTTCCTGAGACCCTGAGTGGTTATTGTGCTCAGCTGCTAAATAAAAGGTTAGAGGTTCAAGTTCACCTACAGGAGCCTTGCAAAGTCTTGGTAGTATACTTTTGAAAAATCAGTCATAAAACCCCTAAGGAATACAGTTCTACTTTCATAAACATGAGGTCATGATGAGCTGGAAACAACCCAATAGAAGCTGGTAACTAGCCCTGAGGCCAAGCCATGACTGGAGGAAGGACACTTAAGATACAATCCAGGAGACGAGTGAGGAGACAAGAATGTGTGGAGTTCAGGAGTCGAGGCAAACTCTCAAGGGGGCAGAAACCAATGGGGTGCCAGTGGGCTTACAAAAACTTCAGTTGGGGTTAAGAGAAAAAGGATCCCACGGGCCTTCTTTCTAGGCCCAATTTTATTTACAAGATCGTCTACTGGTGAACAAGGGATGGAGGGGGACCTATTCTCACAGTTCGCTCACACTTTCTCCCTTTAAAATTAACCAAGAGATCTAATTCTTAACTTGGAGGTGAACTCTCAATGAAGTTGCTAGAGGACTATTCTGGAGCTTATAGAGACTAGGAAAAGGAGGTATTATCTAGGGTTCCAAGTTCCACAGTGACAACTTGGAGTCCAACCAACCTGAGCACAGTCTCCTAACCCCGTTGGTTTCCTGTGTCCTCTTCCTTCTTTTTTCTCCTGCCCTCTGTCCAAGATTCTGAGCATGCATATCTATTCTAAGTGCAACTCCTCAAGTCCTTCCTCCTGCTACCCATGCTCAAATCTCTTCATCTTATAATGACTCTTTCCTGGACTGGCCATTTCTGCTACCTTTAACCATTCAGTCTGTAGACACTTGGTTAGGTTTCTTTTGAGAGTAGTTGAGGTGCAGCTGCAGTGGGGGTGGAAAGAAAGTGAATGGAAGACCATCAGCCTTGGACCTTGGCAAGTGAGGAGCTGGACGCTGCGTGGGAAACTTTCTAAGCTGCAGATCACATATCATGATGTACAGGTCTTCCTTTAAAATGCAGACTAGATATTAAAGTTGAGATTTCAAGTGACTTGGGCAAGTTCAGTCACTTATTTATTGCCAAGTCAAGACTAGAATCAAGCAATATGAATCACACCCAACTGTTCTGTTTAGTTACATAGAAACACAAGGAAAACTTTAGTCTTTTCAAGATTGCCTATGCTAGTGTTTGTGTGTCAAAGATATTAGGAAAATTTAACTTAAAATCTATTTACCGATTCTGTGATACTAAGGAAGAAAAGTCTAAATTAATATTCTTAAAATATCTTGCCTTGTCCATGTAAAATAATATTAACCAGTTGTCACCAAGTTGGTTTCTACTTAGTCGACCCTATAGAACAGACTAGTAACTTAGGGTTTCTAAGATTGTAAATCTTATGGAAACAGACTGCCTCATCTTTCTCCCACAGAGCAGCCAATTGCCAGCCTTCCAGTTAGCAACCAGTTCTTAACCATGGCACCATCAGTTCTGCTTATAATATTGTCATTGTTGTTAAGTGCTATGGTTCTGACTCATAGAAACCCTTATAGGGTTTTTGAGGTAGGAACTCTTTGTAGGAGCTGAAAGCCTCAACTTTCTCCAGAGGAGTGACAAATGAACTCCAACCACTGATGTTCTGTGCTTATCCTACAGAGACACTCTACTCCACCCATAATATTAATTTGGGCCCTATATATACCATGCAGAGTATTTCATAAATATTATTCACAAGCTTGAAATATTGATTACATATTTTCTCACTAACAATCAAATGAAGTTGGATTAAATTTGCCACTACTTTGCCTTCCTTCTTGAAAATTGTTTTATAAATGATTGACTGAAAATATTCCCTTTATATAAATCAAATTGATTAAGGTGCTTTTGAAGAAAGAGATACTGTTTATCTATTTATAAGACAGAATCACAATATTTATGTGTAAATACCAAATGTCTGGAAGAGAGCCTATTGTAAAATAGTGCATCAGGTTTATAAGCCGTTTCATCAGAGCTGCCCCTCCTCACTTCATATCCTGATAGTAATCCAAAGATTGAGTTAGTCAGTCAAAGTAAACCAAGTGTTGGTTTCTCTGTGGGACACAAAGAGATGCTGTTCTCATATAGTACCAGGGAGAGGAATTAGATAAGTCAACCCAACTATCACAGGAAGGGAAGGTATGTTATTCAAATTCTAAAGAAGGAAATAGAACAAATATTTGCTGGGAAAAAGTATTTGAATAAATCAGGGACTCAGAAAAGATAATTGTGGAGATACATGCTTAAGATGGACCTTGAAGCAGGGAAAGAATTATTAAAAAAAAAAAAAAAATTCCTAAATTTTGCTTCAGGACACAACATTTAGATAGCTACAAAGTTTAAGAAAATAGGTTGTTGTTGTTGGATCATAGCGACCCTGTATAGGGTTTCTGAGGAATGGTGGGTGGGTTTGAACTGCCAACTTTGTGGTCATCTGTTCAGTACTTATTCTACAGCACCACAGCAGGACTTGGTTGTTGAAAATAGATGCTGCAAAACACATGCCAATTCAACCATTTCTAATTATACAATTTAGTGACATGGATTACATTGTTCAAGTTGTGCAACTATTCTTTTTTTTTAAATGATTTATTGTGAATTATGTGATAGTTTACATGGGAGAACATTGGTTTTACATTCATTCTATATCGTCTCATTGCCATGGTTACAATCCCCTCCATGCAATCCTTCCCCCGTGCCCCCCAGGTCTTCAGCACACAGTCGCTCTCCCTCTCTGGATCTAAAGTCTCCAGCTGTTCCATTGCTCCAAGTATCACTGCTTCTCTGGGTAGGGTCCCGGTCTCTGTTCTTGTCCCTTGATGGTCCTAGGGCCCTCCGCTCCTAGACTGAAAAGTTAATCACTCCCCTCCTTGCTATAAAATGTCTACCTTTACATTTCTGACCCTCACAATCAGTCCTGATAACAATTATTCACTGTTGTATCACAAGAGACCCGTCTGCATTTCATTGCATCAGCCCCGCCTAGACAGATTGGATACTACTCACTGGAGATTCTACCTTCCTCCAGGCCCTCTGGATCTAGGTTCCCTCTTGAAAGCTTGTAAGCCAGTCACTTCTTGCCTTTGTAGCCCCCTAACCCCCATTTTGGGTAGCCAATGTCCAAGTTGCCCATCCCTGTCTACTCTGTGTGTGGAGGGGGTGGGAATGATTCTTGCTGTAAGGACTTGTTCCCTCTTTTGAGTTACTGCTTCCATAGGTGTAGGTCAAGTTCATCAAATTGTATGAGAATGGTTTTTCTTTTTTTTTTTCCTCTTCTTTTTACTTCTGGTTGAGCTCTGATCATACAGACATTGAAGCCAGGACAAGTGGGTATTATCTGCAAGTGTGGGTGTTCTTATGCATATGCCCTCTCTTCTTAACAGCTGGACACTTCTAGTCTTCTGTGGCTATGTCACTGACTCTGGGCCCAAGAGTCCCCAGGTCTTGCCACACTGCTGGCCAACCAGGTCTTCACCCGGGTTCACAGAAGTCTATTGAATGTTGTAGGGCTTAGCTCACTGCTTCATTGCTGTTTTTCCCTCACTTCCCCTTATTGGTGTCAAGTGTGGTCACCATTCACAGCGTGTATTCCCATTGAGTCTTAGTCTTGGAAGGAGGTTAAGTTGTGCAACTATTCTTATCCCCCATATCTGAGTTGTTCCTCCCCCATTATGTTAAACTCACTGCCCCAGAAACTTCCGGTCTAATCTTTCAAGTTACTGTTGTCAATTTGATTCCATATAGATAGATAAATAGTGGTTTCTTTCTTTCTTTTTTACATATTGTGCAAAATAATTTAAGTCCCCTCCTTCTAAACACACTTCTATCTCACACGTTGGTACGTCTACCCACGCACTCAGGCACCAGGCATTTTTTGCAGCCTTCCAGTATGACACCAAAGGGGTGTGAATCCCACCAGCCTGGAGAGCGTTTCCTCATGTGATGAGGATCACACAACTCCCCATAACCCACATTGAACCTTCATTTGTGCTTGTACTGAGAATGGGGTGACTTATGTTTTAACTCACTCATTCAGCAAGTATTTATTGAGCATCTGCGGAGTTTCAGACATTGCCAGACACTGATAATGAAAGCGCAAGTGCTCCTGTTTTAGGGGAGAAAAGAGACCCCATCTTCAAATCTATAAATATTATGTTGTTGTTGTTAAGTGCAGTCAAGTCAGTTCCAATTCATAGTAACCCTATAAAGGGAATGGCTGGTGTGGATTGGAGCCATCAAACTTTTGGTCTACTGTCCAATGCTTATCCTACAGCACCATACCAGGACTCCATAAATATTACGGTGGAGGTGGTTATATTATAGAGAATACTAAGTCTTAAACAGCAGAGAAAGCAAAGACAAAACCAGCATAGATCACCTGGGTGAGAAAAATCAGCAATGATGCCATGATAAAGTCCAAAGTGCTGGCTGTACACGGTGACCTTTATAGGGCACAGAAAACAAAGGACTCTCCTCCCACAACCATGACTGAAGGCAGCAATATGTCATGTGTGCATGCTGGGCAAAGCAACTGCAGGGAGGGGACCATTGTAAATAGGAAAGCTTACAGACTGGCTCTGAGGCTCTGGGGAATAATCACAACCAGGCAACCTTGGCAGTCATTAAGGGACGTGCCCAGGAAAGCTCCTATGAGGGAGTTTCTGTTCTTCCTGTGCTGGCTAGGGGAAGTGGTCAAAACCCACTTTCAAATACACTCTGCTTCTGATTTTAGAAGTTCAGCTCTCAGAGGTGCATGAGGTACTCAAGACAAAATTGGCATCTGAAAGATTAAACCAAAGCACAAGATGGAACTAAACTCTGCCTGGCTGGAGTCCTTTGCAGGCAAAGTGCTTTTAGATTTTAAACTGTGGAGCAGACCTTAAAAAGAATTATGAAAGTCAAGTACACATAAGGGAGTCAAAGATGTAAAACTGAAATTGCAAGTGGGGCCCCATAGCAAAGGCACTAGATTGCCAGGGTTAAACAGTTCCCTGAGGTATTGCTAGATGTAAACTAAGCCTCTCACACTATACTCTTGGGCTCATTGTTTTCTAATCAGTTGTTGTGGCGTCAATGCCATGGCAACCGCATGAATGTCTGTATAGAGCTGTGCTCCTTAGGGTTTCCAAGAGCTGGTTTTTGGAAGTAGATGGCTAGATCTTTCTTCTGGGGAGCCTCTGGGTAAACTCAAACCAACCACATTTCAGTTAGTAGTCAAAAGAGTCAACCATCATTCTGGCAGGCACTCTCATTTTCTAAGTTGTTGCTGTTGTTAAGTGCTACAGAGTCATAGCGATCCTGTATAGGGTTTCTGAGGAGCAGCTGGTGGGTTGACCTGGTGACCTTGTGGTCAAGGAGCCACTGGTGGGTTTGCATTAAGCATACAATCTGAAGGCTTTTTGCTTGTCAACAACTCTAGCCTAGCAGAACTTAATTCCATCTTGTGTCTAGGTTTAAGTGCTTAGATGCCAATCTTTCTTGAGTATCTACCTCATGCACCTGACAGCTAAACTGACAGAGTTAGAAACAATATACTTAAAAGGCTACTTCTCCCAGCCAGCCCTCACAGGAACATTGCTGGACACACTCTAATGGATGTCTGGTCAAAGTCCTGGTTTGGCACTGTAGGATAAGCACTCAACCACAAGGTTGGTTAGAGCTACAGGGTCAGCGATTAAATTCACAGCTGCTCCTCAGAAACCTACACAGGTCACTATGAGTTGGAGCTGACTCAATGGCACTTAATACCAACAACAAAAAGTTGTTATGCAAGTAGACTTTTGTTGAACAAAATTCAGAAACTGCTGCAAGTACATCAACATGGAGCTACAAGGAATTCAAGCCAGATTCAGAAGAGGACAAGAAACAAGGGATATCTTTGCTAATGCCCAAATGGATCTTGGCTGAAAACAGAAAACACCAGAAAGCTGTTTACTTGTGCTTTCTTCACAATTCAAAGTCTTTTGACTTGGGGATCCTGACAAACTATGGATAACATTGTGAAGAATGGGTATTCCTGAACACTTCATTGTGCTCATGAGGAACCTGTACATAGATCAAGAGGTAGTTGTTAAGACAGACCGAGAGATACTGAATGGTTTAATAACAGGAAAGGTGTGCCAGGGTTGTATTCTTTCACCATACTTAATCAATCAATATATTGAGTAAATAATCCAATAAACTGGATTATATGAAGAAGAACATGGCACCAGGATTAGAGAAAGACTCATTGAACAACCTAGAATATGCAGATGATTCAACTTTGCTTTCTGAAAGTGAAAGCCACTTAATATTTACTAATTGAGACCTCTTTAAAGTGTTGAAGAGCAAAGTTGTCAGTTTAAGGACTAAGGTGCACCTGATCCAAGCCATGGCATTTTCAATAACCTCATATACATGTAGTTGGACAGTGAATAAGGAAGACTGTAGAAGAATTTATGCACTTGAGTTATGGTGCTGGAGAAGAATATTAAAAGTACCATGGACTGCCAAAAGAACAAACAGATCTGTGGTGGAAGAAGTACAGTCAGAATGCTCCTTGGAAGCCAGAATGGCCGAGCCTCATTTCTCATTCTTTGGACATATTGTCAGGAGGGACCAGTCCCTGGAGAAGGATATATCATGTTTGATAAGGTGGAGGGTTGGAGAAAAAGAGGAAGACTCCTAATGACATGGATTGGCACAGTGGCTGCAGTGATGGGCTCAGGCATAGCAATGTTTTTGAGATTGTCCCTGGACCCGGTAGTATTTCATTCTGTTTTGCATAGCATCACTGTGAGTTGGCACTAACTCAATGGCACCTAACAACAACAAATGAAGATGATAGACTACAGTCTTCAGTATGAATTGCACCTCAGTGTGAAGAAAACAAAAATCCTCACAACTAGACCAATAAATGACATTATGATAAATGGGGAAAAGATTGAAGTTGTTAAAGAGTTCATTTTGCTTGTATTCACAATTAATATCCATGGAAGTAGCAGTCAAGAAATCAAAGGACATATTGCATTAGGCAAATCTGTTGCTCAAGAACTCTTTAAAGTGTTCAAGAGCAAAGATATCAGTTTGAGGACTAAGGTACACCTGACCCGAGCCACATGTGAAAGTTGTACAATAAATAAGGAAGACCACAGAAACCTAATTGCATTTGAATTATGATGTTGGAGAAGAATATTAAAAATACAATAGACTGCCAGAAGAATGAACAAATCTATTTTGGGAGAAGTTCTCTGGTAGCGTAGTGGTTACGAATCGGGCTGCGAACCTTAAGGTCAGCGGTTCGAAACTACCAGCTGCTCCGCGGGAGAAAGATGAGGCTTTCTACTCCCGTAAAGATTTACACCCTCGGAAACCCTGTACAGGGTCGCTATGGGTCGGAACCGACTCGATGGCACTTAACAACAACAACAAGGCGAGAAAAGTTCTTAGAAGCCAGGATGGTGATATTTCAACTCCCATACTTCCGACATGTTATCAGGAGGGATCAATCCTTGGCAAAGGACACCATGCTTTGCAAACTAGTGTCAACAAAAACAAGGAAGCACCTAATGAGATGGATTGATACAGTGGCAATAGCAATGGGCTCAAGCAAAACAATTGTGAATGTGGCACAGGACCAGACAGTGTTTTGTTCTGTTGTGCACAGGGTTGCTATGAGTTGCAACCAATTTGACAACACCTACCAACAACAGCATTCATATTCATATAACAAAACATTTGTCAATTCAACATTTCTTATATGTACAATTTGATGACATCAATTATATTTACCATGTTGTGAACAATTACTGCTATAGATCTCCAAACTTTTCCATCATTCTTAACAGAATTTCGGAATGCTTTAAGTAGGTTTATTTTTTTTTTAAGACTCATATTCCCTCCTACCCTCAAGTCTCCAAAACCAGCATGGTTAGCCATAAGATTTGGGCCATAACTGATCAAGGTTTTTGAGGCTGTGGTACTTAGAGGAAGAGCCTGGTTATGGGAGAGAGATGGGTACCTAGCTGCTTGTTATTATAGCAAGGAAGGGGTACAGAGAGGTAGACACCTCTGTTGTCTAACCAGTGGTTCAAACTTACCAGCCCCTCTTTGGAAACCCTATACAGGGTCACTGTGAGTCGGAATCAACTCAATGGCACTTAGCAACAACATTGTCAAAGGCAGGAAATCAGTTCTTCTGATGTCAAAAGTTGACTTAAAGACAAAAACAGGTTTATATTTGTTTGTAGATCTGGTGAGCAGTTATGAGCACCTGTTCTAAGAAAAGAAAAAAGTATTTCTAGTATACTATAAGAAATCAGAGTTGATTTAACTCAACTAATACTTATTGGCTCTTTGTTGTGAACAAAACATCAATTTGAGAGAAAGAGAAAAACAAATCCTCTGCCTAAAAATGTTAAATCTGCTCGCTGGGGCGCATAGAAGTAGGGGAAAGGAGGGAAGATGGGAAGGTGGTGGTGTTTTAGACTCTCTTTTATAAACTTTGTTGTATTCATTTATGCATTTGTCTGCAAATGGGTAGGAAACTGAGAAAATGCTTGAAGAAAATTCATTTGAGATGTTAATGATTCTAACCCTAAAGTCAGCCTTGAGCACAGTAATTCATTCTGCGAGTTTTGAACTGCCTCATATTAGTGACCATTTTATGACTCATTGCCCATGACTTTAGAGATATTTCTAAAAATCTTGTGCAGTTAGCCAAGGAAGGCTGCAAAGAGGCAATTCTGAAAAGGGAGAGAGCATTGTGAATACGTACTATAGGTCTTGTACAATGGGGGTCAAGTGACTTCTCCACATTTTTTAGAAAATCACTCCTCACTTGTTCTAAGCTGTGAGCCTTTGGTGTACCACAACCTTAGAAAGTGTGACTGGCTAGTCAAGGTCAGTTGTGTGTATTTCTTTATAACTACACACTACACACTTAGTGGTGTGTTGTTGTTGCTAAGTACCGTCGAGTCAGTTCTGACCCATAGTGACCCTGTAGGAATAGGAAATCCTCAGAGTCAGATCTCCTCTCGCTTACTCCACCCGGGAGTAACCTGTTAAACATTTACCAGCACGGCACTGTTGTGAGTTGTACAAAGACTCTCTGGCATTCTGGGTGTTCTTCCTTTGAGCATAAATAAAGGTGAGTTCTAAGGCTTATGTTGGAAGGCAGTTGCTATAAGCACTGTGAAAGACTCTAATGATTTAACAAGTAGGAAAAAAAGAAAGGTATATTTAGCCTTTTTTTTTTTTTTTTTTGATGGAGGAATGATAGCAATAAAGTGCTCGAGAATTTGACATATGAGCTAACTAACATTTGCAGATGTGGGGGTGGCCATTGGGAATTGAGTTCACAATCTTGTAAGACATAAAACAGCATCATAAATAACTTGTATGAGATGGAAGGTACTCAGAGGCACAAAGTGCAAACCAGGGGAGATGATTCAGAGTGTGAGGCTGAGTACAAAGCACTTTTAGGTTGAGAGATGACCAGACTGTCCTCATTTTAAAGACTTCTAGTGCATTAAATCTGTAGGATAAGCACTCAACTACTGACTGCAATTTCAGCAGTTCAAATCACCAGCCACTCTGTGGAAAAAAAATGAGGCTCTCTGCTCCTATAGACACTTACAGTTTAGGGAAGCCTATATAGTGTCCCTATGAGTGATGTCAGTGGGTTTGGTTTATGGGTTTTTGTTGTTAGGTGCCATCAAGTTGGTACCAACTCATAGCGACCCTATGCACAACAGAATGAAACACTGTCTGGTCCTAGGCCAACTTCACAATTGTTGCCACACTTGAGCCCATTAATGCTGCCACTTTGCCAATCCAGCTCGCTGGGGTTAATCTTCTTTTTCCCTGACCCTCCACCTTACCAAACATGAGTAAATGCCAAGCCAGAGTTATGCCAAGCCAAAAAAAAAAAAAAAAAAAGGTAAATGTTTCCACTTTTGACACAATACATGTAAAATACAATGCTATACACGTGCACTGTTCATAAAAGTTGTTGTTAGTTGTTACTGAGTGGTCTCAGACTCATTATGGCCCTATACACAACAGAACATAATGCTCTGCAGTCCTGACTCAGCTTCACAACTGTTGGTATGCTGGAGTCATTTTAGGGGACACTGTGCAATTGGAATACCTTCCAACCTAGAGGGCATGTCTTCTACTCTGTTCTATAGGGTTGGTCTGAACCAGAATCATTTCAGCAATGCTGGAGGCTCATCTTCCAGCACTACATCAGGTAATGTTCTGTTACAGTCCATCGTCAGTCCAGTCTTCCTAGTTTGTCTTAGGCTGGAAGCTCTACTGAAACCTACCCACCATAGATAACCCTGCTGAAATTTGAGACTCAGGTAACTTAGTTTCCAGCATCATAGCAACATGCAAGCCACTACAGTACAACAAACTGACAGACAGGTGATGGAAAAGCATTATAGAAGTTATTAAAATATAATTCACTGTGCACAACAGAAGGTTTAAATTAAAAGTTATCTAATGAACATCTTGTTTGAAAACTGCTGGTGAATCGACTGCTTGTTTAACCTCACTGGTAGGTTAGTGTAAACCTGAAGGCCTTTGTAGCAGGAAATCTTGAGCCCTCACGGCTCCTTTAGACTGGCTTTCATTTGGGGCTAGAGTAAAAGCTACCATGGCTTCCCAGCAAGAGTTTGTCTGTCATATATACAAAGAAGGATTTATCCAGAAGAATTTGTGAATTTTAGTTCTGTATAAGTGACTTTCTCTAGTAACTAAAGTTTATCTCCTTCAAATGTCTGAGTAAGTTGTTCTTGTTTTTTTTTTTTTTTAACTACATCTCATGGAAAAATTTCCACAGCCTCCTACTCTAGGTTTTTGAAAATAATGTAACCCATGATTCAGGAGCATAGTCATTAGCTTCTCTCATTGGATGTTTGGTAACTGACTGTGCAGTTTTGCCTCTTTGGGGTTTTTCTGTGGCCTTCCAGGGGCTGCAGTTGGCACATCTGCTCCTAGCAAGTTGATCTTCTGGTTGCTGCTACCCTATACACTGGTCTGCTGCAGTTTGGGAAATCAGATAAGCAGGTTGTTTACATTCGTTATGAAAAGTCTGTAAAATCAGCAATGCTTGTGACAGTGGTCCTACGAAGCTTCACAACCAAACTTTTGTACAAATTTTCTAGGGTTGGGCTGTTTTGGGAATTTTGTTGTTGCTAGAAATCTGGCATCTATATGAAGCGTTGTTAATATACTTAAACCTGTTGCTATTGAGTTGATGCCAACTCAAGATGACTCCGTGTGTGTTACAATAGAACCATGCTTCTTACAGTTTCCAGTGACCTAGTTTATGAGGTGATCACCTGGCCTTTCTTCCAAAGAGCCTCAGTGGACTTGAATCAACAGCCTTTTGGTTAGCAGCGGAGCATGCTAGCCATTTGCACCAGCTGGGGACGCCATTAAAATGATTACCAAATAGCTGTTGCCTGTATGGTTGGAAGTCCAGATTGTATGCCTGGAGTATAGTACAAGCTATCCTAAAAACTTCCCTCTCCAACATTGTCTCAGGACCAACCTCAAGGTGTCAAACAATCTATAGTTGGAAAATGTGATGTTGGTGATAGAAATGATGTTGGAGATCACATGATGGAATTTTGCAAGACCAATGATATATTCACTGCAAATACCTTTCTTTCAACAACATAAAAAGTGTTTATTCACCTGGGTCTCACCAAATGGAATACACACATGTCAAATTGACTACATTTCTAGGAAGAGATAATAGAAAAGTCCAATGTCATCAGCCAAAGCAAGGCCAGGGGTCAACTGTGAAACAGAACATCAAGTGTTTATATGCAAGTTCAGGCTAAACCTGAAGAATATTGAAACAGGTTCACAAAAGTCAATATATGACCTGGAGTATATCCCATCTGAATTTAGAGACCATCTCAAGCACAAATTTGATGCATTAGACACTAGTGACCAAAGACCAGAAGAGTTATGGGATGACATCAAGAACATTACATATGAAGAAAGCAAAAGATCATTTAAAAGACAGGAAGGAAAGAAAAGAGCAAATTAGATGTCAGAAGAGACTCTACAGCTTACACTTGAGCATAGAGAAAGCAAAGTGACTAGAAGAACTGATGAAGTAAAAGAACTGAACAGAAAATTTCAGAGGACAGCTAGAGAAGATGAAATTAAATATTATAATGAAAGGAGTGAAGACCTAGAATTAGAAAACCAGAAGGGAGGAACGTGCCCAGCACTTCTCAAGCTGAAAGAAATGAAGAAGAAACCAGTTATGCCTTTGGTTGCTATATTGAAGAATTCTATGCACTAAATATTGGATGATGCTGGAAACATCAAAAGAAAATGAAAGGAATTCAGAGTCACCCTACTAAAAAGAATTGGTTGATGTTCAACTATTTCAAGAGGTAACATACTATCAAAAACTGATGGTATTAAAAGAAGTCCAAGCTGCACTAAAGGCATTGGCAAACAAGTCTCCAGAGATTGACAAAATACAAATTGAAATGTTTCAACAAACGGATTGAGAGCTGATGGTGCTCACTTATCTGTGTCAAAAAGCTACCTAGCCAACTGATTAGAGAGATCCATATTTGTGTCCTTTCCAAAGAAAGGTGACCTAACAGAATGTGGAATCATAGGCAAGTAACATTTTGCAAAGGATATTTCATAAAGGATTGCAGCAGTACACTGACAGGAAGCTGCCAGAAATTCAAACCAGATTCAGATGAGGATGTCGGATGAGAGATATCATAGCTGACATCAGATGGCTCTTGGATGACAGCAAAGAATGCCAGAAATATGTTTACTTGTGCTTTACTGACTATGCAAATGCTTCTGATTGTGTGAATCATAACAAACCATGGATAACTTTATGAAGCATGGATATTCCATTCCAAAATTAATTGTGCTCAGAGGAACCTTTACAGAGACCAAGAAGCAGTCATTCGAACAGAACAAGGGGACACTGAATGGTTTAAAGTCAGGACAGCTGTGTGCCAGGATTATGTCCTTTCACCATACTTACTCAATCTGTATACTGAGCAAATGATCTGAGAAGCTGGATTATATGAGGAAGACTCATTAACCTGCAATATACACATGATATAAGCTTGCTTGCTGAAAGCAAAAAGGACTTGAAATACTGATGAAGATCAAAGACTACAGCCTTCAGTGTGAACTGAACCTTTTTATAAAGAAAACAAAAATCCTCACCACTGGATAAATGACATGACAAATGGAGAAAAGATTGAAGTTGTCAAAGACTTCAATTCTTTTGGATCACTATCAATGCTCATGGAGGCAGAAGTCAAATCAAACAACATATTACACTAAGCATATCTGCTGCATAAGACCTTTTTAAAGCATTACAAAGATGTCAATTTGAGGGCTAAGGTGCACTTGACCCAAGCCATGGTATTTCTATTCATTTCATATGCTTGCGAAAGTTGGACAATGAATAAGGAAGAACATAGAATAATTGATGCTTTTGAATCATGGTGTTGTTGAAGAATTTTGAAAGTACCAATGATTGGCAAAAGAACAAACAAATCTCTCTTGGAAGAAGTGCAGCCAGAATCCTCCTTAGAAGCAAGGATGTTTATCTCTTGTACTTTGGACTTATTATCATGAGAGACAAATCCTTGCAAAAGTGGAGGGTCAGTGAAAATGAGGAAGACTACCAACAAGATAAGTTGACACAGTATCAGGAACAGTGGGAAACAAACAGAACAACAGTTATGAGAATGGTACAGGACCGGGCAGTGTTTTGTTCTGTTGGACATAGGGTCTTGTGGTTCAAACCCACCCTGTAGTCCAGTGCATTATCCTGCAGCACCAGTGTAAAAACAAAGACAAAATAAACACAGCTTATCTGAGTTAGGGAAATTACTAATGATGTTACTATGATGAAGTCCAAAGGGTTAGCTTAAGTGGGTGATCTTTTATAGGACACAGAGAACAAAAGACTCTTCCACAATCAGGACCGATGGCAGCAATATGTCACACAGTACATGGGGTCTATGGAAGCAGGGAGAGGACTATTGTAAATAGGAAAGCTTACACATGGTCTCTGAGGCTCTCAACTGTGTCACAACCAGGTGACTTGGGTAGTCATTAAGGGGCGTGCCCAGGAAAGCTGCTGTGAGGATGTTTCTGTTCTTCCTATGCTGGCTGAGGGAGCGTGACCCCAAATCCACTTTCAAATACACTCTGCTTCTGATTTTAGTGCTTCAGCCCACAGAGATGCGTGAGGTACTCAAGACCAAATTTGTATCTGAACACTTAAACCAAGGTACAAGATGGAACTAAACTCTGCCTGGCTGGAGTCCATTGCAAAATGCCTTCAGATTTGATGCTCTAAAGTGCTAAACACATCAGTCCAATTGGCTGCTGAGATGACAAAAACTCATCCACTGAGTATTTTCATACAGAATACATTAAACACGGTATCCTTGGTTAAACACTGTAGTGATCAACGGATAAGTATGTAAAATTTTTATTTCAATAACTTCAGCAACAACAAAAGCATTCAACAAAAATCTAAAGAGAAAGGACTTAGAAGTTGGGACAGATGCGACCAGCTAAAAGAGAATGAAAAGAACAGAATCAATTTTTCTGAAAATGTGAACATAAAGTCTAAGTTCTTTAAATCCCAGAATGTTAAGCCTACTGAAAACCTTTGAAATTTGAAAAGTGTTGTTTTTAGGATAAATGTTGCTGTTGTTAAGTGCTGATAAGTAATCAACAATCTTCTTCCAAATATATTTGAAGCGGAATTTATATTTACATTATTGATGATACTATTAATAGAAACTGTCAGTCAAGGCAGAATCCAGAAAGGGCAAACATGCTCATTCCCCACTGATCCCAGAACCCCTGCCTGAGACACTGCTGCTCTGTTCTCACCTGGTACAAAACAAAGACATCTGTGAACTCTGAGTGTGAACAGAGGCAGACAGGACTGGGAAGTTCTAATACTTCACATATTCTCAACGGTATTTTTTAAAAAATCTTAGATTTCCCATCTTCTAAGAAGTGGTGGAAATACCTAGGAAACATAACATTAAAAACACAGTTTTTATCTGCTCCTAGATATTAAAGTGGGCCTGGTGTGGTTGCTGTAGGATAAAGCACTAGACTGCTAAAAACAAGGATGGAAGTTCAAATCCACAGAACTGCTAACAACAAGGATGGAAGTTCCAATCCACAAGCAACTCTCAGAAACCTTATACAGGTAACTCTGAGTCAGAACCAACTTGAGGGCACACAATAACAACAAGATGTTAAAGTAGAAAAAAGCTCCAGTTAATTAAGAGCCATTTTCAGTCTGTTTTCTCCTACTGAAAAACTGTGTTTCAGGTATTTTGTTGTTTCTGTAGGTGTTTTCACATAGAAACTACTGGGCCAGGACTGATATCTCTGGGCTCACAGAAGTCTCCAGTAGACTTACTCAAAAAGCAATGAGCAGGCCTAGAGGTCCCGGGGTAACTACCAGACAGTAACATATTAGCTCCAAACCTGAGCACCTGCCAGCAAGGGTGTGGCACCGGGCAGAGTTACTACTGAGTTAGATTCCCCCAAAACCTGACAAACTGGAAACACAATCACAGAGTATGATGAGTGCCCATAAACTGACCACTTAACCTCACCTGATTCTACTTCCCTGGTGATCAGAGTGGCAAAAACTTGAGCCATGCAACTCACCTGCCTCTGAGCGCTAATTAAAGTTTGTCAAGAGCCTTATGATCTGCCCAGACAACTACCCTGGGAATGCATAAATGCTCATTCACAGTGCTGCTGCTGAGATTATTTTGTTGTTGTTACTATTATTCATATTTTAGCATAATGATTCAGAGCATAATGGACTCAGAGATCAGTTTTGCTGTTTTTCAGAGGATATCCAGTCTGCGCCCTGCTGTGGAGCTATAGGATAAGCCCTGGACTGCTAGCTACAAGGTTGGCAGTTCAAACCCACCAGCTGCTCTTTGGAAACCCTACACAGGGTCGCTATGAGTAGAAAACAAGTTGATGACACTTAACAACAACAACAGATAATCGAGAGGCTGGTGGTTTAAGCCCACGCAGGGGTGCCTGACAATTTGCTTAAAGATTTTAGCCAAGAAAATTCTATGGAGCAGTTCTGCTGCATATAGCATGGGGTCACCAGGAGTAAGAATTGACTTAAAGGCCAAAGGGTAATCTTTATTTGCAATATGACCTCCTTCCCTCTGACAATGGCACAGATCTGCGTGTTCTGGCTGTTCTTATAGTAAGGATGATGGACATGTCACATTTTTGCCCTGGTCTCTGTTGCTCTGGGAGCCCTGGGGGGAGGGGGGGGAGGCAGAGATCAGGTTTCAAGAATTAGTCCCACCAAGTCACCACTTCTTAGTCACACATGAACAAGAAGCCTTCACTCAGAAGTTCTTTATTGCAAAGCAAAAGTACATTTCAAAGAGAGAAGTAGGTCTGTCTTTGCAAGTGGAGAAGACACTTTAGAGTTGGGGTGCACAAACTTATAAGGGAATGGAGTCTCCTCCTCCAAGAATGGGCTGATACATATTGATTAGGAGGAGTGGTATGTTGAATATTTATTTGAGTTTTAGTAAACGGAAGCAGGCTTCTTGGAAATAGTGTGCTTTTTCAATTGTCAACTCTGGGTGCTGTTTTTATGGGCTGTCTGCCATGTTCTTCTTTTTTGCCACCAGTTGCTTTTCTCTACTGGGGTTTTAGGTTTTGAATTCTTTCTCTCTGTCTCTAGGCTGTTCCTCCCTTACTATTCTTGTTGGGCTAGAGATATCTTCCCTTTTTCTTGATCCCCATCTAGTAAAAGAGGACTTAGGGCAAAGGGGCAGATATGAAGCCAGGGTAAGAGAGGCCTAGTGCCCAGGGGTCATAAGCTGCCCTTAACTGGTAGTCTTCAAAACATCCATGCCCTTTTATCCAGCCTCCTCTGACCAGGAGAATGAAGTGTGACCCAGACAGACTACGTGGAGTTGTTGTATCTGAACCATAACTGAGGTGTCTATGTACATTGGTCAGCTGAGGAATGAAGCCCAGGTTCTGTGACCTGAGAACTGCAGGACAGCACAAAACAATGAACCAGGGTTTGAAGCCAGGCATTTTACTTCCAAATTCATATTAAACTCAGAACCTGAAAGATGAATGCCCATACTATTGTTTGGCTATCAGAAAAGTCACCTACAAACCAGACTGGACTTGAAGATTGCAAGAAGCAAAGCTTTAACCTTTTCAATTCTTAAGTTTAAATCAAGTAAATGCAAAATCTCTGAATATGGAGGACATTTGGAGGTCTAGCTAGTCCAGTTCTCTACAGAATTAACAAAATTCCTTGATAGCATTACCAACGATGGTCAAGCACCCTTTGTCTGAATACTTCCAGAGAGGACATATTGTTGTTAAGTGCCAATGAGTCAGTTCTGACTCATAGGGACTCTGTATATGGTTTCTGAGGAGAGAGAACACAGATTTATTTATCCTGAAGCTGTGAAATTCCAACTTGTATTCCATGAATTCCTTGTTCTTTGCTAATGTCTTCAGTGCAACTTGGACTTCTTCCTTCAGTGCCTTTGGCTCTGATCGTATGCTATCTTATGAAATGGTTGAAAATTGACCATTTCTTTTTGGTACAGTGACTCTGTGTATTCCTTCCATCTTCTTTTGATGCTTTCTGCATCATTTCAATATTTTGCCGATAGACTCCTTCAGTATTGGTAGTTGAGGCTAGAATTTTTTCTTCAGTTCCCTCAGCTTGAGAAATGCTGAGCATAGAAAACCCTTTTGGTTTTCTAACTCCAGGTCTTTGCACATGTCGTTATAATATTTGACTTTGTCTTCAAAGCTGCCTTTTGAAAATTTCTATTCAGTTCCTGTACATCCTCATTTTTTCCATTTGCTTTAGCATCTCTATACTGGAGAGCAAGTTTCAGAGTCTCTTCTGACATCCATTTTGGTCTTTTCCTTCTTTCTTATCTTTTAAATGACCTATTGCTTTCTTTCTGTATGATGTTCTTCATGCCATCCCACAACTCTTCTGGTCTTTGGTCTTTATTGTTTAATGTATCAAATCTGTTCTTTAGATGATCTCTAAATTCAGGTGCGATATGTTCAAGGTCATTTTTTGGCTCTTGTGGACTTGTTTTAATTTTCTCCAGCTTCAGCCTGAACTTGCATATGAGCAACTGATGGATGGTCTGTTACACAATCTGCCCCTGGCCTTGTTTTTGCTAATGATATGGAGCTTTCCCACCATCTCTTTCCACAGATGTAGTCAATTTAATTTCTGTGTATTTCATCTGGTGAGGTCTATGTGTATAGTCATCTTTTATGCTGCTAAAAAAGGTATTTGCAATGAAAATTATCATTGCTCTTGCAAATTGTTTCTATCACCAATGCCATATTTTCCAACTACTAATCCTTCCTCTTTGTTTACAAATTTTTTATTCCAATTGCCAATAATGATTAATACATCTTGATTGCATGTTTGATCAATTTTAGACTGATGAAGTTAATAAAATTCTTCAATTTCATCATCACATGTCTTAGCGTTTGGTGCATAAGTTTGAATTATAGTTGTATTAACTGGCCTTCCTTGTAGACATGTTGGTATTATCCTATAATAGACAGCATTGTACTTCAAAACAGGTCTTAATATGCCCTTTTGATGATTAATGCAATGCCATTGCTCTTCAATTTGCCATTCCCGGCACAGTAAACCATGTGACTGATAGATTCAAAATGGCCAATACCAGTCCATTTCAGCTCACTAATTCCTAGGATATCGATGTGTGTGTGTTCCATTTCAATTTTGACAATTTTCAATTTCCCGAGATTCGTACTTCATATGTTCCATGTTCCAATTATTAATGGATATTTACAGCTGTTTCTCTTCAATTTGAGTTGTGTGCCCCATCAGTAAAGTCCCAAAGGCTTTACTTCATTCACATATCATGGTAAACTCTAAGGAGACAGCTCTTCCTCAGTTGTATTTTGAGTGATTTCCAACTTTAGGGGCTCATCTTCTGGCACTGTATCTGACAATGTTCTGGTGCTCTTCACCATGCTTCAATATTCTATATTCTGGTACTGACAGTGTCCCACTGCTATTCAGAAGGTTTTCAATGACTGAATTTTCGATAGTAGTCTGTCTCTCTTTCCTAGTCTGTCTTTGTCTGGAAGTTCAGCTGAAACCTGTCCACTGTGGGTGACCCTGCTAGTATTTAAAATACCAGTGACATAGCTTCCAGAATCACAACAACATGCAAACCACAACAGTACAATAAACTGACAGATGAGTGGTGGAGAGTTGGATTAGGATCAGGTAATCTCATATATAGTTTCTTTCAACTAGACATTTTCTGATTCTTTGGCCAGTTGAGATATGTTGTTGTTAAGTGCCGTATCAGTTCCAACTTATAGCAACCCTATAGGATTTCCAAGGAATGGCTGGTGGGCTTGAACTGCCAATCATGTGGTTATATGTCCAGCTCAATACAAATAAATACCAACATATAGGGGTATATGTAAGCAAATAAAAACGTCATCATCAATAGCAACTTAATTAAAGAACAAATAAAGACAGTTTCACTGAGTAGAAAAGAGACAGGCCAGTGTTCAGGGAAGGTATGATGTCTAGGATTTGGGAAACAGAGTATCAGAAAGGAGGAAGCTGAACAGAGAAAGACAGCATTCCAGAGATCTACAAAGAGGTCCAAAGATGTCAGCTTGAGGGCTAAGGTGCGCCTGACCCAAGCCATGGTATTTTCAATAACCTCATATGCATGTGAAAGCTGGACAGTGAATAGGGAAGACCGTAGAAGAATTGATGCTTTGGAGTTATGGTGTTGGAGGAGAATATTGAAAGTGCCATGGACTGCCAAAAGAACCAATAGATCCATTTTGGAAGAAGTACAGCCAGAGTGTTCCTTGGAGGCTAAAATGGCCAAACTTCGTCTCTCAAACTTCAGACATATTGTCAGGAGGGACCAGTCGCCAGAGAAGGATATCATGTTTGGTAAGGTGGAGGGTCAGAGGAAAAGATGAAGATCCCCAATGACATGGATTGGCCAAGTGGAAACATCAATGGACTCAAGCATGGCAACGGTAGTGAGGTTGGCCCAGGATTGGGCAGTGTTTTGTTCTGCTGTGCATAGGGTCTCTATGAGTCAGTGCCGACTCGATGGCACCTAACAACAGCAAAGAGGTCCATTCAAGTGTAATTTTGCATATTAATTTGCACATACATGAAAGGAAACTACCTAAGATTAAGGAGAAGGGGAAAAAAAAATCAGAAAGAGAAAAAAATTTAGAACACATATGAAGCTGAGAATAGATCCTGTTCTTTGTAAGCAAGAAGAAAGATCTCTTAATATCAAGAATACCCATTAGAACCAACTAAGAACCATGGACCAAATTCAGTCCCATAGACTTTTTGAACAACTCACAAAGTAAAAATAAATTTTACAATTTTTTAAAATGTTTTATTGTGAATTATGTGATAGTTTACATGGGAGAACATTAGTTTTACATTCATCCTATCATATATCATTTCATTGTCATGGTTACAATCCCCTCCATGAATCATCAACCAACCAAAGGGTGTACCCTACAAGCCTGCCCCCTGGCTGTCAGCACACAGCCCCTCTCCCTCTCTGGGTCTAAAGTCTCCAGCCACTCCATCTCTCCATGTCATCGTCTCTGCCTCCATCTCTGGTGTCACTGCTTCTCTGAGTAGGGTCCTGCTCGCCGATCTTCTCCCTTGATTGTCCCAGGGACCTCCGCTCCTAGACTGGAAAGTTAATCACTCCACTCCTTACTACAAAATGTCTACTTTTACATTTCCAACCCTCACAATCAGTCCTGATAACAATTATTCACTATTGTATCACAAGAGACCTATCTGCATCTCCTTTCATCAGCCCCACCCAGACATATTGGATACTACTCAGCGAAGATTCTACCTTCTTTCAAATTTTACAATTTTGAAGGATTATGAAATAAACAAAGAAAATATGTACAGAACCTATAACACGAAAAATTAAACCCATTGCAATCAAATCAATTCTGACTCATAACAGCCTTATAGAGCAGAGCAGATCTGCCCCATATGGTTTCCAGAGCCCTGGTGTGGTGCTGTAGGATCAGCAATAGACTGTTAACCACAAGCTTGGCAGTTCAAACCCACCAGCCGCTCCTCAGAGACTTCATACAGCACAGGGTCGCTATGAGTTGGAACCAACTCAATGGCACTAAAAACAGTAATTAGTATCTACGGCAGCGGACTGTCACATGTTTTTCCTACAGAACCACTGGTAGTTTCACACCACTGACCTTTCTGTTAGCAGCCAAGCACTTATCCGCTGTGCCACTAGAGCTCACCGGAGACTACATGTGCCTGAAAAGTCTGAAATATTTATTGCCTGACCCTTTTACAAAAAAAGTTTGGCAATCCCTAAAATTGTCTGGAGAATGTCATAAGATTAGTGTTGTTGTTGTTAAGTGCCATTGAGTCCGTTGCAACTCATAGCAACTCTTTATAGGGTTTCCAAGGAGCAGCCGGTAGATTTGAACCACCAACCAAGTCCAATGCTTATCCTACAGGACTACATCAGGACTCCATAAGCCTAGCGTTGTTGCTGTTGTTAAGTACCGTGGTGTCGGTACCAACTCATAGTGATCCTGCACAGGGTTTCCGAGGCTGTAAATCTTTATGGGAGCCTCCTAGTTGTTGTTGTTGTTGTTATGTGCCATAGAGTCAGTTCTGACTCATAACATACAGGGTTTCTGAGGCTATAAATCTTTAGAGGAGCAGAAAGCCTCATCTTTCTCCCATGGAACAGCTGGTGGGTTTCGAACTGCTGACCCTGAGGTTCGCAGCCCGATTCATAACCACTACGCTACCAGAGCTCCTTAGTTGTTGTTGTGTTGTTGTTAAGTGCCATCAAGTCGGGTCCGACCCATAGCGACCCTGTACAGGGTTTCCGAGGGTGTAAATCTTTACGGGAGTAGAAAGCCTCATCTTTCTCCCGCGGAGCGGCTGGTAGTTTCGAACCGCTGACCTTAAGGTTCGCAGCCCGATTCGTAACCACTACGCTACCAGAGCTCCCTAAACTGAAGGCTGCTATGATCCATGTTAACAAACAATGCAAACCTCAAAATGATGTGATTCCTAGTAATTTAACTCTCTGGACAGAGAAAGACAGCATTCCAGAGATCTGCAAAGAGGTGCATTAATTTAACTAGCAATGTAACAAGATACAATACTAGTTAATGAAATACAACAAAATCCATTGTCCCCAAACATAAAGTTTGTATCTGACTCCAACTGAAACTACTATACATTCAAAGAAGCAAAAAAAAAAAAAAAAAAAAAATTACTCCATATTATTTATCTGTTGCTATATGATAAATTAATTAACCCAAACATGGTGCCTTCAAACAACAAAATTTTTGATGGATTCTATGAGTCAGGAATTCAGAAGAGGCACAGTGGGAATGCTATACCATTGCTGGAAAACTGAAAGTTTGGAGGCTAGAATGAGCTGAAGAGGAATTAATTTACATATTTGGCAGTTCATGCTAGCTATTGGTTAAGAGTAAGGAGTTCTGGTGGTATAGTGGTTACAAGTAGGGCTACTAATCTCATGGTCAGCAGTTCAAAACTACCAATGGTTCCACAGGAGAAAGATGAGGCTTTCTGCTCCCATAAAGATTTACAGCCTCAGAAACCTTATACAGGGTCACTATCAGTAGGAACTGACTCCATGGCACACAGCCACCAACCACCATTGGTTAAGAGTATAATTGGACTGTTGTTGGCCAGGATACCCACACATGAGCTTCCAAGTGGCCTGGGTCTCCTCCCAACATATTTCATTCAAAAGTGAACTATCATCACTGTTTCCATATTTTATTGGCAACACAGACCAACTCTGTTACACGAGAGAGGACTAGACCTTGAAGACTTTTTTGGAGAATGGCTTCTACACTAGAATAACTATGCTAATGTCAAAGTAGACTCCAGAAAAAGTACCATTATTAGTGATGAAGAGGGACATTTTGTAAAGAGGTCAATTCCTCAAGAAAACAAAAATTCATTTTTACTGTTTAGATATTTATAATACATAAAGCAAATATTATAGAACTGAAGTGTGAAATAGACAAATGCACAGTTATTGCATTTTTAACAGTCCTTTCTCAGTAATTGATAGAACAATAAATAAAGTCAGTAAGGATATACAGAATCTGAATAAACACTATCAACCAACTATAGAACACTTCAACCAACTATAGTAGAACATATATTTCTTTCAAGTGTACCTAGAATACTCACCAAATTGGACCATATTCTGAGCTATAAAGTTCAATACATTTAAAAGAGGATAGAAATAATAGTAATTATGTTCTTTGAATTAAACTAGAAATAAATAATAGAAGATATCTGGAAATCCCCAAATATTAGGAATTTAAAAACATATCTCTAAAGAACTCATAAATGATAGAAGAAATAACAAATGAAATTAGAAAAAAACTGAATGAACAACAAAACAAAACTTATGAATACTTTGGGACCCAACAAAAGCAGCTCTTTTTTCACTTTTTATTGTAAATTGAGTGAAGGTTTATACATCAGATCATCAATTGTACATTCAGCAAATCATATATTTTGTTTCATTACAATGAGTGTAATTTCTTCCAAGTACCATCAGTTAACAATTGTTGTTGCTAAGTGCTGTTGAGTCGGTTCCAACCCATAGTGACCCTGTATGGGTTTCCAAGGAGTAGCTGGTAGGTTAGAACTGCTGACCTTGTAGTTTAAACTGACCTCACAGTCCAGCACATTATCCTATGGTGCTACACCAGGAGTTCACAATCAGGTAACAGTATTTACCTCTATTTCCTTTAGCTCTTATACTCCTCCCTGTGTCTTCTGCTACCTTCATCTTTCCTCTGCCAACCACTCTCTTATTGTATTTTGCCTGCATCATCACCCATGTTAACATGAGTCTACCCTCTTGTTGTTAGATGCCATTGAGTTGTACCAACTCACAGCAACCCCATGCACAACAGAACAAAACACTACCTGGTCCTAGGCCAACCTCATAATTGTCGCTACACCTAAGCCCATTGCTGATACTACTGTGCCAGTCCATCTCATAGGGGGTCTTCCTCTTTTCTCTGATCCTCCGCTTCACCAAATATGATCTCCTGCTCCAGGGACTGGTCCCTCCTGATAATATGTCTCAAGTATGAGAGACAGAGTTCTGCCATTTTGGCTTTCAAGGAGTACTCTGGCTGTACTTCTTCCAACACAGATTTGTTTGTTCTTTTAGCAGTCCATGGTATTTTTCATATTTTCATCCATAACTCAAATGCACTAATTCTTCTATGGTCTTCCTTAGTCACTGTTCAACTTTTGCATGCACATGAGGTTATTGAAAATACCATGGCTTCGGTCAGGTACACCTTAGTCCTCAAGCTGACATCTTTGCTCTTCAACACTTTAAAAAAGTCTTGTGAGGCAGATTTGCCCAGTGCAATACATCATTTGATTTCTTGACTGCTACTTCTATGAGTGTTGAGTGCTGATCTGAGCAAAATGAAGTCTTTGACAACTTCAATCTTTTCTCTGTTGATATGTCTACCGTCTAGTCCATGAATAATTATATCTTCCTCTTGCTCTCCATCCCCAATAACCATCATAAAATGTTTTATTTAGCAAGAAAATTCTTCTTAAGTTTTTGCAACAGTGGTCTCATACAATATTTATCCTTTTGTGACTGACTAATTGAACTCAGCATAATGTCCTCCAGGTTCATTCACATGGTGAGGTGTTTTGCAGATTGATTATTACTCTTCAACATTGTGTGTATGTACCCAAGTTAAATTTTTCTGCTATCGATGGGCACTTAGGCTGTCTTCATCTTTTTGCTGGTAGCGTAGTGGTTATGAATAGGTCTGCTAACTTCAAGGTCAGCAGTTTGAAACTACCATCTTTTGGCAGGAGAAAGATGAGGCTTTCTGCTCCCATAAAGATTTACAGCCTTGGAAACCCTGTACAGGGTCGCTATGAGTCAGAACCAACTCCATGACATACCACCACCATCTTTTTGCTATTGTAAATAGTGCTGCAATGAACATTATTGTTATTGTTAAATACATTCGAGTCAGTTCCAACTCATAGTGACCCTATGTACAAGAGAACAAAACACTGCCCAGTTCTGTGCCATCCTCGTAATTGCTGCTACACATGAGCCCATTGTAATGAACATTGGTGTCCATATATCTAGCTATTCACAGCTTTTATCTCTTGATTACATATACCAAGTAGAGGAATTGCTGTGTCATTCAGTATTTCTATTTCCAACTTTTAGAGGAAGTACCATAACCACTCTCCACAGCGGTTGCACCATTTTACAGTTCCACCAGCAGAGTAGGAGGATCCCAGTCTCTCCACGCTCTCGCCAGCATTTGTTGTTTACTGAGTTTTTTAACTTTGCTATTAGTGCTGAAGTAAGATGATGTCTCATTGTTGTTTTGATTTCTATCTCTCTAATGGCTAATAATCATGAGCAATTCTTCATATGTTTGTTGGCTGCCTGAATGTCTCCTTTGGAGAAGTATCTGTTTATGTCCTTTGCCCATTTTTTAAAATTGGGTTATTTGACTTCTTCTTGAGGCATTGAAGTGTTCTATAAATTTTGGAGAATAGTCATGTGTCTGATATGTCATTGCCAAACATTTTTTCCTAATCTGTGGGTTCTCTTTTTACTCTTTTGGTGGGATTCTTTAGTGCACATGTTGTTGTTAAGTGCTGTCAAGTCAGTTCTAACACACAGTGACCCTGCATAGGGTTTCCAAGGAGCAGATGGTGAGTTTGAACTGCCAACCTTGTAGTTCAAACTGGCCTTATGGTCCAGTGTTTATCCTATCGCTCCACACCAGGATGCATATAGGTATCTAATTTTTAGGAGGTCCCAGTCATCTACTTTATCTTCTGTTTGTGTGTTTTCATTTATGTTTGATAGTGTATTTATGACATATATCAGAGCCTCTAAGTGAGCCCCTATTTTTTTTGCTGGCACTGTAAAATCAACACTGGACTGCTAGCCACAAGTTTCGTGCTTCAAACCCACCAGCCGCTTCTTGTAAACCCTATAAAGGGTCGTTTTGATTCAGAACTGACTCAATGGCACTTACGATGAGAGATTTTACATCTAGGTCTTTAGTCCACATTGAGTTCATTTTTGTATATGGTAAGAGATGGGTCTTGTTTCATTTTTCTGGAAATGGATTTCCAATTTTACCAGCACCCTTTGATGAAGAGAGTATCTCTTCCCCCATTTAATGCATTTTGGCCCTTCATGGAAGATCAACTGAATGTTGATGAATGGTTTTATTTCTGAGTTCTCAATTCTGTTCCATTGGTCTATATTCCTTTCATTGTTCCAGTACCAGACTGTTTTGCCTACTATGTCTGTGTAATGTGTTGTTGTTGTTTTTAAATGTTCTATTGTGAATTATGTGATAGTTTACATGGGAGAACATTAGTTTTACACTCATCCTATCGTATATCGTTTCATTGCCATGTTACAATCCCTTCCATGCATCATCAACCAACCAAAGGGTATACCCTGCAAGCCTG
>NW_006408577.1:16629058-16638881 GCF_000296735.1 Chrysochloris asiatica | reverse complement strand
TTGGCTCTTGTTCATATGGTATCTCTTGAAATGGTTGAACATTAACCATTTCCTTTTGGTACAATGACTGTGTGTTCCTTCCATCTTTTCTTGATGCATTCTGCATCATTCAATAATTTTCCCAGTGAATCTTTCAATAACGAAAGTGTGGCAGCGGTAGTGAGGTTGGCCCAGGATCGGACATTGTTTTGTTCTGCTGTGCATAGGGTCACTATGAATTGGTTCCAACTCGATAGCACCTGACAACAACAACATGAAGAAAATACTGAATAATGCAGAAAGCATTTTTTAAAAATGATGGAAGGAATATAGAGTCATTCTACCAAAAAGAAATGGTCAATTTTCAACCATTTCAAGAGGTAGCATATGATCAAGAGCCAATAGTGCTGAAGGAAGAAGTCCAAGGTGCACTGAAAGCATTGGCAAAGAATATGTCTCTGAGAATTGATGGAATATAAATTGAAATCTTTCAACAGATTGAAGCAGCACTGGAGGCACTCACTCGTTTATACCAAGAAATTTGGAAGACAGCTACTTGGCCAATTCATTGGAAGAGATCTATATTTATGCCCGTTCAAGACAGAGGTGACCCAACGGAATGCAGACATCATCGGACAATATCACTAATATCACATGCTGGTATGGCACTGTATTATAAGAACTGGACTGCTTAGCACAAGTTTGGTAGTTCAAGTCCACAAACTACTCCTTGGTAAGTCTGCATGGGGTCACAATGAGTTGGAACTGACTTGATGGCACTTAACAACAGTAACACAAGTAAAACTTTGTTAAAGATAGTTCAAAAATGGCTGCCAAAGTTTCAATACAGATTCAGACAAGGATGTGGCATGTCATTGCTGACTTCAGATATATCTTAGCTGAAAGCAGAGAAAAACAGAAAGATGTTTACTTGTGCTTTATTGACTATGTAAAAGCTTTTGACTATGTACTCAGTCTGGATTATATGGAAAAAAAAAAAAAGGATTGAAGATGTCAAATAATCCATTTTACTGGGATCCAGTATCAACAGTCATGGAAATAGCAGCTAAGAAATCAAATGACATATTGCATTAGGGAAATCTGCTGCACAAGACCTCTTTAAAGTGTTCAAAAGCAAAGATACCAGTTTAAGGACTAAGGTGCGCCTGACCCAAGCCAGGATATTTTCAATAGCCTCATAAGCACATGAAAGCTGGACAATGAATAAGGAATACAGTAAAAGAATTGATATAGTTGAGTTATGGTTTTGGCGAAGAATATGGAAAGTACCAAGGAATGACTGCCAGAACAAATCTGAGTTGGAAGTACACTCAGAATGCTCCTGAGAAGCCAGGATGGTGAGACTTCTTTCATACTATGTACATATTATCAGAAGGGACCGGTCACTGGAGAAGGACATCTTGCTTGGTAAAGTGGATGGTGAGCGGAAAAGAGGAACACCTGCAAACAGATGGATTGGCACAGTGGCAGCATCAATGGGTTCAAATGTAACAAAGTTTATGCAGGACCAAGCAGTGTTTTGTTCTGTTGTGAATAGGATCATTGAGTCAGAACTGACTCATCAGCATCCAAAAATAATAACCAAAGCATTATATCTTCTACAAATAGTGTTTTGCGTATTCTTTGCCAATTCAGATGCCTTTAACTTCCCTTTCTTGCCTTATAGGTCTGACTAAATGTTAAAGCATCAGAGTTATGCTTGCTTCATAAAATTAATTTGGGAGTTTTCCATCCTTTTCTAAATTCTGGACTAGTTTGAGTAGAATTGGAATCAGTTTTTCTCAGAAAGTTTGGTAGAATTCACTAGTAAAATCATCTAGGCCTGGATTTAAAAAAAATTTTTTTTTAAGCTGGGAGTTTTTTAATGACCTATTCAATTTCTTCTTTTGTTATAAGCCAGTTCAAATTTTCTACTTCAGTCTGTGCTAGTTTAGGTAGGTCATGTGTTCCTAGAAATATGCCCATTTCATCTAAGTTTCAAATTTGTTGGAATACAATTCTTCATAGTATTCTATTATTATCCTTTTAATTTCTGTTTGTTGTTGTGATAGCACCCATATCATTTCTCATTCATGTTATTTGTATCTTTTTCTCGTCTGTTAGATTTACTAATAGTTGATTTTATTAATCCTTTCAAATACCCAACTTCTTGTCTTGTTGATTTCATTGTTGTTCTATTTCCTACTATTTCTGCTCTAACCTCTATTATTTCTTTTCTTCTGGTAGCAGTAGGCTTACTTTGCTGCTCTCTCTCTTTTTTTTAATTGTTGGAGATGTTGAGTTAAGGTGTTGATTTTTATTCTATTTTCTTTTTGGATGTGCTCATTTATTGCTATAAATTGCCCTCCGAGTACTGCTTTTGCTGTGTCCCAAAAGATTAGGTATGTAGTCTGATTTGAATCAAGGAATTGCTTTATTTCATTTTTTCATTTCAATTGCTTTTAAGCAAGGTGTTATTCAATTTCCAAGTATTTGATTTTTTTCCCTTGACCTTTCTATTGATGATTTCTAATTTTGTAGCATTGTGATCTGAGAAGATGCATTGCAGTATTTTGATGTTTTAAAATTTATTGAGTTTGCTTTGCAGCCTAACATATTGCCTATTCTGAGAAAATGCTCCATGTGCACTGGAAAAGAATGTGTATATTATGCTGTTGTTTGGTCGAATGCTCTGTGTTAACCCTATCTATGTGGGGTTACTGTGAGTGGGAACTGACTCAATGGCACGTAATAACAATTGCCTACATAAGAGGACTTCAAAAAGTTCATGGAAAAATGGAACTAAATGACAGTGGAATTTTTCATGAATTTTTTAAGTTCCCTCGTAATTGTTCCTACGTTGTTGCTATTGTTAAGTGCCATTGAGTTGATAACAACTTACAGAGACCCTATGCAACATAACAAAACACTGTCAGGTCATGGATGAATTTCACAATCGTTGCTACATCTGAGCCTCATTGCTGCTACCACTGTGCCATCCATCTCACTGGGGGTCTTCCTCTTTTTCTCTGACCCTCCATGTAACCAAACATGATATCCTTCCCCAGTGACTTGTCCCTCCTGACAGTATGTCTGAAGTATGAGTGATGAAGTCTGACCATCCTGGCTTCCACGGAGCGCTCTAACTGTACTTCTTCCAACACAGATTGCTTTGTTCTTTTGGCAGTCCATGGCACATATAATAGTCTCCTGCAGCACCATTACTCAGATACATCAATTCTTCTACAGTCTTCTTTATTCATTGTTCAATTTTTACATTCATATGAGGTTATTGAAAATACCATGGCTTGGGCCAGACACACCTTAGACCTCAAACTGGCATTGTTGCTCTTGAAAATTTTAAAAAGGTTTTGTGCAGCAGATTTGCCTAATGCAATATGTTGTGTGATTTTTTTTATTTTTTTTTAGTCGTTTACTTGTGTTTTATTGACTATGCAAAGGCATTCCATTTTCTAGCACACAACAGACTATGGATTACATTGCTAAGAATGTGAATTCCAGAACAATTAATTGTGTTCATGAATAACCTGTACATATAGCAAGAGGAAGTTATTAGATCAGAATAAAGGGACACATAATCATTGGTCAGGTGCATTTGAGCCAAGCCATGCTATCTTCAATTGCCTCATATGCATGTGAAAGTTCAACAATGAACAAGGAAGTGTGTAGCAGAATCTATACATTTGAATTATGCTGTTGGTGAAGAACATCGAAAGTACCGTGGAACTTCAGAAGAACAAACAAATCTGTATTGGAAGAAGTACAGTCAAATACTTCTTGGAAGAAAGTATAGCAAAATTTTGTCTCTTTTACTTCATATATGTTGTTAAGAGGAACTAATCCCTGGAGAAGGACATCATGCTCTGTAAAATGGAAGGCCAGATAAAGAAAGGAATACTCTCAGCAAGAGAGAAGACACAGTAGCTGCAAAAATAGGCTCAAATACAACAACAATTGCTAGGATAGCACAGGACCAGGCAGTGTTTCATTCTGTTATGAATAGAGTCGCTATGATGTTTGATTTCTTGATTGCTGCCCCTGGCCTTGTTTTGGCTGATAGTATGGAGATTTTCCATCATCTCTTTGCACAGATGTAGTCAATTTGATTTCTGTGTATTCCATCTGGTGAGGTCCATGTGTATAGTCATCTTTTATATTGTTTAAAAAAGATATTTGCAATGAAGAAGTCTTTCGGTCTTGCAAAATTCTGTCATGCAATCTCCACCATTGTTTCTATCACCAAGACCATAGTTTCCAACTATTGATTCTTCCTCTTTGTTTCCAAGCTTTGCATTCCAATAGCCAATAATTATCAATACATCTTGATAGAATGTTTAATCAATTTCACACTGAATAAGTTGGTAGAATTCTTCAATTTCATCATCACTGGCTGTACTGGTTGCTGCATAAATTTGAATAATAGCAGTATTAACTGATCTTCCTTGTGGTGATGGTGGTGGTGATGTGTCCTGGAGTTGATTCCAACTCATAACGACCCTGTACAGGGTTTCCGAGGCTGTAAATCTTTACGGGAGCAGAAAGCCTCATCTTTCTTCCATGGAACAGCTGGCAGTTTCGAACTGCTGACCTTGAGGCTCACAGCCCAATTCATAACCACTCAAGGAGCTCTGGTAGTGTAGTGGTTACAAATTGGGCTGCAAACCGCAAGGTCAGCAGTTTGAAACTAGCAGCTGTTCCACGGGAGAAAGATGAGGCTTTCTGCTATCGTAAAGATTTACAGCCTCGGAAACCCTGTACAGGATCGCTATGAGTCAGAACCGACTCCACGCACATTACAACAACACTATCAGAGCTCCTTGATCTTCCTTGTAGGCATATGGATATTATCCTATCACAGACAGTATTGTACTTCATAACTGATCTTGATATGTTCTTTTTGATGATGAATGCTCATCTGCAATTTGTCATTTCTGGCTAGTAAACCGTATGATTGTTAGATTCAGAATGGCCAATACCAGTCCATTTCAGCTCACTAATGCCTTGGATATCGATGTTTATTTGTTCCATTTCATTTTTGACAATTTCTAATTCTCCTAGATTTATACTTCTTACATTCCATGTTCCAATTATTAATGAATGTTTACCAGTGTTTCCCTTCATTTTGAATTGTGCCCCATCAGCACATGAAGGTCCCGAAGGCTTTACTTCGTGTGCATCATTACAGTTAACGCTACTTGGAAGAGGCATCTCTTTCTCAGTCACATTTTGAGTGCCTTCTAACTTAAGGTGCTCAACTTCCAGCACTGTATCTGACAACATTCTGTTGTTCTTCATCATGTTTCAATATTCAATAATCTGGTGGTATCTGACAATGTTCCATTGCCATTCATAAACTTTTCATTTGTTAAACATTTGGAAGCAGTCCATCTTTCCTTCTTCCTAGTCTGTCTTCATCTACAAACTCTGCTGAAACCTGTTCATCATAGGTGACCCTGCTGGTATTTAAAATACCCATGGCATCGCTTCCAGAATCACAGCAACATACAAACCAACCATTGTATGACAAACAGGCAAGTGGTGTCTTTATGCTTACATAGCATAAGGATCACCATGACATGGTGAAGCAGCTTTATAAATATTCTGTTGGAAGGCAAATGTGCCCAAATACACTACCTTCTTTTACTAACTTGTAACCGCTTCATTATTTTTTAATGCATCCATTTTCTTTTTTGAACAATGCATATGTTCAGCTTTCTTCTGTATATCTATAGAGAAATTTACCAGTCATTATATATAGCGATATAGGCTCAAAATCCCTTAGTCACAGTTTTTTGAAATCCAAAGAGACTTCATAAATGAGAGATTTTTCATAACTCATTTGGCATCAAAATCTAACCAGCCCCAAATGCATTTGGCAGCAAAACATTCCCTGAACTGACTGTATGCTATTTTTCCTGTAGCGCTTTCCTGACTTCTTCCTTATTTTTCTCAACTCCATTGTATAGTGTTTTGAAACATTTTATAATCATTTTTCTCAATTCCTTCTCAGACATTTCCAAAGCCTGCCCATCTTCCAGTATGGAGTGTAGGTCTACTTCCAGCTCATTTGCCTCAGTCACTTTATCTCATTTCTGGACATGTGCTGATATGGTCATCGGTTTCTGTTTTTTGGGCATATTTGGGGGTTATCTGTGGCCTTAATACTTAGATGGGTATTTATTTTGTTTTGTTTTTTATGCTTTCTGATTGCCTCCAGGTAGATGTGGATCAGGAGATGGGCTTCCCTTTTCACTCTTCTTCCTGAGAAATGTCAAAATGCCACTGTTGGTCATTGGGACGTAACTCAGGATTTAATTTTCAGCCTATTTCCTTGTTAGTCTGCCTGTCCCACTCCACAATCCCAGTGGCTGTTTTGTACTGCCATTTGGTTTTAAGTGGAAACTGTCACTTTACATTTTTCAGAGTGGGAGTGGGGCATCCACTCACTCTGGTACCCCCTCTAATCACCTGAATGGAGGTACGCAGACAGCGAGAGACCAGTGAACAGATACAAAAAAAAAAAAAAAAAGTGTGCCCACACTTTTATCTCCGTGGTTCTGTCAGGCATCCGTGGCTGTTCTGATCCTTCCCCCACTTGGTCTCACCCAAGATGGTAGCTCCGGGAGCAGCTGAGCATCTTGAATTAGAAAGCAGAAAGCAAGTTTCTGCTACAAATTCCCCTAGCTGTAAGCCTTCCAACCTTCTAAATATTCCTATATGTATGCTTCAGAGTTCTGGCACCATCCCCTGAGCTGCTTGGTCTGGTATTTTGTGAAGTTGCAGACAGAGCTCCTCAATGCACATCTGCCTGATCCACCATCTTGTTCTTTCTCCTGTAGGTTATTTTTAATCTTCATTGATCATGGTTATTGTGAATGTTTATCAGTTTGTCTCAGACTTCACTCGAGATGAATGATATGGTATATGTTCCTTATTACCTACCCCAAACCTTACTAAACTTCTGAACCCAAGGGTTTCAGATATGTGATTGCAGACTGCAAGTTCTTGCTTTTAATGTACCCCCTTTTAAAAGGATAATAAATGCTCTCCCAGGTTTGATACTTTGATTTGGCGATGACCACACATGTAAGTTGTGTGCATCCCTCATCTTTTTTTCAGCTTTCTCTGTACACAAATGTCATTGTAGTCCCTTACTGGTTATTTTGTTATTTGTGAACCATTTAAACAACTTCTCAAAAAAAAAATTTTTTTTTTTCATTTCAGACAGTGTCTGAATGTGGGAGGCTGAATTCTTAGTTCATTGGTTATTTATTTGATTAAAGTTTGTGGAATATGTAAAGTAGTTAATTCCATGTGGGCTCAGATTGACCATAAAACTATTGAAATTAAGATGATCTGAACCGGTCTTAAATTTCTGAGTGAACTGAGTTTTCCAACCTGAAATTTCTGGATATAGTTACTTGATTAGCAGGGTTCAGTTCCCCTTTCATCTGTCTCATGATATTCTGTATTTGGGCATGCTCTCTGAACAAGCACTAAATCTGGTCCTTCAGAGACTTAAAAACCATCACAGTCACCATTATTAAATGAAAATACCCATGATAAGTATCTGAAATATGAAGTTTAATTCTAAGAGCCATGGGGAGATTCCCAAATGAAGAAGACGGGAAACACCTCTGACTTAAGGTACTTCCTTACTTTTCGGTGGTAAACAAGTTGACTCACTCAGAGAGCATGCACCTAGGAGATGAAAATAGTTAAAGAGCACTCTTAGCTTATGAATCAGATTCTGCAATTGTAGGCAAGGAATTGCTAAGTCTTATAATATTTAGAAGAGCTGTTGTTGTTGTTTGTTGTTAAGTGCCATCAAGTCGGTTCCGACCCATAGTATTGTTTCAATAATCAATAACTAGAGCTACATGACAGTGATGGTGGCAGTTATGCACTGCGGAGTCAGTTCTAACTCATAGACTCTATATAGGGTTTCCATGTCCTGGTATGGTGCTATAGGATAAACACTGAACTACTAACCACAAAGTCTGTGGTTCAAATCCACCAGCTATGCCTCGGAAAACCTACATAGGGTCGCTATGAGTTGAACCGACTCAATGGCACTTAACAACAACAACAAATCATTATTGGAACAGAAAGCCTAATCTTTCACCCTTGAAGCAGCTGGTACATTCGAACAGCTGACCTTGAGGTTAGCAGGCCAACTTATAACCTAATACATTACCAGAGATCCTTAGAGTTACATGTTGTTAAGTGCTATCAAGTCAGTTCCAACTCATAGTGACCCTCCATAGGGTTTCCAAGGCTGTAAACCTTTACAGGAACAGAAAACCTCATCTTTCTCTGTGGAACCGCTGGTAGTTTCTAGCTGCTGACCTTGACATTAGCAGTTGTAACCATTACACTACATTGTAAATATTTTATTGCTTAGGATGTTAAACTTTTAGCAGAGAAAAATGGAAATTCCTTAGTGTTTACCAAATACCAGTATTGTTGTTGTTAGGTGCCATTGAGTCGGTACCAACTGATAGTGACCTTATGCACAGCAGAACGAAAGAATGCCAAATGCTGGGCCAACCTCACTACCATTGCCACGCTTGAGTCCATCGATGCTGCCACTTGGCCAATCCATCTCGTTGGGGTCTCCCTCTTTTTCTCTGACCTTCCACCTTACCAAACATGATATCCTTATCTAGTGACTGGTCCCTTCTGACAATATGTCTGAAGTATGAGAGATGAAGTTTGGCTATTTTGGCCTCCAAGGCACACTCTGGTTGCACTTCTTCCAAAAAGGATCAATTGGTTCTTTTGGCAGCCCATGGCATTTTCAATATTCTCCTCCAACACCATAATTCAAAAGCATCAATTCTTTTATGGTCTTCCTTATTCACTGTCCAGCTTTCACATGCATATAAGGTTATTGAAAATACCATGGCTGGGGTCAGGTGCACCTTAGTCCTCAAGCAGACACCTTTGCTCTTCAACTCTTTAAAAAGGTCTTGTGCAGTACATTTGCCTAATGCAATACATCCTTTGATTTCTTGACTGCTGCTTTCGTGAGTGTTGATAGTTGATCCAAGAAGAATGAAGTCCTTGACAACTTCAATCTTTTCTCCGTTGATAAGAATGTTATTTATTGGTCCAGTGGTGAGGATTTTTGTTTTCTTGACATTGAGATGTAATCCATACCGAAGGCTGTGCTCTTTGATCTCCATCAATAAATGTTTCAAGTCCTCTTCACTTTCAGCAAGCAAGGTTATATCATCAGCATATCACAGGTTGTTAATGATTCTTCCTCCAAACCTGATGCCATGTTTTTCTTCATATAAGCCAGTCTTGTTGGATTATTTGGTCAGCATACAGGTTTAATAAGTAAGGTAAAAGATTTATTAAACAAACCTTGTTGCACACCTTTCATAATTTTAAAACATTCAGTGTTCCCATGTTCTGTTCGAACAACTGCTTCTCAGTCCATGTACAGATTCCTCATGAGCACAATTAAGTGTTCCGGAATACTCATACTTTGCAATGCTGTCCATAGCTTGTCATGATCCACACAATCAAAAGCTTTTGCATAGTCAATAAAACACAGGTAAACATCTTTCTGGTAGTCTCTGATTTCAGCCAAGATTCATTGGACATCAGCAATGATATCCCACATTCCATGGCCTCTGAATCTGGCTTGAACCTCTGGAAGTTCTCTGTCAATGTATGCTTGCAGCCGTTTCTGTATTACCATTAGTAAAACTTTACTCGCATGGAATATCAAAGAGATTGTCCTATGATTTCCGCATTCCATTGGGTCACCTCTCTTTGGAATGGGCACAAATATGGATCTCTTCCAATCAGT
>NW_006408577.1:16597194-16627946 GCF_000296735.1 Chrysochloris asiatica | reverse complement strand
ATTTGAATAATAGTGGTATTAACTGGTCTTCCCTTAGGTGCATGGATATTATCCTATCACAGACAGCATTGTACCTCATGACTGATCAGGATATGTTCTTTTTGACAATGAATGCAACACCATTCCTCTTCAATTTGTCATTCCTAGCACAGAAAACCATGTGGTCATCAGATTCTAAATGGCCAATACCAGTCCATTTCAGCTCACTAATGCCTAAGATATCCATGTTTATGTGTTCCATTTCATTGTTGACAACTTCCAGTTTTCCCAGATTCATACTTTTTACAATCCATGTTCTGATTTTCAATTAATGTTTCTCTTCATTTTGAGTTGTGCCCCTTCATTAAATGAAGGTCCCGTGGGCTTTACTCTCACTGGCTTTACTCCATTCACTTCATCACCGTCAACTCTACTTTGAGGAGGCAGTTCTTCTGCAGTCACATTTTGAGTGCCTTCCTACCTGAGGGACTCATTTTTCCGGCACTACATTTGAGAGTATTTCTCTGCTATTCATAAGGTTCTCAGTGACTAAATATTCAGAAGTAGTTTGTCACTCCTTCTTCCTAGTCTGTCTTCATCTGGAAGCTCATCTGAAACCTGTCCACTCTGGGTGACTCTGCTGGTATTTAAAATGCCGGTGGCATAGCTTCTAGAATCACAGCAACTCACAAGCCACCAAAGTACGACAACCTGCCAGATGAGTGGTGGGAATATGAGTATAGGTATGCCATATTGGGTGCTGTGGAATCAGTTTTGAGTACACATGCCTGTTATCTTAAAAGGCTTTCATGCAGTTCAAGTTTAAATTTTTGTGATTTGAAGTTCACAATTTAAAAGCATTAATGAATCCTTATATCATCTGTGTGACATGTATAGATGCAATTATGCCCATTTTGCAGGAGACTGATGAAAGACTACAGATGTCAGGTAGAGTTCCACCTTAATGTAAATTTTTTCATTTAAAAAATAAAACTGAAGACCTCAGACTTTGAGCTCCTTGTACACTTGCTATTGAATATGAATGCTTTTCTCTACAAACCAAACTATTCCTGGTGATTTCAAGGTCTTCCCTTTTTTTCTTTGCAGAATGTTTGTTGGGCAAGCTATGTGGTTGAGGACTGAAATTTTGAAGGGGGAAGATAATGGCTTCCTCAACATATGGGGAAGGATGACAAGCCAAGAGGGCCCCTTCTGGGTTGTCACTAGTTCTGTGAGTTTCCATCCTCTTTGACAAGATTCCAGGTCACCCGCTCCTTTTGCCGCCCTTCTCAAACCAGCCCAGGACTGCTCTCACTCCTGAATTCTGCTGCGGAATTTCCAGTCATGGGTGTTTCTTGTGCGCAGTCCTCACCCTGCTGCCCAAAGCAATAAATGGCCTGTCAGACTTGCTGTACATGGGTCTATTACCAAATGGGAACTGAAAGCCAGAGAATTTCATTTTCTTGAGGTACGAGGGCTATTTCAGGAAGCAGAGTGCCAGATTCAACCTTCAGTGATGCCCTTACAGAGTAATTAGAGAGAGCTGAGAAAAACCCTTAAGAAAATCTGAAACTGTACCTGGTCATTGGGGAGTTCTGAAAAAGACCAAACATGCTACAGGCCATTCTACTCTGTGTCTTTCTTTTCAAAGTTACACCCTTGCTTATGTGCTAAGTGCGCATGTCTACAAATGGCACTTCATTCAAGTTGGCACATCCTGTAGCATTTATTTATCTATTTTTATACTTTTATTAAACCTCTGATCTCTCTCTTTGCTCAGTAAATACAAGCATACCAGCTTCAGCACACTTCAATAAAGTGAATATCATGGTGAAGTGAGTCACATGAATTTTTTGGTTTCCCAGTTCATAGAAAAGTTATGTTTACACTGCACTGAAGTCTATTAAGTGTATAATAGCATTATGAAAAATTTGAAATATTGGGAGAATTACCAAAATACGACATAGCCACATGGAGTGGGCACATTCTGTTGGGAAAATGGCACCTATAGACTTGTTCCATACAGGCCTACCACAATCTTCAATTTCTAAAAAGTACAATATTTGTGAAGCACAATAAAGTATAATAAAATAAAGTATATCTGTATAGTTTTAAGAATACAGAAAATCTACTGAGCACTCTCTCTGAGCCAATATGATGCTTACTACAAAATACAAGAACAGTAAATACAGAATGTATGGCCCTGCCTGCAGGGAGCTTACATTTGGGGGGGGGGGCGTCTGAGATATATGAGGGACAAAGTCTTTATAAACAAGTCAGTTGTTTGATGCTTCTATAAAAGCTTGTCATTTATTGGAGAGGAATAAGGAGATGCTGGCATAAATATTCAGGATCAAGTTTCAAAATGAAATCCTTTAACATGTCTTGGCATAACTGCAAATTTGAATTATGAGGGATAGATGGTCTTGGCATAATGCTGAAGCTGTTTTTAAATGCCATCAAGTAGATTCTGACTCAGAGCGACCCTGTGTAGGGCTTCTGAGGAGCAGCTGGTGGATTTTAACTGCTTACCTTATGGTTCAAACCAACTTTGCAGTCCAGAGCTTATCCTACAGTGCCACACCAGAACTTTCTTTTTTTTTTTAAAGCTAAGTGCTGTAAAAGATTCTAAGGCAGCATTTTAAATGATACTAAAACAAGTGGTTGGGAATCAAGACATTGAAAATTTCCTAATTAAAAAATAAATAGGGGTTTTCCTGTGTTCTTAGTGTCATTTCGCCAAACTGATATGTTAAGCAATTAGTCATGCCAGTCAAAGTGATTTAAATCACTTGCTCAGTTCGGCAGCAGTTATGTAAGGGTTGCAAATAAGGAATGTCATTGTATCAGACTGTTTTGAAACTCAAAAGACCCAAAGCAGTTGCCAAAAAATTAATTCCAACTCATGAAGATCCCGTGTTTGTAGAGTAGAACTGTATTCCATAGGGTTTTCAAAATTGTGATCTTTCAGAAGAAGATCACTAGATCTTTATTCTGAGGTGCCTCTATTGTTGTTGTGCAGTGCCATTGAATCAATTCTAACCCATAGTGACCCTGTATAGAGTTTCCAAGGAGCAGCTGATGAGCTTGAACCACCTATCTTGCAGTTGAAACGACTTTGCAGTCTGACTCATTAGCCCACAGCACCACACCAGGCTCTTCTAAGTCAGTTTAAACTGCCAACATTTTGGTTAAGTGCTTAAACTTTTACACCATCCAGAGGTTCTCCTGACTATCTTACAGGGACCAGTTTGCACTGGCAGTCCTCATTTGGTCCCATTTCCTAGGAGTGGGATGTTGCAGAGACTCCAGCTTCTAGGGCAACCTACACTTACGTCACTTTGAGGAGACAAATTTCATAGCCTACCTGTGTGAGCCTCTGCTTGACCAATTTCACAATCAGGAGGTGCTGTCTTACTGGGTTTCTTTCTAAGATCTTGACTCCTTTTTATTCTTTGCTCCAAAGTTATGAATATAAACTCTAAAATGTGTAGTTGCTTTGTCCTGAGAGAGTTTGTCTACCCTATAGGCAAGGAACGATTGCCTGAATTAGAATACCAGATTCACAAAACAAACTACTTGACTCTGCTTCTTTTATCTCTCTGGGCACAGATTAAATACATCTGCTAATATAGTTGTGGAGTCCTGGTGTGGCACCTAATGCATCAGACTGCAAAGTCATTTGAACTGCAAGGTTGGTGGTTCAAGCTCACCAGCTGTTCCTCAGAAACCCTATGCAGTGTCGCTATGGGTCGGTATCAACTCGACAGCACTTAACAACAATATAGTTGTGAGAGAAAATTTTGGAGAGCTGGACTAAGAACCAGGGGTCAAGATTTACATATACCTTGCTAAGCATCCAGACCAAAATGATAAGGACTAAAAAATTCAATATCTAATGAAGGATTGACCAGCCTTCTAGTTCCTAAATGAGGTTGAAAAAGAGGAATAAATTTTGGTTGCTCTTCATTAACTACATCAGTCTCTTAATTATTTATCAAAAATAAGTCTAAATGAATCTTAATCTAACAAATGAAATATTATCTCAAGTTCACTGGAAGTTATTCAAGATGTGAGGTTATGGGTTTGTGTAGTGAGTGGGGCTGGACCAGAGGAAGGAGCCAAGTTTGACTAGCATATGCTAGTGAGCAGGCCCGGTCAGCAGAAACACCTGAACCTTGCAGGGCAATATACAGACTCCCAGGAAACAGGAAAAAGCTGGACCCCATCAGCGTAATCTCACTAGTAGATGGTGGCCAAACAGATTTGCATGAGCAGGTAATGCCATTGGAGGCTACCAATAAAAATGGATTTGGGGCCTATAATCCTTATTGATTTAACACAATAGCATTTCTTTCTAACTTCATGTAATTATCATGTTTGCAAGTTCACATTCTGCTACTAGCTCCCATCAGGAGTTACTGTGGCTTCCCAACATTTAATGATTTAGTTCAATTATTATTTCCAATCTGTTAGACGCCTTTAGCAAAATGTTAAGATGTCTATGCCATTTTTTATGAGTCCTGGTGTGCTGCTGTGGGTTAATGAGCCAGACTGCAAAGCCATTTGAACTACAAGGTTGGTGGTTCAAGTTCACCAGATGCTCCTTGGAAACCCTATACAGGATCACTATGGGTCGGAACCAACTCAACGGCACTTCACAACAACAACAACATGCCATTTTTTTAAGCACAAAAACCCACATAAGATTTGTATAAATGGGCATCTAGAAAAGTGACAAACGGCAGGTAAACTGAGTCCAACCACTGCTTAATCCTGTGAGTTTCATCCTCTCACAGTCCAGAATACACAAAGGCCAAAACAAAAACAGTCGCTATTGTCAATGTGTGTGTATGCCCTTTCAATTTTTCTTCAAGCACTTCTGTTTATACATGCATGACACTATTATCTATAAATTGAATAGCTGAAAGCAACCCATATGTCCAAATATAGGAAAAGTTTCATCTACATTGTTATATCCCTTTGCTGGAATATTATCCAGTCATTCTGCTCATCATTACATAAACCATACAGCAGTGCAGGAAAACAATTAAACATATAGGCAAGGAGATCAACATACAAAATAGTCATTTGTATGTTGTTTTCTTGTAAAGTGCCGTCTCCAATTCCGACTCATAGAGAACATGTATAGGGCTTCTAAGGAGCAGCAGGTAACTTCAAACCACTGACCTCGTGGTTCAAACCAAACTTGTAGTCCAGTGCTTTATCCCAGAGTGCCATGCTGTGATGCAATTCATGTAAGAAGAAATGCATGTGGAGAAAACTGGAAGGGTACCTGCATACCTGGTGTGTCAGTTAGCAGGATTATGGGTCACAGCCTCCTTATTATTCAGAATTCTCATAATGCTGATGTATTGTTTTTATTTTTTTAAATTAAGCACATGCACCTTTTTCAGTAAGCGTCCTGGTGTCACGCTGTAGGATGAGTACTGGACTGCAAGGCTGATTTGAATTGCAAGGCTGGTGGTTCAAGCTCACCAGCCACTCTGGAAACAGGGTTGCTATGAGTCAGAATCGACTCGACGGCACTTAGCAACGACAATCTTCTCCAATACCATTCAGGACTTTGGATTTTAGTATTATTAGTCAAAATATAAATATTAAGAATTATTATTCAAACTGCATTAACCTAAGAGACTTGATTGCTACATATAATTGGGAAGTATTGAGGTTGGACCAGCTTTAAGGTAAACATGTTCCAGAGGTCCAAGTTGATATTTGGGAACTGATTGTTATTGATTGTTAAGTGTGGTGACTCCATTTCTATTGATTTTACCTTCCTGCATGTACCACTCTCTTCTTTACACTTCTCCCATCTGGTTAAAAACCAAATAAATGGCTGCAGCAGCTCCATAATGGTCAAAGGTAAAGTCAGGTCAACTTTCATCCTAACCATCAAACAACAGTCTTTGCTTCACTCTGTTTGGGCCAAAGTGAATCAGTCACAGACACCTTGAGACCTAAGGTTAAATGATGCTTTCAGCACACCCATCTGTGCTAGACTGGCTATTATTCACAGATCTTGGCAGCCCATCCCTGTGGATATCACTGCTGATGTCAGATGGATCTTGACTGAAAGGAGAGAATACGAAAAAGATGTTTACTTGTGTTTTATTGCCTACGCAAAAGCATTCGACTATGTGGATTAGAAAGTAACTATGGATTACATTTCAAAAAACAGGAATTGCAAAACATTCCACTTTACTTATTTGTGCTCATGCAGAACCTGTACATAGACTAAGAGTGTGCATTCCACCTTACTGACAATAGGTTGGACCATAACGTGTTGTAGCCAAACAAATAAGCAATACCATGTTTAATAAAAAATGTGAGATGCTATTCAATAGTACAGTTGGCTTCACTGAAATAATTCTGTAGAAACCTTTAGAACCAGTGTGTGCTTCACCATGCTCTCTTTCCTTTCTACTGCAACTGCTGGCAATATTCCAAAGAAAGACTTCACTGATGGGTAAGGCTCAAGAGGGAAGATATAATTGAATACAGCCATGGTCCATTCACAATGTCCATATGGCGTGAGCTGTAACTTTGTTATTGTAAACCACTGAAATTTGGAGGCTAGAGTTCGTCATGCAACATAATTTAGTCTAGTTTGCCTGCATTTGAATCCCTACTGAGTCACTTCTTAGCTGTATGGCCTCAGACGAGTTACTATACATTTCTGGACTTTACTATCTTTATTTGTAAATTAGAATATATAAAATTCCTAGTAATGCTCAAAATGGCAGTTATTATTGCTTCTTAATGCTGCTGATTTTAACCTTCACTTACATGGGAAATATTCTTATAGTTTATCTTAGTGGTTTTCAGAAAAATTGACTGCTATAATCATATTCCCTTTTACCAAGAAAAAGTTCCAGACCAAGTTTCAGTATATATACTAATCATCTGTAGACAGAACAAGAAATTCTTCCTCAAGACATAAATGCTGTCACCTTAGAATTCTCTTCCTTTTTTATTTTTTCAAGAAGTAAAATAGATTAACCCAAAATTTCATATGGGAAAAAAATGCCTTTTCACACACTACACCAAAATGTGATATAGCTATTCAACAGCACACTTGGTTTCACTGAAGTAATTTTGTTCATTCTTTGAGTTATCTATTATTGAAGATAGTCAAGCAACAGATATTGAAATAGATTATTTTTCTATTCCATTGTGAAAGCCTTTGTGTTTTCTCTATACTTTCCCACAAAATGATGTATTCTTTAGCCAGAGAGAAAGAGAAAAAGAAAGAATATAGTCAGAGGAATGAAACGTAAAAGTAAAAATTCCACTTTCTATTTGAATTGAGATTGTATAATGCTTAGACTTGAAGCTAATTTGACTTGATTTTTGTAATCAATAATTATTTTTTATTTGGAACATATCTATTATCTTAAGCATTCATCACTGATATCTGTTATCTAGCATGTTCTTTCAGATATTGCAAGATTTATCTTGCTTATTTTCTATTGTGTTGTTGTTAGGTGTTGTTGAGTCATTTCTAACCCTATGTACATTAAAATAAAACACTGCTTGGTCCTGTTCCATGCTCACAATTGCTGCTATGCTTGAGCCCATTGCTGCTGCCACCCTGCCAATCCATCTAGTTGGGGGAGGGGTGTCTCCCACTTTCTCACTGACCCTCCACTTTACCAGGCATGATGTCCTTCTCCGGGAACTAGTGCCTCCTTATAATATGTCCAAAATATGAGAGACCAAGTCTGGTCATCTTGACTTCTAAGGAACACTTTGGCTGTACTTCTTCCAAGACAAATATGTTTCTTCTCCTAGCAGTCCATGGTACCTTTAAATCTCTTCTCCAACACCACAACTCAAATGAATCAATTCTTCTATGGTCTTTGTTATGCATATGAGGCTACTGAAATACTATGGCTTGGGTAAGGTGCACTTTACTTCTCAAACTGACATCTTTGCTCTTCAACACCTTAACGAGGTCTTGTGCAGCAGATTTACCTAATGCAATACATCATTTGACTTCTTAATTTCTGCTTTCATGAGTGCTGATGGTAGATACAAGCAAAATGAAGTCTTTGACAACTTCAATTTTTTCCCCCATTTATCATGATGTTTTGCATAGGTCCAGTGGTGAAGATTTTTGTTTTCTTTTAATTGAGGTGCAACTCATACCAAAGATTGTAGTCTTAAGTCCTTTTTGCTTTCAGCAAGCAAGGCTATAGCATCTGCACATCGCAGGTTGTTAATGAATCTTCTTCCAATCCTGATGCCACGTTCTTCTTCATATTATCCAGCTTCCAGGATTATTTGCTCAGTATACAGATTGACTAAGTGTGGTCAAATAATACAACACTGGTGAACCTTTCCCAAGCAGGTGTTTGTCCCTTTAGGTGAAAGTTGTATTCCTGAAAAATGTAAACTGTTCCTGAATATAAAAGCATAATCAAACACTTTGTGGATATGAATTGCTGGTCTGCTTCAGGACCATAGTCACAAAAGACAGCACAGTCAGTTGATATAATTGCCCACAATTATCCACAAAGATCATCTGCATCATCCTTTGGTGAGTAGCAACTGAGGTCTTAAAAGCTTTTGAACGGTCATCTGAAGTGCAGATATTTATTTCTCCCTGTCCAGAGGAAAGAAAAGTTATGAAATTTGAAGAGCCATGGAAACAATTAGTTCAATGGACTACATGTGAATATCAGTCCCAAGACCCTGAAACGAGAAGACCTAGATGGTGCCTGGCTACCACTACCAACTGCTCTGAAAGGGATTACATTAGTCCTAGATAGAGTGGGAGAAATGTGAAACAAAACTTAAAATTATGAAAAGAACAACCTTACTGATCAGCTAGAAACTGGTCGAAACTCTACACTGTGACCACTGATCACCCTTCAGGTCAAAACCAAATTTACCCCGTGTCTCAATTTTCACCTAAACAATAATAGGTCTATTAGTAGAACAACAACACTAGTGAGGTACCCACATCATAGAATAATCAATCATTTGAGATCAAAACAGCAGCATTTACTGAAGGACAACATTCAGAAGGGTTGAGAAAGAAGGAGGAATGGAAACAAGAAACAGCGATAAAATGGGATAGATGTTATTACATTGAGGAGATTGTAATCAGTGAGATGAAATGAAGTATGTAAGATATGTTGAATGCACAATTGATGATCTGCTCTGGAAAACTTTAGCCAAATCATAAAGAAGTTTTAAAAAAGAAAAAAGTGAAATCCTGGTCCAAATACGTTTCAACAATAGTTCCCACATACTGCTGTGCAACAAAACTACCTGAAACTTAACAAACACACACACACATACAAACACTTTTCTAACTCAAGACTTATGAGTAGAATAGGTAAAAGTGGGGCTCAAAACTTTTTACTTAAAAAACTCCTCAGACACCTATATAATGGTTTCTAAATACCATCTCAACTAAAATAAATCAGGACTTCTTTAAATAGGAAAAGACTGATTCTAGGGCTAGGTTAAGAAAAATGTGAGCTTTAAAAAAGAAAAGGCTGATTCTAGGCTGGGTTAGGAAAAATATGAGCTTAAAACCTTTTGTTGTTGTGCCAGCATTAGGCTCTTCAAACAGGTTTCTGTGTCCTTTTTCATGATTTCCACATCTGGGAAAACTTGAACATCAAAATACAATAAAAACAACAATGTAGTAGTCCTCATTGAATCGTCTCTATTGATGAAGAATGACGGGAGGAAAGATGGAAATGAGGGAGAGGTAAGTTCTTACAATAGAAAGTCAACTACTAAATGTACATCTCAAGGTCTTTCTTCTAGGGAACTGCTGGATATAAGTTCAAATCGTCAACCCTTTGATTAGCATCCAAGCTCTTAATCACTGCACCACCACGCCTCTGTGGTTTTCTGTATTGTTGCTGTTGTTATTGGTGGTGCTGGTGGTGGCTGTGTGCCGTGGAGTCGGTTCTGACTCATAGCGACCCTGTACAGGGTTTCTGAGGCTGTAAATCTTTACGGGAGCAGAAAGCCTCATCTTTCTCTCGCGAACAGCTGGTAATTTTGAACAGCTTACCTTGAGGTTAACAGGCCGATTCGTAACCACTACGCTAAGGTGCTGTCAAGTCAGATTTTTGCTGTTGTTGTTTTTAAGATTTTATTGTGAATTAAGTGATAGTTTACATAGGAGGAATGGCATCATGGTCATTGTCAAAACAATCACTGGAAGATTTATCCTTAAGAGCATCGCTGTCAGTGATAGAATAATATCCATAAGCCTGCAAGAAAGACTAGTGAGTAGGACTATTATACAAATTTATGCACCAACTACTAATGTCAAAGATAAAGACTTTAAGAATTTTTGGAAATTTCTTCAATTTGATATTGATCAAACATGCAATCAAGATGCATTGATAAAAAAAGATTCATTGATAATTACTGGTGATTGAAAAATGAAAGTTGGAAACAAAGAAGGCTGAGTAGTTTGGACATATGGTCTTGGTGAAAGAAATAAAGTCAGCATTCACATGATAAGATTTTGAAAGACCAATGATTTATTCATCACGAACATCTTTTTCAACAACACCAATGGTGACTATACACATGAAGCACACTGGATGGAACACATAGAAATTAAATCAAACTGAGTACATTTGTGGAAGGAGACAATGGATTCTATGAACAAAATGGAGTCCTGGTATAGAGTTGTAGGATAAGCACTGAACTTCTAACCACAAGATCAGTGGCTCAAACCAACCAGCTGCTCCTTGAAAACCCTATAGAGGGTCACTATGAGTTAGAACTGGCTCAGTGGCACTTAACAAAAACAACAATGGGCACAATATTGAATGTCACTGAAAATATCTAAATATGAGAGAAATATACAGAGTCACTGTGTGAAAAATAATTGGTCAATGTCTCATCATTTCAAGAGTTACCATATGATCAAGAACCAGTGGTAATGAAGGAAGAAGTCCAAGCAAAAATGAAGGCATTGGTGAAAACAAGAATCCATAAACTCACAGATATAAATTTAAATGTTTCAACAAATTGATGCAGTGCTAGAGATGCTCACTGGTGTATACCAAGAAATTTGGAAGACAGCTATCGTCAAGCAATTAGAAGAGATCTATATTTGTGTCCATTCCAAAGAAAGGTAACCCAACAGAATCCAGAAATAATCGAACAATAGCATTAATATCACATGCAAGTAAAATTGTGCTGAAAATAATTTAAGAAATGGTTGCAGCAGTACATTGACAGGTAGCTTCCAGAAATTCAAGCCAGATCCAGAAGAGGACAAGGAACCAGGGATATCACTGCAGATGTCAGATGGATCTTGGCTGAAAGCAGAGAATATCAGAAAGATGTTTACTTGTGCTTTATTACCTGTGCAAAGACATTTGACTGTGTAGATCTTAACAAATTATGGCTAACATTATGAAGAATAGGTATTCCAGAACACTTAATTGTGCTCATGAGGAACGTGTGCAAAGGTCAAGAGGCACCTGTACAAAGACCAAGAGGCAGTAGTAGTTTGAACAGAGTTTTATCCTTTCACCATACCTATTTAATCTGTATGCTGAGCAAATGATCTGAGAAACTGGATAATATAGAGAAGAATATGACATCAGAATTGAAGGAAGACTCATTAGCAACTTGTGAAATGCTGAAAGCAAAGAGGACTTGAAATACTGATGAAGATCAAAGACTACAGCCTTTGATGGATTGCACCTCAATGTAAAGAAAATGAACTCTCACAACTGGACCAATAACATCATGATAAATGGAGAAAAGATGGAAGTTGTCAAAGACTTCAATTTGTCAAAGACTTCAATGCTCATGGAAGCAGCAATCAAGAAATCAATCAAGAAATCAAACCGTGAATTGCATTAGGCAAATATGCTGCATATGACCACTTTAAAGTGTTCAAGAGCAAAGGTCAGTTTAAGCACCTGACTCAAGCCATGGTTTTTCAATTGCCTCATATACAAGTGAAAGAAGGACAGTGAGTAAGGAAGACCTTAGAAAAATTGATGTATTTGAATTATGCTGTTGGAGAAGAAAATTAAAAGTACCATGGACCCTCAGAAGAACAAATAAATCTGTGTTCGAAGAAGAAGAGCCAGATTGTTCCTATAAAGCAAGGTTGGAGAGAGTTGTCTCTTGTTTTTAGAAATGTGGTCACAAGGAAGCAGTCCCTGGAGAAGAGCATCATGCTTGGTAAAGTGAGTTTCAATGAAATTAGGAAGATCCCCCCAACAAGATGAACCGGCACAGTGACAATAACAATGGATTCAAACATAACAACAATTGTGAGGATGATGCAGACAGTGTTTTGTTTTGCTGTGAATTGGATTGCTATGAGTCAGAACCAACTTGAAAGCACCTAATAATAACAGCAGTACTCTTTGACATGAAATTGCCCTCATTTATTAGATCCCCTGTTGATATACTTGTAAGTTGCCTCATACTTTCCCCTACTGTATGTAATGTTCTGCTAAGTAAATCGTTAATTTCTAACAAAAAATACCCAGAATTGGAATTTCTGGGTCAAAGTGTATGAAACCATTGTGTTCAAAGGTTTTCTTCTCAAAGTTATCTGGTATTGAAAGCAAGGCAGGCACTGGTTGGGGAATTGAGGTTTTTAGATAATAACCATATATAACTTGAGTAACATAGATATATGTTATATGTATGTGAACAGGGTGATAAAAGGAGACAAGGGGATCAGAGGTGAAAATAGAGGAAAAGAGAAGAAGCTGAGGAAAAATATATTGCTGCATTCTACAGTATCAAAATGTTAGAATCATTTCAATTCCAACTCAGAATCATTCCCAGAGGTTATACAAGAGTGATTGATTGTAGCAGGAAAACCCTTCTCAGTAACCAGATGTAGTCTGTTGATTTCTAAATGAAGGTAAGAACCCAAAACCCTCACATCAGAACATATCTAAATTCTGTAAAAGCTTTGGTAGTAGTTTTCATAAGAGATACAAATAAACAGCTAGTAAATGATTGGGCTTTTAAGAGTGTTTAACTGAAATCTGGAGACTGTGGTGGTTCTGTTGGATAAATACTGGAAAGCGAACCACAAGGTTCTGGTCAGGAGAGATGCTGCTTGGAATAAAGATGAGGCTTTCTACTCCCACAAAGATTTGCAGCCTCGGAAACTCTATACAGGGTCAAGAGTAGTCGATATCAACTCAACGGCACTTAGCTACAACAACAACTGAAATTTATGAACTTTAATTTTTTCTTTTCTCAATAGGTTATTATGATCAGCTATCCTTAACAGAATCAAATAGGTATTACAGTTATCTCTTGCTGCGTAACAAATCACTCCAAAATTTGTGGGCTTAAAGTCACAATGTGTTATTATCACTTGTAATTCCATGAGTCAACTGGGCTCAGGTTGGCAGCTCTTCTTGGGGTCTCTTATGCAAGTGCAGTCAGATGTTAGCTGGGATGGCAGTCATCTGATGGCTCAACTGGGCTCAGTGACCAATATAAACTCCCTCACATGGCTGAGCATTGATGTTTGTTGTTGGCTCTGAGTTCATCTGTGTCTGCCAATCAAAGTGTCCAAATGTGACCTTTCCTTGTGGTTTATGACTCTCACAGCATGGTGACTGTGTTGCAAGAGGATGTGTCCCAAGATTGATTATGTTGTTGTTGCTGTTGGAAGTGCCATCGAGTTGGTTCTGACCCATAGCCACCCTGTATAGGGTTTCCTAGGAGCTACTGGTAAAATTGATGATAGTACCAGATAAAAGCTGCAAGATGCCTTATGACCTAATGCTGTACTGCAAGGTCGGTTTGAACCGCAAGGTCAGCTGTTAAAGCTCACCAGCTGCTCCTTGCAAACCCTATACCGGATTGCTATGAGTCAGAACCAACTCAATACACTTACAACAACAATGACATTCTTGGTATTACCAGATTATTTCTTTTGCTGCACCCTCTTGGTCTAATAAAGAATTCCATCCAGTCTGCTAGAATCAAGAAGAGAAAAATTATACTCCAACTTTTGTTGGGTAGCAGAAAATTACATTGCAGAAGAGCATGTGAGATGAAGCTATTACTGTGGCCATCTTTGGAAGATAAAACCCGCCACAGTAGGGGAGTTAGCAGGAATCCTCTGAAATTATGGACTAATTTTTCCTGTGTTTACATTTTCTATGAAGAGGACCTTGAATAGTAATAAGATTTTCAAAGGAATATGTGACAAGGAAAATACAGTAGAAATAATCACAGATCTAAGTAATCTACTATATAATTAAGCTTATCTTAAACTTCAATATTCCTTTCAAGTTTTAAGGATATTTAATATTTGGCACTAATTTGCGATTGTTCAGCATCTAGCTATGATTCAGAAAGAAATTCATACAATAAACTTTTATAGAGAAGTTGGAATAATTCTGAGAGTGTGAATAACTCTAAGTTAAATAAAACTGGACAGATACACATAGACACACTCACATACATATATACAAACACATTCTGAATTTTAAATAGAAAGGCCAGATTAAGCAAGGTTTGCTATTTGGAACAGTGTTCCCATTAAAGCTACATATATTTGATGCTTAGAGTGAAAGAGAACTCTAATATACTCTTAATTTTCTGTACACAGCTAGGGGGAAATGTCTCTTTAGACCCCTGCAGCACAGTTCTAAACAGTGCAGCCACTGATTTCTATCATAAACAGACCACATGATTTGATTACGTTTATCTAAGCATTCATAGCTATAACTTTTTATTGGTCACAAAATTATCTGGTTTTGTTACTGCATTTGATTTGATGACTTTCAGAATTTATGACCACTTCAGACAAGGTCTATTTTGAGTAAGAATTATTTCTGGATATTTTTGCTGTTGTTGAGTGTTATTGAATTGATTCCAACTCATAGAGACCCTGTCTTTAAGGAACAACTGGTGATTTTGAACCACCAACCATGTGGCTCAAACTGACCTTGTGGTTCAGTGTTTATCCTACAGCACCACGCAGGACTCCTGTGGATGTTTATGCTCCTATATTTCCTATTATCTTCAAGAATTTGTCCCCTTTAGATTTCAATGGTAGGAGCTCTGGTAGCACAATGGGTTAAGATTTGGGATGCTAACTGAAAGGTCAGCAGTCTAAACCCACCAACCACCCCTCAGGAGAAAGACAGTCTGGTACTATAAAGATTTACATTCTCAGAAATCATATAGCACAGTTCTACTCTGTCCTACAGGATTGTTATATGTTTTCTGTCTTAGGCTGAGTTCACTAGAGAAGTAAAACTTAATATATATAAAGAAAAGTTTACATCAAGGAAATAGTTCACACGGTTGTAGAGATGGAGAGTTCCAAGTCAAAGTCAGATGAACCAAGATTGACAGGCAGACAGGTGGGCAGATAAGAGGCAGTTCTTATAGGTAAGAAGGCAGGCTGCTGGTGGCTCCCGGGATCAGCAGGTAATAGAGCAGGCCACTGGCTCAAGTTCAATGAGCTGGATAAAGATCAGAGGATGATGCAAAAGAGCCAGATACAAGATTCAGCCTCAGCCGAAAGCCAACAAGCTTTGCTTGACTGTCTAATATAATGGAAACAGGCCACATCCCTGAGGAAACATATTTTTAATTGATTGGCTGTTCATAGCAAAAGTCATCATAGAGTTAATTACATTGTATTAGATCTCAGTGTGGGAATAACTGCCAAGCCACTGAGCATCCTGGCAAGTCACATTGATACCAAACATTAACTATCGCAGTCCACCCCTTGTCAACTTGGCACCTGTACATATCTCCATAAACCATAAACAAAATCTCTAAATAAAGACAATAATGAAGCCATACTTGCTTCTAACATGAAACAACAAACAAGCATACAACCAAAAAGGCATTGACCCAATTTTCATCTTGTAATTTATAGGTGAACAAAGCAAAAATTTTATTTTATATGTATGCACCAAATACTTTTATATTCACAATAAAAATATAATCATAAAAAATTATAGCCATCATTTCTGCAGCTGGTCAGATGGCCATAGATAGTACCCTTTCTATATTTCTTTAATTCTTAGCAAACACCTCAGCTAGTCATGACCCAAACTTGGTGTTGTGACCCAAACTGCCATTAGTAGTCATGTTGGAATTATGTTGCTGGAGTTTATCATTGATGTTAATCACAGGGTATGGTAGTATTAAATAACTCCTAAGGAACTCCTAAAAAAAAACTCCAAAGGATTACACACCTATTCTTCTTTACCTCCAACATGTAATGCCAATCCAATTTCGCTTTGGGAATCAGAATCAATCACACCTCCCAATAAAGTAACTACTTTCTTTGTCTGATGATTAAGAGACATGAGAAGCACAAAAAGGTCAGGGACATTATTAAGTTCCAGTTCAATGGAATTAGTGTCATGTCTCTAAGTGGGAGTATTCCACCCTTTGTAACTGAAACATTCAGACCTGAAGAGAATAGGGTCACGTGGACAGGAAACAGAAATTTTGCAAGTGATTTACTAGGAGTAATAGTGAGTGATGCCACTCCCATTTCCACTCCTTGGTTCCTGGACATGCGGATCCTGGCTATTGAAGAAACAGTACCATATAATGACAACGGTTTAGAGCATACAGAGTCTCCTGGAGAACACTGTCCCAACCCTGCAAGATATGGCCACCAAGTTGGCACTGCAATTGTGTCTTTAGAAGCCCATTCCATTATTCAAGCCAGCTGCTTCAGGATGCTGAGGACCATGGTAAAGAGAAGTGAAATGGCGAGCATGGGCCCATTGAAGCACATCATTTTCTGTAAAGTGGGTCTCTTGATCCAAGGTGATACTGTGTGGTATACCTGACTGTTGATAAGGAATTCTGTAAGTTCATAAATGGTAGTTATGGCAGAAGCATTGTGTGAAAGCAAGGCAAATTCATATCCAGAGTAAGTGCCTATTCCAATAAGAACAAAATGCTGCCCTCTCCATGATGGAAGTGGGCTGATGTAATCAACCTGCCACCAGGTGGCTGACTGATCTACCTTACAGGAATGCTCCCACATCTCAGACTCAGTGTTGGTTTCTGCTATTGGCAGACTGGGCATTCAGCAGTGGCTGTAGCCAAAGTCAGCCTTGTGAGTGAAAGCCCATGCTGCTGAACTCATGTATAACCTCTATCCCTGCCACCATGGTCACTTTGTTCATAAGCTCATTGGGCAATGGCAGGAGTGGCTGGAGAAAGATGTTTAGTTTCCACAGAACATGTCATCCTGTCCACTTGGTTGTTAAAATCCTTCTCTGCCAACGTAACTCTTCGATGCACATTCACATGAGACACAAGTAGCTTCACTATTTTGTTCCATTCAGACAGGTCTACAGATATACCTCTTCCCCACACTTCCTTGTCATCAATTTTCCAATCACATCCCTAGTCATTGAATCAAACCATTGACAACAGTCCATGAATCAGTATCCAATTACACACCTGGCCATTTCTCCTTTCAAGCAAAATGAACAACCAGATGCACTGCTTAAAGTTCTTCCCATTGGGAAGATTTCCCTTCACCACTGTCCTTCAGGGAAGTCCCAGAAACGGGCTGTGTTCTGCTGCTGTTCACTTGTGAGTGGTCCCTGAAAATGCAGAACCATCTGTAACCAAGCATGAGTTTTCTCTTTCTCAATCAATTGATCATAAGGAATTTCCCATGAGGGCATAGGTGTAGGCTGGAAGGGGGAAGGTATTTTGACAGAAGTGGAAACCAGGGGCATTTAGACCACTTCCTTATGTCACTTATTTATGCTTTCAGGTCCTACTCAAGCACAGTCCCGTATATACTACTTCCATTTAATGATGATTGCTGCTGTACACGTCCAACTTTAGTTCATAATGGGTATCTCATTTTGCATGATGACTCAGTGGCTCATGATCAAGCATTCAATCTCTACTAATGCCCAGTAACAAGCCAAAAGCTGTTTCTCAAAAGGAGGGTAGTTATCTGCAGAGGATGGCAGGAATTTACTCCCAAATCAAAAGAGTCCATGCTGTAATTCACCAATAGGGGCCTGCATCTCTCTGTTACTGACACTTCAAGAGCCATTAGGTCAGCTGGATCATATGGTCCAAACAGCAGAGCAGCTCACACAGTAGCCTGAACTTGCTACAGAACCTTCTTTTATTCTGGGCTCCATTCACAATTTACAGCTTTTCAAGTCACTTTTTGAGTAGTACACCCAAATGAGGGATATGTTGCCTCTGCAATCCAAAAAGGCCCACCAGGCACTGAGCCTCCTCTTTAATTTTGAGAGAGCCAGATGTACAAACTTATTGTTCAGTTTAGTAGGAATAGCTCAACATTCTCCACACCACTGAACCCCTAGAAATTTCACTGAGATGGACAGTGACTAAATTTGTGTCAGGTTAAATTCCCACCACCTAACAAGAAAACAACAACACACAGATTCTGGTGTGGTGCTGCAAAGTCATTTGAACTACAAGGTCGGTGGTTCAAGCTCACCAGCTGCTCCTTGGAAAACCTTACACAGGGTTGCTATGGGTCAGAATCAACTCAACGGCACTTAACAACAACACACAGCTGTCTTACAAATTAGTCAGACTTGAGAATCAATTTAGAAAACTTATCCTTATGATTTTGTTTTTCAAGGACCACTCTCAGTACCAAATGTCTTATGCTGGGTTCTCTAGAAAGAGAAGTAAAACTTTATACATACAGGAGTCCTGGTGTGTCCATTGCGGTTTAATGCACTGGACTGCAAAGTCAGTTTGAACCTCAATGTCAGCAGTTCAAGCTCACCAGCTATTCCTCGGAAACACTATATATATATCTATATATACACCACAAGGTCAGCAGTTCGAAACTACCAGCTGTTCAGCGGGAGAAAGATGAGGCGTTCTGCTCCAGTAAAGATTTACAGCCTCGGAAGCCCTGTACAGGATCGCTATGGGTCAGAATTGACTCCACGGCACTTAACAACAACATACATATATATGTTGTTCAAATGAACCAAGATTGACCAGCAGGCAGGCAGTCAGGTCTGGCAGGTAAGAAGGCAGGCTGCTAATGTCTCCAGGTATCAGCAGATAGTTGTTGTTGTTGTTGTTGTTAAGTGCCGTTGAGTCGGTTCCGACCCATAGCGACCCTGTACAGTAGAGTCCAGCAATTACTTCTTATGAGACCAGGTTAATTATGTCATAAAATTCTGAATTTGGCTGATTTTTCCCATACTCTTTCCCATTCCCTATGGCATTTAACAGCAATAACATCATCGTAATATAGAAATTAGACATAAAGCCTTGATTAGATTCAGAGACAACTTTTTTGGCATGGCTACTTCATAGGTTATGTACTGACTAGTCCACATCAAAAGCACACAATATCTGTTTGCTGTACCCTTATCAGTGTTAAGATTGACCAACACATTTAGGTGGTGGGGACTGCACATTGCTAATTGTATATTTGTAGGGTGGATTTCCTAGGAATATCCAGTTCCTCATTAATATTTTACTTCATAGTTTTAGCACCATTAATGTTTATTGCCTGAATCGTTATTTCATTAACCAGAACGTCTTTGTAAAATGATAAGTTTTCTATCATTCCCCACATTTATTAGGAGAAGTACTTCTGTAAGAAATAATAGGACTCTTTGGTAATTTAGAAATAGAGTTTTCACAGGAAAAGCAGACCAAGGCTTCATTTTTTCCCTTTAAACACCAATTATCAGTGTTGGTAGACTACCTTCAGTTCTGAAAAATGAGTTGTATTCATTTTATTGCTTTGACTTTCTCTTTTGAGTATCATTATAAATTTATGGATTTTTATTTAATTAGTGTGTTGCAATCGTCTGCAATAATCTGGGTGCTAACATTCTCACTGTTGCCGGTTTGTCATTGCTTGTAGGTCTTCTCAGTGGGCAGAGCTAAGAAATGCTGTTTTAAAACCTTTTAAAAGTCATTATGTATTTATGCTGACATTTCAAATTCAAATATATCTGAATATTTGGTATTTCAAATTCAAATTGGAATTTCAATTCAAATTCAAATTGAACCTAAAGTTAAAAACTTACTCGTTTTTTATTGGATATTTAAAATTTTTATTTCCTGGTCTCCCAATAATATAGTGAAAATTGGGCTTCCTTATAATATTAACATATAAGCACATTCACTAAGCACATTTACTATCCATGTTTATATATGTTGTTGTTAGTTGCCTTTCAATTGATTTTTGATCTATAGTGACTCATGTAGCACAATAGAATTGCCCCATTTGACACAGATATGTGGAGGAATTCTAGTGATTCAATGGTTAAACTGGACTGCTAACCAAAAGATGGGCACTTCTACCCACCAGCTGCTCCATGACAAAAAGATGTGGCATTTTGTTTTAATGCCACATCTTTTTGTCATGGAGCAGCTGACTTGATGACAACAACAACAGATAATCTTCAGTGGAGAATATTGCCAGGTTTTTCTCCTGAAAGTGGATTTCGAACAACCAAACTTTTGGTTAGCAGCTGAGCGTTTAACCATTGAACAACCAGGGCTCCTCACAATATATGTGGTGGTGGTGGTGATGGTGCACCATGGAGTTGGTTCCAACTCATAGTGACCTCGTATGGGTTTCTGAGGCTTGCAAATCTTTACAGGAGCAGAAAGCCTCATCTTTCTATCATGGAACATCTGGTGGTTTCAAACTGCTGCGCTTGAAGTTAGCAGCCCGACTCATAGCCACTATACTACCAACACAATATATATAGTAGTTTCAAAATAATATCAATTCAATGCAGTACCAATATCAATGAGCAAAAATAAGACTATAGAATGAAAGTGACAATTGCCTTCCATTTTTATATACTATATTCCACCAATGATATGTAGTAAATCCTATATTCTAAAACTCCCAATAGCCTCTGTTCTCTGGTCCTAAATCTAGACAAAAACCCTTTCTCTCAAGAAAGAGAAAAGGTCTGGATATGACAACAGTCAAGATGGCTTCAGGTGCCTCAGCTTGCCTGAGCTCTGAGAAGGGAGGAGGGAAAAGCTCAAGGTGAGAGTGGGTGGGACGACAGCAGCAGACTGATGTGGCATAGGTAGTGAAGCTCCGAGCCTCGCCCCCAGTATGGTTGGGTGGTGGTGGCAGTGGGGAGATATGCCCTGAAGCAGTGCTGAATAAAGACAGATGAAATGAGAGACGTATGTTTATCTGTGCACAGCGTCTGTAGAGCGACTGCAAGCCAGAGATAGCCAGCCAATTTACAGCAGTGATGGAACTGTTTAATAGCAGTTTGGCACTTAAAAAGAATAAATCATATAAATAAAAAGTGTAGATTTCTCTCCCACCCCTAGATCATTCAACACATTTTACTGGACAGCATGTGGCGGCAGCCTGACATTTCAGGGGTGCATCTCAGGGCTTGTTGCTATTATTTATCTTGTTCTTATCACGTTGGCATTTAAGTGCCTTATCACTGTACACAAGAGAAAAGATCCTATTTCTCTGGGCTGTGTTTCTCAGCCGGTGACTCAGGAGCACTGATATACTGATCTTTTAATTTTGAGCTGTACTCAAACGTTTCTGCTGCTTCACAACAGAACCAAGTAAAAAGTAGGTGGAGTTGGCAGCCATGGGAAGATATCAGATGGGAGGAATGATCATTTGGGGCAAAGCTTTTGAAACTTTGATCACTTTTCAGGTGAACTGAAATCTGTTTTTCTCCCTTGGAGACCCCACAAACTGAGATCCTTGGGTCATTTTCCTTGTTCACTTCTTCCTTGTCCTTTTTGCCTAATTCCTTCTTCTCAGTCACTGAGCATTTCAGGCTCGAGTACACTTTGCTGTTCAATCAAGAAGACCCATGTGTTTGAGAGTAGAACTGCGTTCCTTAGGGTTTTTAGTGGCTGATTTTTCACAAGCAGATTGCCAGCCTTGTCTTCTGAGACACCTATGAGTGGATTCAAACCTCCAGCCTTTTGGTTCACAGAGCACATTAACTATTTGCACTACCCAGGAGTTTAGGCAAGCCTTGACCCTGGGACTCCTGTTTCTTTCAGCTTCACACAATATGCTGCTTGCTGTGGTCTGTGAAACACACTGAATTCAATCCATCAACATTAATTACGGGACCAGTTTGACTACATTGTTTCTCCTTCTATTCTTCTCCTTTACTCTTTTTGGTGGTTTTTTTGTTTTTGTTTTTTTTTTAAGATTTTATTATGATTTAAGTGGTAATTTACTTGGGAAAACACGGGTTTTACACTCATCCTATCATATTTTATTTCATTTTAATGATTAAAATCCCCTCCATGCATCAACATTCAGCAGTATTTGCTTCTATTCCTTCTTCTTTTTGTGTGTTCTTGTTTTGTTTTGATGTACACAAAAACACTCAGGAATATATAATAATTTAAACATTGTGCAATGTTTAAATACATAACATATAATATTTTAAATATTATATATTTATAGATAATATTTAAACATTGTTTAATATTATTAATTAATTAATTAAAATATATAATAATTTAAACATTGTGCAAGCTTGCCTCTTGACTGCCAGCACACAGCCTTTCTCTTTATATGAGTCTAGCATCCTTAGCTGCTCTGTGTCTCCATGTCATCATCTCTGTCTCTATCTCTGGTGTCACTGCTTCTCTGGATAGAGTCCTACATTCCACTCATGCTCTTCTCTCTTGATGGTCCCAGGGTCCTCTGTTCCTGGGATGTAAGATTAACTATTCCCCACTTTATGTTACAAAACTTCTATCTTTACAGTTGTGATAATCACAATTAGACATGATAACCATTACTTACTCTTGAATCATAAGAATCTTATCCCCATCTCTTTTCACCAGACCCATCTAGACAAGATGAAAACTATTCAGTGGGGATTCTACCTTTCTCTGCACACTCTGAAACCAAGCACTCAAAAACTTGTAAGCCAGCCACTTCATGCTTTTATAACACTCCCATTTAGGTAGCCAATGTCTAAGTTGCCCATCCCTATCAACCCTGTGTACAGAGGGGATAGGATTGATTCTTGATGTGAAGACTCTTTCCCTCTCAGTTGGTATTGTGAGCTAGTACATCCATAAGTATAGGTAAAGTTCATCAAATTGTAGCAATTTATACTCGTTTCCTTTAGCAAATTTCTTTATCTTCCTCTTGTCAAACTCTGGTCATCAAATCATCGAAATTGGTCAAATGGGTACTATCTGCAAGTTTGGGCATTCTCCTCACTTCATATCACCTGGACACTTCACTCTTGGCTCTTGTTCTCTGTGGGTAGGTCCTCCAGCCTAGGAGTCCCCAGGTCTCACCACACTTTGGACCAACCAGAACTTCCTCTTCTCTCTATCATATACAGGTTGACAGGAGTCTATTCAACATGGTCAAACTCAGCCCATTTCTTCATTGCTGCCTTTCCCCCACTTCCATTCACCAGTAGACCAACGTGGTAGTCAGCAAGCTTATATGCTGGATCATGTTTTCCCTTTGAGTTTCAGTTCCTTTACTCTTTGCATTTGCAAAATATATTCTTAAATCAATATTGTCAATCAATGTCCATACTAATTGCATAGGGATCGTGTTAAAAATGCCAAGTTCTTTCCCTGGTATCTAGTAAGATCAGATGTAATAGTGGGGTCCCAGTGATTTTGACAGTTAGTCCAAGGATTGCACTTCATAAAAAAAAAAAAAGGCTTAAACATCAATCCTTAAAGAATGAACCCAAGGGTAGTTTCCTGTTTCTGTCTGTACTGCTGGTCAGCAAGGAAGACTTGGTAGGTCACAAGCTTGCCTATACCTCATTGTTATTGTTAAGTGCCACCGAGTCAATTCTGGCTCATAGCGACCACTTATAGGGTTTCTGAGGAGCAGCTGGTTGGTTTGAACTGCTGATTTTGTGGTTCAAAGTCCAATGCTGATCCTACATAGACAATAGAAAAACAGTTAACTGCTGATACATACAACAGGAATGAAGCTCAAAACCATCATGTGGCATGAAAGCAGTCAGACTCAGAAGAGTGCAGATCCATGGTTACTTACAGGAGGTGGGTATAGGCTTGGAAGGAATGTGAGGAAGTTTTCTGCAGTGACAGAAATGTGATTAATAAGGGTGTGCATTACAGGTACACCTGTCTTGGTCAAAATAATCAAATTGTGTGCTTACAATCTGTGCATTTAATTACATGCAAATTATACTATACAATTTTTTTCTAAATCTTGAATATACCTCTTTTGGGTAATGATAACATAAAAATTTTACCAGCTTATACCTTTTAAGAATTGCCTCCTTAAAGTAGAGTTGATCTTGATGACACAAATGGAGTACAGCCCATGGGAGAAAAGCCCAGGGACCTTCATTTGCTGGTGGGGCACAACTCAAAATGAAGAGAAACAGCTATAAATATCCATTAATAATCAGAACATGGAATGTATGAAGTATGAATCTAGCAAAATTCAAAGTTGTCAAAAATGAAATGGAATGCATAAACATCAATATCATAGGCATTAGTGAGCTGAAATTGACTGGTATTGGCCATTTTGAATCTGACAACCCAACCACATGGTTTACTATGCCAGGAATGACAAAATGAAGAGAACTAGTATTGCATTCATTGTCAAAAAGAACATATCCAGATCAGTCATGAGGTACAACGCTGTCTGTGATAGGATAATATCCATGCACCTACAGAGGAGACCAGTTAATACCACTATTATTTAAATTTACACACCAATCACTAAAGCTAGTGAGGATTAAACAGAAGAATTCTACTACCTTCTTCAAACTTTAATTGATCAAACATGCAATCAAGGGGTGGGAGAGAAATGAATAACCAGAAACATCATTACAGAATGCTTGTAAGTCCATCTTCAGCCTATAACTAATTGGAACACCTTAAAGGGGGCTAGAAGTTGCCCAGTGAAAGAGTCTTCCTGTGGAGCCTTTACATTGTACAAGACCATAGGTGGAATCTAGAACCCAATCAGACTGAAGTAGGAAATTTCCACTGGAAAGGATGAATAGACCAGCCTGGAGCAGCTAGAAGAACAGAAGATACTTCGTGAAAGAAAGACCAGCAGGAAAAATCCAAAACAATACCAGCAGTCTGACTGATTACTACAAGAACAAGTAAGCTGTTCACCCAGGAGCCATCAAGGCAAGTGGTCGGGACCCCTCAGAGCAAACCCCCTTCCAAGACTGAGATTCAAGGGGAATACATGAGCAGGTATGTGGTCTGTCTGGTGACCACTTTGGTCACCAACAAGGGAAGAGGGGAAAAAACAGCAATGAAATTGTGAGCTAAGCCCGACCACATTCAATGGACCCCGGTGAGCCCAGGTGGAGGTCTGGATGGCCGGCAGTGCTGTGGGACCCTGGGACTCCTGGGCCCAGGGGCAGTGACATGGCCACAGAGGACTAGAGTGGAGAGTGAAGCATCCAGCTGGTATGAAATGAGGGGAGATGCACAAGAACACCCATGCTTGCAGGTGGCACCCACTTGACCTGGCTTCAATGGCTGGATGATCGATCAGAGCTTGACTAGAAGAAGAAAGAAGGGGGTGGGGGGTGGGAAGAGTAACCTGCTACAATTTGATGAACTTTACCGATACTTATGGACATAGTAGCTCAGAAAAGGGAACAAATCTTTACAGCAAGGATCACTCCCACCCCCTCGGTACACAGGGTTGACAGGGATGGGCAACATAGACATTGGCTACCCAAAATGGGGTGGGAGGGGCAGGGGCCGGTGGAATCACCACTGAGTGATTTCCAATCAGTTGGGACCGGGCTGGCGAAAAGAAATGGAGATAAGACTCTTGTGGTACAATGGAGAATAATTGCCATCAGGTCTGACTGTGAGGCTGGGAAATGTAGAGGTAAATGTTTTTTGACAAAAGGAGGAGAGTGATTGATTTTGTGCCCCAGGAGCGGAGGTCCCTGGGACCATTAAGTGAGAAGAAGGGAGAATAGGACCCTACCAAGGGAGGCAGTGATGACAGGGATGGAGACAGAGAGGACAACGTGGACAGATGGAGCGGCTGGGGACACTGGACTTGGGGCAAGAGAAAGGCTGTGTGCTAGCCACCGGGGGCGGGAGTGGGGCATCCTGTATGGTGTACCCTTTGGAGTTGTGTGATGGTTCATGGAGGGGATTGTAGTCATTGGTCATTGCAATGAGGCAAGGTGCAATGACATGGATGAGGGGTTGATGTTCTCCCATGTAAACCTCACTATGGAGACTTGAGAAAAACAAAAAAAGCATAAAGCTGTCTGCAAGGCTGATCCAATCTTTAGGAAGCATTTTATGAGAAAAGCTTACAGTTAAAATTTTGTATGACTAAGGAAAGTTATCCTTAAATGCTAAAAAGAATTACTTAGGTTAAAAAAAATACACTTTTGTTTTACCAGTCCCCTATGTATGACTTCTAGTTGGATAAACACATTAAAAATGTCAGCCAATCCTCCAAAGAAAGAAAATATCCTGAAAATATATATTTGGAGATTTTTATATTTATTTCTGTAACAAGAAATCGTCACTGAAAAATCTCAGGGAAATTGAACAAATAGTTAAGTGGTGCATATCTTTGTTGTGTTTCTAGCAGTGACTGACTTCAAGTGTGTATGTGAATATCTTCCTTAATTTTTAACATTTTCACCCACTTTGAGGAGTATGACCAAAAAAGCCAACTAACCAAACAAGCAAAAATGCAGATTAAGCTGTAAATTTCAGGTTAAAAGATAAGAATGTACTGTTAGATTATGTAACCACAACGCTAAAGATACCATTCTGAAAACATTCTTTACCAACTAAAACGCCCCCAATTTTCTCCAGTGTTTCATCTCCAGAGATTGGATAGACAGAAAAGAAATAAACAATAAAGCATTATGAGACAGCTATTACTGGAGAAATATGATTTTCTTTTTTCAATATTTCTAGAAGACAAAAATTTTACAGTAAAAAAGTAAATAATTAAAAAGTAAGGAAAACTTAAAAACTGAAGGAAGTTTGAAATCCTTCAAAACACATGTAATTATTTTTATTTTATAAAAGATCTACAGATTTAACAATGTTAACTAATTAATTATATTAATTTATTTATTACTTTGATCTCAGACTAGTAGCTGGAACTTGATAGAAATGAAAATTTGGGGGCCAGTCCAGACCTAATTGTTTTAAGAAGGCCTGAAGGTGATTGTGATGTCGATGATGCTGGCAATCACTGATTTATTTCACAAACATTTATTGAGTACCCACAATGTACAAGGCAAGGAAACAGGTTCTCTCTTAGAGCCTCTAGAGGGAACCTGGACCAACCTGTAGCTTGGACTCCTGGTGTGGTGTTGTAGGATAAGCACTGGGCTGCTAACTACAAGGTTGGTGGTTCAAACCACCAGCCATTCTTTAGAAACCTTATACAGAATTGCTAAGAGTGGAAATCGAGTCAAGAGAACTTAACTTAAAGAAGAAAAAAAAAATCAACCACCTTATGTCAGCCCAGTTACAACTACCTCAACCTTCTTACCCAAGTTTATGGTGATGGATGACTACAGCAGTATGAACTCAAGCTATGCATAAAGTCCTGCTGTGTTGCTAGAGGATAAGCACTGCACTGCTAACTGCAAGGTCAGTAGTTCAGACCCACAGCCACTCATAGGAAGCCATATACAGGGTCACTGTGAGTCAGAACTGATGCTACGACACTTAGCAACAGCAATAGAAAGTAAAATAATTAACGAACAGTGTTTTTATTGAAGAAATGGATCTCATCTGGAGTTTCTACCACATAAGAGATGGCATCGTTAGTGTTTCCTTGGGGTTTGCTTTTATTAAACAATTTCCTACACTAGCGGTCTTACTTAGATGTGCATGTATAGTTTGAGTCCATTGGTGGAGCAAATGTTTAAACACTGTCATTTGTTAAGTGCCGTTGAGTAGGTTCTGACACATAGCAACCCTGTATAGCGTTTCTGAGGGGTGGCTTATGATTTTGAACCACCAACCTTATGGTTCAAAACAACTTTGCAGTCCAACGCACTAACCCACAGCACCACACCAACACTATTACTAGTCAAGTGGTTGACACTTTGACCCCACCCTGAGCAACTCAGAGACAGGGTTGGTAATCTGCCTTGAAAACCCTATGAAGCAGTTCTGCTGTTGACACACATGGGTTGTCATGAATAAGAATTGACTCAGAACAGCTAATAAAAACAGCAAAGTTACAGTGTTCATGATTTTAAAAAATGTAATAAAGAGCTTAAAAAATAGCAACAATAACCCTCAGAATGACAGCAGTAAGGATTTTCTTTTCGGATTCAGTCGTCACAATATTTTTAGAAGACATGAAAGGTCATCTATTGTGTATAGCTAATGACATTCTCAGAGTCCAGGTGTGGCACTGTAGGTTAATGCACTGGACTGCAAAGTAGTTTGAACAGAAAAGTCGGTGGTTCAAGCTCACCTGCTGCTCCTCAAAATCTCTATACATAATCACAATAGGTCAGAACTGATAGGATGGCACTTAACAATGGCATTCTCATTATGTATTTTCACTAGGATTTACTCCAAGATTGATGACAAGCTTGAAAATATTCAATTCAAATGAAGCACCAGGAAAAGCATTCGTAATGGACATATTTCACAGAATGCCAACAGATACAGAATAAAACCTGTGAAAGAACACTGGGAAAAAGCCTTCAAAATGCTCAGAAATTACCAGCCCAGTATGGGAGATGAAAAAAGTTATACACTCCTGCTTGCTTTATTCACACCAATGGAAGATTCATTTCTTTGAGCAAAAGTTCTCAGTTTTAAGCTTACATCAGAACCACTTGGAGGCCTTATGAACTCAGAGTTGAGTTCCCAGTGTTTTTGACTCAGTGTGTCCGGGATTATTGTTGTTTAGTGTTGTCAAGTCATTTCTGACTCATAGCAAGTGACCCTTTTATAGGGTTTTAAAGGAGCAGCTGGTGGGTTTGAACTGTCAAGCTTGATGTTACCAATCAAGTGCTTAATTATACCAGGGCTCTTAAAGGCACTATGGTTTCTAATATTAAATAAGCTTTACACTTTATCTCTCATATATACCCAATATTTTCTGTTCTTCAGGCAATGAATTTCTAGTGCTGTATGTCCTAAAATCACTACTCATCTGTCAGTTTGTCGTACTGTGGTGGCTTGTGAATTGCTGTGATTCTGAGGGCTATGCCACTGGTATTTTAAATACCAGCAGGGTCACCCATGGTGGACAGGTTTCAGATGAGCTTCCAGATGAAGACAGACTAGGAAGAAGGAGTGACGAACTACTTTTGAATATTTAGTCACTGAAAACCATATGAATAGCAGAGAAACACTGTCAGATATCGTGCCAGAAAATAAGCCCCTCAGTTTGGAAGGCACTCAAAATGTGACTGGGGAAGAGCTGCCTCCTCAAAGTAGAGTTGGCCAGGATGGCATGAATAAAGTTAAGCTCGGGGGAGAAAAGTGCACAGAACCTTCATTTGCTGATGGGACACAACTCAAAATGAAGAGAAACAGCTGTAAACATCCACTGAAAACCGGAACATGGAATGTACAAAGTGTGAATCTGGGAAAATTGGAAGTTGTCAAAAAGGAAATGGAATGCATCAACATCGATATCTTAGGCATTAGTGAACTGAAATGGACTGGTATTGGCCATTTTGAATCTGACAACCACATGGTTTATGATGTTTGGAATGACAAATTGAAAAGGAATGGTGTTGCATTCATTGTCAAAAAGAACATATCCAGATCAGTCATGAGGTACAATTCTGTCAGTGATAGGATAATATCCATGAGCCTACAGGGAAGCCCAGTTAATATCACTATTATTCAAATTAACGCACAAACCACTAAAGCCAGTGAGGATGAAATAGAATAATTCTGCCAACTTCTTCAATCTGAAATCAATCAAACATGCAATCAAGATATATTGATCATTACTGGTGATTAGAATGCAAATGTTGGGAGCAAAGAGGAAGGATCAGTAGTTGGAAAGCATGGCCTTGGTGATAGAAATGATGCTGATGAATGCATGGTAGAATTCTGCAAAACCAATGATTTGTTCATTTCAAATACCTTATTTAGACAGCATAAGAGATGACTACACTATCAGATGGAAAACATAGAAATCAAATTGACTACATCTGCAGAAAGAGATGATGGAAAAACTCCATATCATCAGTGAAAACAAGGCCAGGGGTAGACTGTGGAACAGACCATCAATTACTCATACGCAAATTCAAACTGAAGCTGAAGAAAATGAAAACAAGTCCATGAGAGATGAAATATCACCTCGCATATATCCCACCTGAATTTAGAGATTATCTGAAGAACAGATTTGATACATTAAACACTAAAGACTGAAGACCAGGAGAGTTGTGGGATGACATCAAGAACATCATACGTGAAGAAAGCAAAAAGTCATTTAGAAGACAAGAAAGAAGGAAAAGGGCAAAATGGATGTCAGAAGAGACACTGAAACTTGCTCTCCAGCATACAGATGCTAAAGCAAATGGAAGAAATGAGTAGGTCCAACTGCTGAAAAGAAAATTTCAAAGATCAGTTTGAGAAGATAAAGCCAAATATTACAACAAAATGTGCAAAGATCTGGAATCAGAAAAACAAAAAGGAAGAACACGCTCAGCATTTCTCAAGTTGAGGGAACTGAAGAAAAACGACTTTCGTTATTGAAAGATTCTCTGGGAAAATTATTGAATGATACAGAAAGCATCAAGACAAGATGGAAGGAATACACAGAGTCA
>NW_006408577.1:16593618-16595557 GCF_000296735.1 Chrysochloris asiatica | reverse complement strand
GAATATTTACTGATTCTAAACTGTATCTAATTACTTATTTGTCAGCCACACTCAATCCAGGTCTTTTTATTGTTTCAAATTCATGGTTCCATACAAATATCTATATGACCTGGAATTTAGAACCCTACCAATATGCTATTATTGCTCCTTTTGAAATTAACTAAAAAGGAATATACCTTCTAACACACAGCTTTTCCCTGTTTCTTACTTAATACCAAAAAATAATTGCCTTTTAAGGATATGATTTTTTTTTCAGTGTATGCTCTAATAGTGGTTCTCATTTATTCAGAAAGCTCTGATGCATGATCTGATAGATTTATTCTTTTTCATCCTAGATTTGATTGCTTTACATACAGAAAGACACCTTATTTTAGAGTGTTGTTGTTAAGTGCCATCGAGTAGGTTCTCACTCCTAGCAACCCTGTATTGTGTTTCCTGGGAGCTGCTGATGGGTTTGAACCACCAACCATGTGGTTAGCCGTCCAGGCTATCCTGAATTGCCACACCAGGATGTTAGCATCTACGAACAAATATCAAAAAGGCTTTAAGCAAATATGTATGTAACATGCTGGAAAAAATAGCTATTAAAGTGACATTTCTTTCACCCAGGCTATTTGATGAATAAATTCCTTTAATATTTACTTTCTTATATAAAGAAAATATACAAGCTCATTCTGTGATTCCTTTCCAGTAAGAATCTAGCTCCTAAACCCATTTTTTTCCATTTTCTTTAGGCAATTGTGAAGATGAAGACCTGAAGCAGTGGTCCTTACTCCCAAACACGTAAAACTATTTTAGCTTCTTTCATTAAAAGCTCCTATGATATGCTGCATCAAAGAACTGAATTTTCTCCAGAATGCAGGTCAGCTTTACATACAGTATTATTTATTATTTAAAAGCAACCCACAGATACCTTAGTTTGGATGTTAGCATCTATCACCAAATATAAAGTTTTTAAGCAAATATGTATGTAACATGCTGGAAGAAATGGCTACATATTTGCTTAAAAACTTAAATACAGATGAGTTGTCAGATTTAGTTCATCAAACAAGTTAAAATAAGGAACTGTATGTCAAATGGATTATTTAACATTAGAGGTGATACACACACGACACAAATTTAAGTGTTTTCAAACTGGAACAGAAAAATAATCCCTGAACTGGTGTGGCGCTGCAGTATAACGCACTGGACTGCAACGTCAGTTTAAACTGCAAGATTGGCCTCAGAAACCTTATACAGGGTCGCTGTGGGTCGGAACCGACTCAACAGCATTTAACAACAACAACAATGTATACATTAGATTGATTACAGTCAAACTAATGTGTATTCTAGTTTGACTAACATGTATGTGGAGTCCTGGTGTGACGCTGTAGAATAAGCACTGGACTTCTAACCAAAAGGTTGCAGTTCAGACCCCAACTGCTCCCCAGCTGCTCCTTGGAAACTCTACAGAGGGTCTCTATGAATCAGAACTGACACACAGTACTTAACAACAATGTGTATACGGAGTTCTGGTGTAGTGCAGTAGGGTAAACACTGGTCTGCTAAACAAAGGTTGAAGTGAGCTCTGGTAGCGTAGTGGTTACGAATCAGGCTGCGAGCCGCAAGATCAGCAGTTCGAAACTACCAGCCGTTCTGCAGGAGAAAGATGAGGCTTTCTACTCCTGTAAAGATTTACACCCTCGGGAACCCTGTACAGGGTCGTTATGAGTCGGAACTGACTCGATGGTACTTAACAACAACCAAAGGTTGATGGTTCAAACCCGTCAGCCGCTCCTCAGAAATCATATACAGGGTTGCAGTGAGTCAAGACAGACTCCATGGCACTTAACAACAATGTATACATGGTATGTAAGCCATTGCCGATAGTCAATTCTAACTCATAGCGATCCTACAGTACAGTAGAACTGCCCAAACTGCCCAGTAAGGTTTCCAAGAC
>NW_006408577.1:16579123-16592063 GCF_000296735.1 Chrysochloris asiatica | reverse complement strand
GCTCCCTGTATCAAACTTCTTTATCTTCATCTGAGGGAGTTCTGGTCAAATGGGTACTATCTGCAAATTTGGGAGTTCTCACACACCTCCCCCCACTTCAGACCCGCTGGCTGCTTCACTCTTAACTGTAGTCCCTATTGGCTAGGTCGGTATCTGTGGGCTCGGGAATTCATATGCCTCCCTGAACTTCAAATCAGCCAACCCCTCCTCTTCTATCTATCATGTCAACATCATTGGGTGTCTGTGGAACATAGTCAAACTCAGCCCATGTCTTCATTGCAGCATTTCCCCCACTTCCACTCATAAATTGACTAGGGCAGTCACCAATGAGCTTACAAGACTGTTCTTGTGTTCAGAAGGCACTGTTTTGATTGGCTCTTTTATTTGAAGGCACCCTAGGAAGACTCAAACAAATGTATTGCTGAAAAAATTTGTCTGTAGCCATCCACTGATGGTTAAACATGTTTAAATTGTTTTGTTTGAAACAAATCCAACACATTTTTACTTACTCTCCTATATTGGATATTTCCATTTGTAAGAAATATCCCAATAAGGCAAATCTATAGATTCAGAAGGTAGAATAGTGGTTATCTGGTACTGAAGTTAGAATGGAAAACTATTACCAGTGGGAATGAAAGGTCTTTTTATGAAAATACTACCAAGTTGGAGTGTGGTAATGGTTGTACAACTTTTTAAAACTTACTAAAAGTCATTGAATTGTGCACTTACAATAAGTAAAGCTTTTGTTGTATAAATGATATTTTGATAAACTGTTTCAAAAAAACATGCAAGAAAACAAGCCCTTTAATACATGATTGGCCTCTTTTGCTTAGCATAATATTCTTGAGGTTCATTCATGTTGCAGCATGTAGTGGTACTCTGAAACTTTTCATTGTCAAACAGTAAGTCCTCCATTGTATGGATGCACCACATTTTGTTTACTCATTCATTAGTTGATGAACATTTGTAGTTTTGACACTTTTTGACTGTTATGTTATCATGAACATTGATATACTAGTCCTTGTATCAACATGTGTTTTTATTTCAGTTGGGTAGATACTTGGAAGAAGTACAGCCAGAATACACCTTAGAAGCAAGAATGACAAGACTTCATCTCACATACTCTGGATATATCAGGGGGACCAGTCTCTGGAGAAGAACATCATGGTTGGTACAGTAGTGGGTCAGTGAAAACGAAGAAGATCCTCAACAAGATGGACTGACACAGTGGCTTCAGCAATGGGCTCAAACATAACAACAATTGTGAGGATGGCACAGGACCAACCGGAGAGTGTTTGGTTCTGTTGTACCCAGGGTCACTGAGAGTCAGAATGAAATGGACAGCGCTTAACAACAACAACAAGATATGTGAAAGTAGAATTGTGACATCAGAGTATACATCCTTGTTTAACAGATCAAGAAACTGTCAAACTGTTTTCCAAAGTGGCTGTGCCATTTTACATTCATTCCTACCAACAATAGACAAGGTTTCTAGTTTAACCACATTCTTGACAACACCTGTCGCTATCTTTTTTACTTAAGCCATCCTACTGGATGTGAAAGGAGCTCTGGTAGCAGAGTGGTTACAAGTCAAGCTGCTAACCCCAAGGTCAGTAATCAAAACTATCAGCCATCCCATAGGAGAAAGATGAGACTTTGTGCTCACATAAAAATTTATAGCCTCAGAAATGCTATACAGGGTCGCTATGAGATGGAATCACCTCCACGGCACACCACCACCAGCAACCACTGGATGTGAAATGTATTTAGTATGCTTTTAAAATATTTTTATTAACAAGTGTCTATAATTACATAAAAGGAGTTCTGGTAGCGTAGTGGTTATGAATCGGGCTGCTAACCACAAGGTCAGCAGTTCAAAACTAGCAGCTGTTCTGCGGGAGAAAGATGAGGCTTTCTGCTTCCGTAAAGATTTACAGCCTGAGAAACCCTGTACAGGGTCGCTATGAGTCGGAACCGACTCCACGGCACATAACAACAACAACAACAACAACATAATTACATAAAAGTATTTTTAAATCTAAATTGACTTTATTGTTTGCCAATATAATGGAGTCCTGGTGTAGCACTGAGGATAAGCACTGGATTGCAAAGTCAGCTTAAACCACAAAGTCGGTGGGTCAAACTCACGAGTCAATCCTCAGAAACTCTATGCAGGGTCACTATGAGTCAGAAACAACTGGATAGCAGTTAATAACAACAACAGCAACAACAATATAATTGGAGGAATTTTGTTTTAATTTTCACTATTAGACATGTTTAATGCTTATTTGCATTTTTTCTGTTACTTGTCTGTTCATATCTTTTGCTGATTTTTCTACTAGGCTGTTTGTTTTTTAAAATGACTTTATTGGCACATATAGCAGCTATTAGTAAAGTGTCATACTTCTGACATATTATATTGTCAGGAGGGACCAGTCACTGGAGGATATCATCTTTGGTAAGGTGGAGGGTCAAAGAAAAAGAGGAAGATCCCCAATGAGATGGATTGGCAAAGTGGCAGCATCTATGGGTTCAAGCGTGGCAACAGTAGTGACGTTGGCCCAGGATTGGGCAGTTTTTTGTTCTGCTGTGCATAAGGTCACTATGAGTTGGTACCGACTAGACGGCACCTGACAACAACAACAACAACAGGAAAGTGGACAAATGGTAGCTTAAATACAGAGGGATGTATTTTTTTTCTAACAGACAAACCAGGACTTCTGCAGCTGGACGCATGATCTTGCTGCTAGGGGTAGGCAGAATTCTGAAGGAACCCTCATAACCTTGAATAATCCCTTCCCTTTTGAATAATCCTTACATCTTACAATAAGATGTAAATGACAGAATTAAAAAAATAAAACCTGTGGCTGTCAACTCCATTCGTCCTCAAGGCAATCCCATGTGTTGCAGAGGAAAACTGCTCCATAAGATTGTCTTAACTGTGATCTTCATGGATGCAGCTCTCTAGGTCTTTCTTCTTAGATGTCTCTGGGTGGGTCTGAACTGCCACTTAGCTTAATAGTAGAGAACAAACCTTTTTGTACCACCGACAAAAATAAAACAAAACACCTTTGCCATCAAGTTGATTCTGGCTCCTGGCAACATTCGAAGATAGAATAGAAATAATTCATAGGGTTCCCAAGGCTATAATCTTTACTGAAGCCAGCAGCCACATCTTTCTCCTGCTGAGCAGCTGGTGGATTGGAATTGCAAATCTTTCAATTAGCAGCCAAATGCTTTAAACACTGTACCATCAAGTCACCTTTGTACCACCCAAGATCTTAAATCCCAGGATTAGGTCATGACACAGTTACTGTCCACATTCCTTTGGAAAGAATTCTTCCTTCATAGCCACACCTGATTGCAAGAGAGGCTAAGGAATGCATCCATCTCATTGCCCAGAAGGAAAATTTAACAAACAACTAGATAGTGTAGCCATAGTGTCATGTGAAATAGCCAGCCTCTGACTCAAGAATTCGAGTCCAAAGACCTTTGGTACGAAAAACTTCTGAAATACAAAGATGTTTACTCTGAGATAGAGTCACACGCAAAAAAAAAAAGTGAAAACGAGTAAATCAATAGAACATTAAAGTAAAGATCTGTTTGCTTAATATAATAGACCATAATTAAAATGATGTTTATTAAAATTTCAGTTGTCTAGGATAATAATGTTTATTATGTGATATTAAGGAATAAATAGGATATAAAATTGTATATAAAATATGCTGCCTGTATACAATATATGTATATTTTTTAGAGAGCAGAAAAATTACTGGGACGTGACAAAATGATAACATCTATAAGCAATGTTGAAGGATTATAGATGCATTCATTTCACTTTTTTATCCTTTTTGTCATCTTACTTAACTTACAATGTAATCAGCAATAACACATTCCTCTAGATGAAATAAATTCATAACAATATGTATGTCCTCTAGTATCTTTAATAATAAATTTCAGAAAGTAACAAACATATCTTTAGCATTTTTAAAATATAAGAAGTCAGTGGTAGCATTATTTAATTACACAGTCTATAAAAATGCTTTGAGGTGGACTCCAGTGATTCCATTTCTTCAAAGATGGCACTACTGTAAGAATACAATTATTACTTTGATTTCCCTACTAGCCTGTCTTTTGCTTTTTCCTATTTCATTTGCAAAAATGTCCATGTCCATTTCTAAAAAGAATATCTTCTAATGCAATCTCTTTCTCTCTCTGCAGCACACAGACCATAAAGCTACTTTTCACCCAGTAGCTGGAAGATGGTGTGTATCACTCTTCTCAGCATTTTTAATACAGGCTTATTTTGTGTATGTTTACATGCTTCTATGTAGTCCTGAAGTATAAGCACTGGACTACTAACCATAGGTCGGTGGTTCAAACCCACCAGCTGCTCCTTGGAAAGCCTACAACCAACTCAATGGCACTTGTCAACAACAATCACCTGCACTGTTTTGGACAGACAGACTGGACAGATGACACCAGAAGCATCAAATTCATTACCACACTGTTGGTTTCTGGGTATAGAATGAATGATGGGCACATTTCATAAATAATTTCTATCACCTTACCTAGTCCATTTCAGACATTTCTTAATCAGCTATTCATAAATCTCAGATAGTTACCTGAAATGATGTTATTATTCTCACCTCTGTGCCAACACTACAAATCTGTCGATTGTCAGTATTTAAGCTAAAGGTTGCTGTGTTTTTCTGTTCACATTTCAGGGTCATTTCTATGTTATAATGAGCAGCCTGCCTTTCTGAGCCATTGTGGAGATAGGGCTGCTTGTCTGAATTTTTAGTCAATTAATCTCCATGACTTATTGTGTTCCCACCCAAATATGTTACCATGGGAATTTCTCATTACATACAAAAGTTATTGTGACAACAAATCAAAGAATTGTATAAAATATGGTATAGCCATGCTTTCTTGAATAGAGAAAGTAGTTTACACTTATTTTTTTTTTATTTAGAAAATAATTCTGTCTCCTCCATTCCACTCTGCTATTGTATGCACTGTTTTCTATTATAAATCTCATCTGATTTTGTTGTTTGTTTTCTATTTCATAAAGAGGGAGACAAAAAACATTAAAATCCAGATGCATTATTAAGTATCCTTATGATTATTTTGATTAATTAATATATCTTTATCTGTTTTCTAACAATGCTTAATATACAGTGGCTAGCTATCAATGGTACAAGTCATATGGAAGTACTAACACATTTCTGGAATCTAATCCTTAATATTTTGTGAGGGATTATGGAGAAACATAATTATGTTTCACTTTGGATTTGCCCCATCTTTACTTTATCTCATATTAAAGTGTAATCAAAATCAGCCTAGTTCCATTCGGTCACAAATCCCCTTCTTAAGGCACCTATTCAAAAGTTTCCCCAATTTTCATTTTCTCTGTCTTTTCTTATTATATTAAATCCTGGTATCTGAAAATTGAACCATATAGTAGCATTACCATGTTCTTTTAAAACTACAGATCATATCTATTCTTCTGTATTTTTATATTGTAACTGTGTTTTTGTTAAATCCTTGACAGGTTGCAATTAGTATGCTATTGTACTACAGTAAATACCATTATTATGGTAGAAATCATTTGCTTGGTTTAATGTACTGTTCAGAGTCTGCTGAGATGTCTCTGATACCAAATGCCATTCCCATTCTTTAATTCTAATGTTTAATCTTTTCTGGTTTACCATTGTTCCAGTATATTATTTATTTTTATTCTAAAATTCAGAGGTCATCTGGGGTTAATAATGTTTAGTAACAAAAGTTCCAATATTCCATTGCCAAGTAGGAGTGATTTTGTTCTTCCCAAACCCTTTGACCTGTAACATACTAGAGCACTCTGAGAAGAACAATTCAGGTTTATCATAAGTAGTTAAATGTATTTCTGAGAGTGTGATTACTTTCATTACAACTACCTGTCTCACTAAATTAAATGCCACACAGCCAGAGAGCTTCCTCTATCTAGGACTGTTGTTTATATACACAGTGTAAGATGAGACCATAATCCATGTACTATAAAGAAAACTTGAAGCTTGTATATAATAAATTCATAATAAAATGAGAACCTACACCCTGTGAGGGCAAAGATAGTGTCTATCATGTTTGTTATTTAATGTGTAAGACATACCTCCATGTTCTGGCACACAGTAGGTGCTCATGAAATGTTTATTAAATGGATGAATCTGCCCATGAATGAATCTCTGGATCACAGGTTCAGTTTTTCATCCTCTTGCTATGTGCATGGATACAGTTGTAGCTGAGGCTCAATTCAATCTAAGTAAGTCTGTAAGAGTCAGCAGCACAGGATGGTGGGAGAAGGTGGGCTCTGTAGTCTGTTTTGGAACTAATCTTGTTCTGTCCCTTCAAGTTGTGTGAGTAAAAGCCAAGTTGTTTTATCACTCTTAATCTTGATTACTTTATCTCCTAGATATAACATCAGGATTAAATGAAGCAATATTTGCAAAGTGCTTAGTCCTTAATCAGATTTGGTATTCATGGTTATTAGTTTGAGGTGGGGGGTGTGGTCTTTGTATATCAATCAGCAATGCTGCATGCGAAAGAACCACAGAGTAAGATGTCTCTCAGTGGATTGCTGCCACAGCTGTATTTATCTTGACTGGGTGACTTTGTCTACCTTTGGGTCTATGTCTAGGCCTGAGACATGGAGTTGGTTCTGACTCATGGCCACTTTATATATAGCAGAATGAACTGTTGTGCAGTCCTACACAATCTGTGATCAGTGGGATGCTTGAGTACATTGTTGCAACCACGATTACTGCATAGTACCTTCCAATTTATGACTCTTGTCTTTCATCATGATATCAGACAATGTTGTTATCTATCAGCTTTTCAATGTCTGAGCTTTAGTAGTAGATCGCCAGGCCTTTCTTCTAAGTCTGTCTTAGTACAGAAACTGCACCAAAATCTGTCCACCATGGACAACCCAGCTGGTATTTGAAGTACTGGTGGCATAGTTTGCAAAATCACAGAAACATGCCAGCTTCCCCAGTGGAATAAACTGATAGACCAAGTGGTGGTTCAAATTAATACATTCCAATTATTCCATAAAATTCATTAAAAGAATAATTCCAATGAAAATGTTTCAACAAGTTTTCTATTTCTAACTAATCATTTAACTATTTCATTAAAAAAATAGCAAGAAAAGAAAATTTAGTTCAAAGTTATATGACCCATGGGTAGATAATATTTCTCATTCATTGCAATCTTTCCCCAAACTGATACATTTCTCTTATTTATGAAAGTCATTTTCTCTTCCATAATTAAAATTTATTCTCAGAAACAACAACAAAAAAATGTTTTAATTAGAAATTTTACTCTTAATGTACATTTTAAAATACTTTCATGATCTCTCTTTAATAAATCATTTTCAGTTGTTGTAAGAAAGCATGGACACTTTCAGAAGCATAAATCCAGTGATATACAGATTTAATGATCGAGAGAACAAAGAACACAGTTAAGTTCTTAGAAGTGATCCTCTTTGTAGTATATAAACCTATGCATTATTATTGTAATGCCTTCAAATATCATAGGTTTAGTAAATGTAAATTTGAAAGCTGTTGTTTTTCCAGGAATAACTATGACTTGAGTTATTAAGAATATTACTTCTTTATAAAAACAAATACAAAATAGCAATCATGAATTAGTCCCCCAGTTTTGAGGTATCATTTATAAATCATCAGAAAGACTATTTGCCATTGGATTTCCCACTATTTTGCAGTGGGTTAATGCACTGGACTGCAAAGTCCATTTAAGCCACAAGGTTGACAATTCAAGCTCACTAGCCGCTCCTTGGAAACCCTATAGAGGGTCACTATGGGTTGGAACCAACTCAATGGCACTTACAACAACAGCTTATATAGCTACCTAGAATGTATTTGTTTATCAAACACTGTACACATAGAACTATAGTCTACCATTAGTAGGTACATTTTTTATTTATATTATTGTTGTTGTTAAGTGCCGTTGAGTTAGTTCTGACTCAGTGACCCTGTACAGGGTTAACAAGGAGCAACTGGTGAGTGTGAACCACCAACCTTGTGGTTCAAACCGAACTTGTGGTCGAGTGCTTTATCCTGCAGTGCCACACCAGGACTCCTTTAATATTAATATGTATATTAATATTATAGAGACACTTTATTAAGTCTTAAACATTAGTGAAAACAAGACAAAACGAACATAGATTCCTGGTGAGGTAAACTACCATCACAACACTATGAGGAGAAGCCAAAGTTCTATCTCCAATTGGTGACCTTCTATAGGGCAATATAGTGGTTACGAATCGGGCTCCGAACCTTCAGGTCAACAGCCCGAAACAACCAGCTGTTCCACGGGAGAAAGATGAGGCTTTCTGCTCCCGTAAAGATTTACAGCCTCAGAAACCCTGTACAGGGTCGCTGTGAGTCAGAACCAACTCCACAGCACATAACAACAACAACAACAACATAGGGCAGAGAGAACAAAGGCATCTCCTCCCACAACCATGACTGACAGCAGCAATACACCAGGCCTCCGGAAGCAGAGAGAAGACTATTGTAAATAGGAAAGCTTACAGACTGTCTCTGATGCTGGAGGTGTTAGGGGTGCTGGGCAGAGTGAGGGAGGTATGATGCCACAACCAGGCAATCTAGGCAGCCATTAAAGGATGTGACAAAGAAAATTCTTCCAAGGGAGTTTCTATTCTTCTTGCTCTGGCTGAGGGAAGAGACCCAAAATCCACTTTCAAATATGTTCTGCTTCTAACTTTGACAGTTTGACCTTTACAGGTACATGAGGTGATCAAGACAAAACTGACATCTGAAAACTTAACCAAAGAACAATACGGAATGAAACTCTGCCTGGCTGGAGTACTTGGTAGGTAAAATGTCTTCAGATTTGATACTATAAAGCATTCTCTCCTCTTGGTCATATATTGTGGGCATTCAGATTGATGATCAGAACCTGGATTTTGCTGGGTTGTAGCAAGCTCTTGAAATTCACTGTGGTCTTTCACCAGATACCATCTGGTCTCTTAACCAGGACTTCAAAACAGGAGTAATGTCCCTGGAAACTATCTCAAAAGATCTAACCTTCCAGGTAGAAGAATCACTCCCGTGTTTTGTGCCACGACTGTAGAATTCTTGGTTTCAGGCAGATGATTCTCATCAGATTATGGCTAAAACCTCAATCCATTCATTTGCCTGCCCTTCAGAGGGACCCACACTTTCCCTGGAAAGTGTATGCCAATAGGTTTGGCAAGGATTTGAGCTCAAAGACTGAAGCAAATTTAGTCAAACATATTTGTTAATTCAACAAATGTCAAAAACTTTTGTCAAACGTTAATAGTCTCTGGGCATTAAGAGCAGATGACTCTACATTGTTTCCCCTCACAACTTCCTCAACTGGTGATAGGCTAAAATGAAGGTCAATCTTAAGTAAAATTCTGCCAAATATTCAAACATTTATTAACAAGCTGTCACCCTAAACTGGCAAATTTGGGAAAGTCCCCCTCTCTGTCCTCAGACATGCCAAGCAAGCATGATGCATGAAAGGATCACCACTAGGTAGATTCTGGGAACAGGCAGTCTTCTGAGTAAGTGGCAATGCTCATTGAAGTGTAGAAATGAGAACTGAACTCTACACCCTAGGACCACATCAAAGGGATCAGATGGCCAGGCTTGCCAGATTCCTACAACTTTTCATTCAAGGGTAGTTGGATTTGAGAGTCAACATGTATATTGAACACTACTAATTTCACCAGTTAAAGATTATTTTTTAACATCTAGTATGTTAATTCAGAAATCCTCAGGTGCTGATTTCCATGGCAATATTTGAAGTATTTAGTAATCATGCCTGGAGTGTGGTTTGCTGATCAGGATACTTCAAATGCTAAGTAACTATCACTAGGATGTAAATTAAAATTTATTTCATTCTTACACCATCATACTGTGTATTCTGAAATATTTTCAATAACATTTTATAAAGATGAATTAGTAATCTAGTAGCCCAACTCAGAAATGTCTGTAGTCTTTTTTATATTTTCATGACTGTTAATTGAATAAAATTGACAGCATTATTAGAAACCTCAAGGCTGGGTTGATATGAAGCAAATTGTGCAGTCAAGTTTCTACTTTCTCTATGTCATTATTGTTAAGTGTGGGCAAATTGATCACATCGAGTCAATTATGAATCATTGAAACCCTGTACAGAATTTCTGAGTGTTCTAAACAAAACAACAAATATGAATTCTCCTCTAATATTCTCTCTCTAGGTATTTGTAACCACCACCTTCCCATCTCTCCCAGCCAGGGATTTGGGATTCATCTTCCTCAATGGCACCTTCTCAAATAAACATATCCATTGGGTCACCAAATCTTCTTGTGCCTACCTTTTTAATATTTTGTTTTATCTCAATTCATGTCACTGACATAATTAAGGTCACCAATAACTTCCAGTTTTTTGAAGGATAGAAAAAGAGGTTGATAGACAAAGGAAAAGACAACTTTGTCATCTGACGTTTTCTGGGTCTGGTCTTACAAACTTGATGCCTTCTACCCACTATCTGCTCATGCTGAGTGCTTCTATAAATGGGAAAATGGGGACATGCCTGACTATCATTATCTACTAATTCCTTAACACACCTGATAGTCAGCTATGCTATAAATGGAAAATTACATGGTTTAATCCACCACTCATCTTTCAGTTTGTTGTTTGTGGTGGCTTGAGTGTTGCTATGATTCTGGAAGCTATGCCACTTGTATTTTAAATATCAGCAGAGTCACCCATGGTGGACAGGTTTCACCTGAGCTTCCAGACAAAGAAAGATTAGAAGAAGGAGTCATGGACTACTTCTGAATATTTAGTCACTGATGACCTTATTAGTAGCCAGGTAACACTGTCAGCACCAGAATATTGACTATTAAAACATGACAAAGAGCACCAATACATTGTCAGATACAGTGCAGAATGAGGCCCTCAGGTTGGAAGGAATTCAAAATATGACTCAGGAAGAGATTCATCTTCAATGTAGAGTTGACCATGATGAAGCAATGGAAGAGCCTTTGGGACCTTCATTTGTTGATGAGGCACAACTCTAAGTGAAGAGAAACACCTGTAAACATCCATTAATAATTGGAACACGGGATATATGTATAAATCTAGAAAAACTGGGAATTGTCAAAAATGAACTGGAATGCATAAACATCAATATTCTAGGCATTAGTGAGAGGAAATGGACTAGTATTGGCCATTGTGAAACTGACAATTACACAGTTTACTATGCAGAGAATCACAAATTGAAGAGGAATGGTGTATTCATCATCAAAAAGAACATGTCAAGATCTGTCTTGAAGTACAGTGCTGTGATAGGATAGTATCCAAATGCCTACAAAGAAGAAATGTTAATAGTATTATTATTCAAAATTATGTACTAAACACTAAAGCCAGTGATGATGGAACTAAAGAATTCTACCAACTTCTTCAATCAGAAATTGATCAACATGCAATCAAAATGTATTGGTAATTACTGGCAATTGGAATGAAAAGGTTGGGAACAAAGAGGACGAATCAGTAGTTGAAAAACAGGGCTTTGGTGCTAGGGATGATGCTGGAGATTGCATAATAGAATTTTGCAAGACCAATGACTTCTTCATTGAAAATACCTTTTTTTTTAAACAAAATTAAAAGGCAATTATGCACATGGACCTCATCAGATTAAATGCACAGAAATAAAATTGACTACATCTGTAGAAAGAGAGGGTGGTAAAGCTCCATACCATCAGCCAAAACAAGGCCAGGGGCACACTGTGGAACAGACAATCAATTGCTCATATGCAAGTTCAGGCTGAAGCCAAAGACAATGAAACAAATCTATGAGAGCCAGAACATAACCTTGAACATATCCCACCCAAATTTAGAGACCATCTCAAGAACAGATATGATGTATTTGATAATAATGACCAAACACCAAAGTTGTTGTTGGAGACATCAAAAACATCATATAGGATGAAAACAAAAGGTCATTAAGAAGACAATAAAGAAGGAAAAGACCAAAATGGATGTCAGAAAATACTCTGAAACTTGTTCTTCAATGTAAAATACTAAAGCTAATGGAAGAAACTAGGAGGCAAAAGAGCTGAATATAAATTTTCAGCTTGAGAAGTTAAATATTATAATAAAATGTACAAAAACCTGGAGCTAGAAAATCAAAATGGAAAAGCACACTCAGCATGTCTCAAACTGAGGAAACTGAAGGGAAAAAATCAAGCCTTAACTTGAAATATTGAAGGATTCTCTGGGCAAAATATTGAATGATACAGAAAGCATTGAAAGAACATGGAAGAAATACAAAGAGTCACAGTAGCAAAAGGAATAGTCAATGTTCAACCATTTCAAGAGGTAGCATATGATCAAGAGCCAATGGTCCTGTTGTTGTTAGGTGCCATCAAGTCAGTGCCAACCCATAGAGACCCTATGCACAACAGAACAAAACACTGCCCAATGCTGGGCAAACCTCACAATTGTTGCTATCCTTGAGCCCATTGATGCTGCCACTTTGCCAATCCATCTCGCTGGGGGTCTTTCTCTTTTTCTCTGATCCTCCACCTTACCAAGCATGATATCCTTCTTCAGCAACTGGTCCCTCCTGACAATATGTCCAAAGTATGAGAGACGACGTTTGGCCATTGTGGCCTCCAAGGAGCACTCTGGCTGCACTTCTTCCAACACAGATCTGTTAGTTCTTTGGGCAGGCCATGGCACTTAGAGAGATGCAAATTAAAACAACAATGAGATAACATCACACACCAGCAATAATAGCAAAGATCAAAAAAAGTAGAGGACAATAAGTGTTGGTGAGGATGTGGAGAGACTAGGATCCTCCTACATTGCTGGTGGTATTACAAAATGGTCCAACCACTCT
>NW_006408577.1:16572396-16577198 GCF_000296735.1 Chrysochloris asiatica | reverse complement strand
AAGAAGTGACTGACTTACCAGTTTTCAATAGGGAACTTAGCTCCAAAGGACAGGGAAAGGTAGAATCTCCACTAAATTGTTTCCAACCTGTCTGGATGGGATTAATAAAAGGTGAGGGGAAAAGGACTCCTGTGGTTTAATAGGGAATGATTGCTATCTGGTCTGGCAGTGAGTGTTGGAAAGGTAAATGTAAATGTTTGGTAACAAAAGGAGAGGAGTAGCTGATTTTGCAGTCCAGGAGCAGAGATCCCTGGAACCATCAAGGGAGAAAAACGAAGTGTAAGACCGTGTCCAGAGAGGCAGTGATACTAGGGATGGCAGAGGCAACGACATGGACAAAGGAGTAGCTGGGGACTCTGGACTCAGGAAGGGAGAGGGGTTGTGTGATGGCAGCCGGGGGGCATGAGTGTGGGGTGTACCATTTGAATGTTTGATGATGCATGCAGGGGCTTGTGATCATTGCAATGAAACAAAGTACTATAGGATGAATGTAAAGATAATGTTCATCCATGTAAACTAACACATAATTCACAATAAAAACTTAAAATAAAATTAAAAAAAAGTATAATACAAGTTCTCAAGAGGGATCTTAGTTTCAGAGTGTCAAGGGAAGGTAGAAACCCCACTGAACAGTTTTCATCTCATCTAGATGGGTCTGGTGAAAGGAGATGGAGATAAGATTCTTATGATTCAATAGTGAGTAATTGTTATCTTGACTAATTGCAATTGTCACAACTGTAAAGGTAGAAGTTTTGAAACACAAATGGGGGAGTAGTTAATCTTACATTCTAGGAACAGAGATCCCTAGGACCATCAAGGGAGAAGAGCATAAGCAGAATGTGGGACCCTATCTAGGTAAGCAGTGACACCACAGATGGAACCAGAGATGATGACATGGAGAGAAAGAACAACTGAGGAGTCTAGACTAATAGAAAGAGAAAGACTGTCTGCTTGCAGACAGGAGGCAGGCTTGCAGAATACTACCTTTTGGTTGTTTAAATGATTATATATTCCTGAGTGTTTTGTGTGCATTAAAAAAAAAAAAAAAAAAAAAAAAAGAGTGAATAGAAACAAATACTGCTGAGTGGTTGTGCGTGGAAGGGGTTCTAATCACTGCAATGAAATGAAGTACAAAAGAATGAGTGCAAAACTGATGTTCTCCTATATAAACTATCACTCAATTCACAATAAAAGCTTTAAAAAAGAAAGAAAGAGCCAATGATCCTGAAGGGAGAAGCCCAAAGTGCATTGAAGACACCAGCAAAAAACAAGGCAAAAGGAATTGATGGAATACAAACTGAAATCTTTCAACAAAATGATACTCACTCATCTATGCCAAGAAATTTGGGATCCAATTACCTGGTCATCTGACAAGAAGAGATCCATATTTGTGCCCATTCCAAAGAGAGATAACCCAATGGAATTTGAAAATCATCAGATAATATCGCATGCAAGTTAACTTTTGCTAAAGATAATACAAACTGACTGTAACAGTACATTGACAGAGAACTTCTAGAGATTCAAGCCAGATTCAGAAGAGGATGTGGAATGAGGGATATCATTGCTGACATCAGATGGATCTTGGGTGAAAACAGAGAATACCAGAATGATGTGTACCTGTGCTTTATTGACTATGCAAAGGCTTTCGATTGTGTGGATCATGACAAGCTATAGACAATGTTGTGGAAAATGAGTTTTCTGGAATACTTAATTGTACTCATAAGGAACTTGTGTATAGACCAAGAAGCAGTTGTTCAAATAGAACAAGGGAACACCAAATGGTTTAAAATTAGGAAAGGTGTGCACCAGGTTGTATTCTTTCACCATATTTATGCAATCTTCATGCTGAACAAATATATGTATAATCAGAGAAGCTGGATTATATAAGAAAAACATGGCATCAGGATTGAAGGAAGACTCATTAACAACCTGCAATATACAGATGATACAATCCTGCTTGCTGAAAGCAAAGAGGACTTAAAATACTGACTTCAGTATAGGTTGCTCTTTGGTACAGGTTGCACTTCGGTGTAGGTTGTAAAGAAAATAAAAATCTTCACCACTGGACCAGAAAATTACATAAAGATTAATGGAGAAAACATTGAAATTGCCAAAGATTTCATTTTGTTCGGATCACCCATCAACACTCATGGAAGCAGTGATCAGGAAATCAAACAACATTTTACATTAGGCAAATCTGCTGAACAAGACATCTTTGAAGTGTTTATGCGCAAAGATGTCAGTTTGAGGACTAAGGTGCACCTGACCCAAACCATGGTATTTTCAGTAACCTCATGTGAATGTTAAAGTTGGACAGTGAATAAGGAAGATCAAAGAAGAATTGATGTATTTAAGTTAAACGGTGTTGGAGGAGAATATTAAACGTACCTTGGACTGACCAAAAGAAGAAACCAATCTGTGCAGGAGGAAGTACAGCCAGAATGCTCCTTGAAATCGAGGATGGCCATACTTTGTCTCTCATACTCTGGACATATTATCAGAAGGGACCAGTCCCTGGAGAAGGATACCATGTTTGGAAAATTGGAGGGTCAGAGAAAAGAGGAAGACCTCCAACAAGATGGATTTTCACATTGGCAGCAGCAATGTGCTGAAACATAGCAGCTATTGTGAAGTTGGTGCAGGACTGGGTAATGTCTCATTCTCTTGTGCCTATAGTCACTGTGAGTTGGTACTGACTCAATGGCACCTAACAACAACATAGTTTTATGTTATCTGCCTTGAGAAACTACAGATATTTTTCAACAACAACCATTGATGATGAAAAGCTATTTATTTCCTTTTTGCCACATGTCTCCAATATTGCTGCTGTTCTTCAGTTCCATGGAGAGAGGGTTCCAACCCATGACCCTGTATAGGATTTCCAAGAAGCAGCTGGTGAGTTTGAACTGCCACCTTGAGGTTCCAACCAACATTGCAGTCCAGCACTGATAAAACACCGAGCTCTAGTGCATCTGAAAGATGGACTGAGGGAAAGCTACAAAAGACTAAGGACTCTGTGGGAGTAACCAGATGAAACCTTAGCCTGACTGACTGGAAGGAGACTTCAGCAAAAGCTTCCAGGCAAGGACAGCAATGATTCTAGCCATAAGATTGGTAAGTCATTGTTCAGCACCTGAGGGTCTGGTTTCTGAATTGTTCTGAGATTTAAAGCTTGCAAAAAAAAAAAAAAAGATCTCCTCATTAAAGTGGGTGCCCTTGGGCAGATGTTCCAGTAACAGTGCCACTCTGCCAAGTCTGGAGATCCCAGTCTCCTGAGGCTAATTAAGTTATTGATTCCCAAGAACCATTTAGGTTCAGGCAAACTATCTACTCCCAGAGATTGAAACCTCTTCTGAATGAATATTGTAATATGTTTTCTTACTGGCTTAATGAAATTTCAACAGTCGTTATTTATAATATAGGTATTTAACAAATGCATATCAATGAATTACTAATTGCTGATCATAAGTAATGGTGCCAAGAACGGAATTCTTTAAACTTTCAATAAGCATTATGACACTTGTCTAGAATTTCTCTTGACAGCTGTGTACTCATTTTTAGATTACAATATTTCATCTCTTCTTTCTCACTATGATGTATATTCACCCAGACACTGTAATAATAAGACCAAAAAATCACAGTGTATGTTTGGAGGGAGGTGGTGAGAAAATCTGGGGAAGCATTCCACTTGAAGTCTCTTCTGCCAACAGCTATCACAGTTTCTCATTACCCAAGAACAGAAATCACAATGAAAGCCTCTGTCACAACGCATGCAAGAAATAACTGTCTGGATTGTAAAGAGACCATTGCTATTGTACTTATTTTTGGTCAGGTATATAAATAGCTCATCAAAGAGCATGCATCTGTGTATAAACACAGATATACATTCTGGCAAAATAAAATTGCATCTCCATAGATGTGTGACCACGAAATAACAAGATCAATTTCCTTGTCAGACATATGGAAATCATTCGTTGTTCTGTAGATCAGTGTATGATATGATTGTGTTTTCAATGCAGCAACACATTTTATCCCAATGAAATAGCTAAACTTACAAGTATGTTGGATTCCATTCTCAATTCGCTACTCACCCAGTTAGCTTTGAGATTCCTATGAGGTTTCATGTCTATAATGGACATGTAGACAAATTGAGTAGACCTACAGTAACAGGGCACTACACATAGAAACTGAGTTGTTGGGTTGAGAGCTACCACTCTCTATCCTGGGGATCGAATTTCAGTTGCACTGTTGTTGTTGCTGATAGTGTGCCATTGAGCTGGTTCCTACTAGTATAGGGTTTCCCAGGAGTAGCTTGAACCAGCTTTGTGGTTCAAACTGCTGTTTATCCTACAGTACCACATCAGGACTCTTTAGTTGCACTGTTGTTGTTATTAAATGCCTTAGAGTCGGTTTCAACTCCTATTGACCCTGTATAGGGTTTCCAAGGAGCAGCTGGTAGATTTGAACAGCCAAGATTGCAGTTCAAACTGACCTTACGGCTCAGTGTTACTAAAATAATTTAAATTAAAATGAAATCCAAAAGTTCCAATCACTTTTATACCTTACACCTATCTGTCTGACATTCCTTTAACTACCATTAATGACCAGGCACTTTATATACTCATATGTTATCTCTCATACAGGTAGAAAGCAAAACATCATTAGGAAGACAAGAAGGAAGGAAGAAGTCAAAATGGATGGCAGAAGAGACACTAAAACTTACTCTCTAGTGTAGAGATGCTAAAGCAAATGCAAGAAATGAGGAAGCACAAGAGCTGAACAGAAAATTACAAAGATCAGCT
>NW_006408577.1:16570740-16572296 GCF_000296735.1 Chrysochloris asiatica | reverse complement strand
ATGGAAGAATGGATAAACAAACTTTGGTACCTACACACAATGGAATACTACACTACCCTGAAGAATAACAAGGAAGCAGCAAGCCACCACATAACATGGATGAACCTTGAGGACATTATGCTGGGTGAAATCAGTCAGTCACAAAAGGAGAAATATGGCATAGAGACATTATTGTAAAAGATTAAGAAAAAGCACCCACACTGAAAGGGGGGGGAAATGATCTTTTATTTTTAAATTTTATTATTATTATTATCTTTGGTGGTGGGGTATAGGGTGTGAGCTGAGGGGGAGTGAGGGGAAGTTGGAGCACAGGGTAGAGAACAAGTACAGGATAGTGAAACACAGAGTATGGAATAGACACAGGATAGTTTGGTGCTGGGAGAGGGAGCAATACACTAGAAGGGGAAGGGGAAGGAAAAATAAGGCAGATGAGATAATAGCTAGGCAGGTTTACATGGGCCAAATGGGACAGAAGTAAATAACAATCTAATCACAAACATGGACCAACAGGGCTCATGGATATAAAGATTGAGGCATGGTTTGAATGGGTAAAAGTGGGGAAATTATGTTAAGATGCTTGGCTGTTTGTTGAATCTTGGTTTCCCTTGTCTACTATTGTAAAATAGACACTTGAAGGGGAGAGAGAGGAATAGTCAGAAGCATCACCAGAGAAAGCTTGTAGTCCATCTTCAGCCTATAACTGTTTGGAATAACTAAAATGGGGCTAGAACTTGCCTAGTGAAGGAGGTTCTCTGCAGAACCTTTGCATTGCACAAGAACATAGGTGGAATCCTGATCCTCATCCAGAATCTTCTGAGGTGGGACATTCCCACGTGAAAGGACAAGTAGACCAATCTGGAGCAGCTAGAAAAATAGAAGATACTTCTTGAAAGAAAAGCCAGCAGAAAAAACAACAGCAGCAGTCCAATTGACTACTACAAGAACAAGCAAGTTGTTCCCCAGGGAGCCATCAAGGCAAGTGGTCGGGTCCCCTTGAGGAAAACCCCCTTCCAAGACTGAAGCTCAAATGGAATAAGCTAGCAGGCATGTGGTCCTGCTGCTGACCACGTTGGTCACTGATTGGGGGAAGAGGGGGAAAAACATCAATGACGTTGTGAACTAAGTCTGACCACATTCAGGAGACTCCTGTTAACCTGGATTGAGACTTGGTTACCCAGCAGTATGATGAGACCTAGGAACTCGTGGGCCCAGGGGCAGGGCCATGGTCTCAGAGGACTAGAACGGAGTGTGAAGCATCCAGCTGTTATAAAGAGAGGTGGGTTGCACAAGAACTCCTGCACTTGAAGATAGAACCCATTTGGCCTGTCATCAATGACTGAATGATCAGAAGACGACTAGAGGAAGAAAGAATAGGGGAGAGGAAAAAAAAAAAGAAGTAACCCCCTATAAGTGGATGATCTTGACCTATGCTTGTAGATGCAGTATGACAAAGGAGCAGACAAATCTCTACAGTGTTGACAGGGAGGGGTAACTTAGACATTGGCTACCCAAAATGGGGGAACTACAAAGGCAAGAATGAGCTCTGATAGCGTAAT
>NW_006408577.1:16525158-16564935 GCF_000296735.1 Chrysochloris asiatica | reverse complement strand
TATGCTGAGCAAATAATCTGAGAAGCTGAATTACATGAAGAAAAATGTGGCATCAGGATTAGAAGAAGACTCATTAACAACCTGACGTATGCGGATGATACCACTTTGATTGCTGAAAGTGAAAAGAGGACTTAAAACATTTACTGATGAAGATCAAAGAGCACAGCCTTCAATATGGATTACATCTCAATGTAAAGAAAACAAAAGTGCTCGCCACTGGACCAATAAACAACATTCTTATCAACAGAGAAAAGATTGAAGTAGTCAAGGACTTCATTCTTCTCGGATCAACTATCAACACTCAGGGAAGCAGCAGTCAAGAAATCAAACAGCGTATTGCATTAGGCAAATCTGCTGCACAAGACCTTTTTAAGGTGTTGAAGTGCAAAGATGTCTGCTTGAGGAGTAAGGTACGCCTGGCCCAAGCCATGGTATGTTCAATAACTTTATATGCATGCAAAAGCTGGACAGTGAATAAGGAAGACCGTAAAAGAATTGATGCATTTGAGTTATGGTGTTGGAGGAGACTATTGAAAGTACCATGGGCTGCCAAAAGAACCAACAGATCTGTGTTGGAAGAAATGCAGCCAGAGTGCTCCTTGGAGGCCAAGATGGCCAAAGTTTGTCTCTCATACTTCAGACATATTTATTGTCAGGAGGGACCAGTCACTGGATAAGAATATCATGTTTGGTAAGGTGGAGGGTCAGAGGAAAAGAGGAAGACCCCAATGAGATGGATTGGCCAAGTGATAGCATTGATGGACTCATGCATGGCAACATGCATGAGTAGTGAAGTTGGCCCAGGATCGGGCAGTGTTTTGTTCTGTTGTGCATAAGGTTGCTATGAGTCAGTACTGACTCGATGGCACATAACAACAACAACAACAGTCACTTTACAGATGAGGAAACAGACTCATAAATGTTAAATATCTCACCTAAAGGCCCACAAGTGATAAGTAGGTGAACCCAGATGAGACCTTAATCTGTTGCATTTCCAAACTCAAGTTTTTCACCTTGTGACTCAAAGCCCTTCAATGCTGCAAGTAATGTTCTGTGGGGTAGGATAAATAACGCCAGTATCTTGATTTAGAAGCCTAGAAATTTTATGGTCGATGCCTATTCCCAGTTCCCTTCCAGGTAATTATTGAGAGAATTAGCATCAATGCATGCCCCTGGAATGACCAGAAAGGATAATGATCTTGTAAATTGGAAAGGTGTCACTTAAGAAAAAAATTGTATTGCTTACCTACTATCCATTTATCTCTTGAAATCATCTTGACATGTTTATAGTTATGTTCCTTATTGGTAACAAATTATTAGTTTGATATTAGTGACTTCAGTACATTATTTTACAACCAAAACAAATTTTAAATTTAAGCAGCTCAGGATGCTTAGATGAGTCTGTGTAACTCATACTAAGAATTCAATGAGGAGAGTGACAGAAGGTCCATGCCTGATAAAAGCTGGAAGGAAGTGGTTCCCACGGAGGGGAAGTGAGTTTGTGGGGTTGGGGAACACAGTGTACGTTCTCACTGTTCTGTTCAAGGAAATTTTGGGTTCTTAAAGCTCTGTCTTATTGACTAAAGGCCAATGCCTTTCAAGGGTTTCAAAGGTAGTAAGGACATATGAATTACCCAATTCATTGTGAAAATATTAAGAAGTTGCCAAAACGATCAAAGATGATTTACATTTATTTGATAGCTTGAGTTGAACTCATGGCCCCCTTTTCTTTCAATTGATTTGTGATTGCTTACTTTCTTACACTCTTACCTTTCTCTTTACTAGCGAGTTCTGTATGTACTGAAAGAAGTAACATTCTCAGCCACAGGCATCAAGTCTTTTCTTAGGTTTTTCTGAATTTAGCATTTCAGAAATTGGAAGAAAACAGTCCAAAGGTCACTGAAATGATATTAATAGAAATATACACTAAGTTGTGTGATTTCCTTGCCAATATTGAAAGAATTAAGTAAGAATAAGATACTTGAATGCCATTTTGTCATTGTTGCTGCTGTTGTTTCAAAAGGCCGAACTTTCTTCAGTTCTGGTTCAATCTGAGCACTCTTGCCACTGCATGTTCTGTTCATTCTGTTGAAACCTGTGTATCTCTATGGTTTTGAAAAGGTCACTGAGAAAAAGTGCTGACTCAACGAATTAGGGGTCAAATGTCTATTGAATTAAATTGTAATGAAGTCAAGAAATTTCTCTGGCAACTTTGGTATTTTTAACATAACTAAAAATAATTCTCCCCCCCCCACATCATGGTTGTCTCATTTTATTGCTCTTCGCATATGTTATGTTGGGAACCAAAAATAACAAAAGAAGAAAGGAATGGAGGCAGGAGAGAAGAAGCAAGGAAGGAAGGAAGAAAATTTATAAAAAGAATTCACTGCCAGTGCTCTCTTCCAGAGACAGATGAGAGTAGCTGGACTCCAGGGCTGAAGCATTCTCTAGGGTTCATTGCAAAGCAAAGTGACTCGTTCTAGCAGACAAGGGCAGACTTCCTTATGTCTGATGCTGTCTGGTGGTCATGTGATGTGATGAAGGCCTGAACTTAAAAAAAAAAACTTTTTTTAATGTTATCTGCTCCTATCCTTCTCTGAGCTTGAATAAATGATTAAATCATTTGGTTCAGTGTCTTACGTATAGTAGACGACACAGTTAGATTATAATCACCAGGGGTACTTGTTAAAAGTGCAGAATCCTGGGGTCTATCATCGTTTCTATCAATTGCCAGAAAGATATATGACTTGTTACCTGATCTGCAAAGTAGTTCTTTAGCATTATCGTAAATTCAATGTTATAATCTGGTAGCGTAGTGGTTACGAATCGAGCTGCGAACTTTAAGGCCAGCAGTTCGAAACTACCAGCCGCTCCGCGGGAGAAAGATGAGACGTTCTGCTCCCGTAAAGATTTACAGCCCCGGAAACCCTGTACAGGGTCGCCATGGGTCGGAACCGACTCGATGGCACTTAACAACAACAACAATCTTTACAATGGTTCTTAGAGTGTTCTGTGTAGCCCCTTACAGCTCTTGTTGTTATTGTTGTTCCAACTCACAACAACCCTGTATAAAGGTTCTGAAGAGCAGCTGGTGAGTTTGAACAGTTAGCAGTCCCGTTCTTATCCACAGTGCTATTACAGGACTCCCACAGCTCTTAAAGGCCATATAACAAAACCAAAGAAATGGTCTATCAACAGGTAAATGAGTAAATAGGAGTGTATCCATACAACTGATTACTGCTCAACAATACAAAGGAATGGGTTATTTGTGCATGCAACAATAAGAATACATTTCAAACTATTTATGCTGAATGAAATAAACCAGGGGAAAAAATTATTTCATTTACATAAAATTCTATTCTAGAAAATGCAAATTATTCTACAGTCACAGAGTGCAGACTGGTAGTTATTTGGCGTTAGTCAGGGAGAGGAAGGATTACAAAGGTACACTATTAAATTTGGGGAGTAAAATGATATATTCATGATCTTGACTGAAGTGATCATTTCTAAGATGTATGCATATTTCAAAACATGAAATTTTACACTTTAAATCTATGCAGTTTATTGTATATAAATTACTTATAAGTTTATTTTTAAAGTAGGGTGAGAGAATAATCTAGGGGCTTTGGGAAGCTTGAATGTCTATGAAAACTTAATGTTCAAAAGTTGATGAATGAGTTAGAGGACAGGAAGAGAAAGCATTCCCAGTCAGAGACTAAGAACAGTAATTAAACACACAGAGATATCCTAAATTCACCCACTTCAAAGGACACCAAATTAATCTGGAAGACTGTGTATTCGCTAGCACAAGCTGGACTCTGTTGTTGTTAGGTGCCATCTAGTCAGTAGGACTAATAATGACCCTACATACTACTAATGACCGCACAACAGAACGAAACACTGCCTGCTCCAGGGCCAACCTCACAGTTGTTACTACGCCTAAACCCATTGCTGCTGTCACTATGCCAATCCATCTCATTGAGGGTCTTCCTCTTTTTCTCCAACCCTCCACTTTACCAAACATGATATCCAGTGACAGGTCTTTCCTGATAATATGTTCAAAGTATGAAACATGAAGTTTGGCCATCCTGGCTTCCAAGGAGCATTCTGGCTGTACTTCTTCCAACACAGATCTATTTGCTCTTTTGGCAGTCCATGGTATTTTCCATCAATTCTCTTATGGTCTTCCTTATTCACTGTTCAACTTTCGCATGCATATGAGGTTACTGAAAATACCATGGCTTGTGTTAGACACACCTTAGTCCTCAAACTGACATCTTTGCTCCTCAATACTTTAAAAAGGTCTTGGGCAGCAGATTTGCCTAATGCAGTATGTCGTTTGATTTCTTGATTGCTGCGTCCATGAGTGTTAATGGTTAATCCAAGAAAAATGAAGTCTTTGAAAATTCAATATTTCTCCATTTATACGAATGTTGTTTATTGGTCCAGTGGTGAGGATTTTTGTTTTCTTTACATTAAGATGCAACCCTTACCAAAATTTGTGGTCTTTGTGCTTCATCAGTAAATATTTTAAATCCTCTTCACCTTCAGCAAGCCAAGTTGTAGCATCTGCGTAGTGTAGGTTGTTAATGAGTCTTCCTCAAATGCTGATGCCATGTTTTTCTTCATATAATCTGGACTTCATATAAACTGGATTCTTGAAGGCTCTATCTGCTGCTTAGACCACCCACCTAGTTCTGGTGCCACTGTGGAAACTTTCTACCTGTCTCCTCCTGGCCCTGTTGCAAAGCTAGGTAATGTCTGAAGCATCTGCCTTGCCCATCACATTCCTCCTACACTGCAGTCAGGATTTCTGAGACTAAGAAGTAAAGCTAAGAAGTATGCATTTGCTTAAGAATATTTTGTTGGCCCAAAGGAGCCTTGAACTAGGTTACGTTGAGTAGTTAACTCTAGCTCCCAACCATCACCTATATTGAGATCAGAATTTCTGTCCACACACACCTCTTTCTTACTATAAAAACGATGTTGGGGAGGTAGTGGCTGACCTCTAGCTTCACAAGGGAAAGAGAGAATAATTATCATCATCAGTCCAAGGTTGATTCCTACAGGACCAAGGTTAGTCATGCCTTCATCCTCCAACTTTTTTTTTTTTTTTTTTTAATCAGTTCTGACACCAATGTCCCTCCCATATCATTGGACTCCTAACCACAAGGTTGGCAGTTCAAAAACATCGGCTGCTTCTTGAAAATTGACTTGATGGCATTTAACAAAAGTAGCAAAAGAAACACCTTATGTACATGGTCTCACCCCAGCAAGGGTATCATGTACCTTACATTATTAGCAAACAATCCAGTCTCCTTGGTGGGCCACAAGCACTTCACATTTGCATAGTCCTACAGAGTCCTGATGTGGTTCTGTGGGTTAATGTGCTGAACTGAAATGTCCTCCTTTGAAATCCTATATAGGGTCACTATGAGTCAGAACTGACTTGACGACACTTAAAAACTACAACAGCAACCCAGTCAATAGGACTCCTGGTGTGGCACAGTAGCGTCAGCACTGGACTGCACAAGGTCATCAGTTCAAACCCACCAACTGCTCCTCAGAAGTCCTATGCAGGGTCACTATGAGTCAGAATCAACTAGATGACACTTAACAACAACAACAACCCAGTCAAAATGCATGTCAGAAGAGACTCTTAAACTTGCTCTTGAATGTAGAGAAACTAAAGCTATTGTAAGAAATGATGATGCAAAAGAGCTGAATGGAAAATTCCAAAGGGCAACTTGAGAAGATAAAGTAAAGTGTTATAATGAATTGTGCAAAGGCCTAGAGTTAGAAAACCAAAAGGGAAGAAAACACTCAGCATTTCTCAAGCTAAAATAACTGAAGAAAAAAATTCAAGTCTCAATGTGAAATACTGAAGGAGTCTATGGGTAAAATACTGAATGATGTAGGGAACATTTTTAAAAGATGGAAGGATTACAGAGTCACTGTACTAAAAAGAACTAGTCAATCGTTAACCATTTCAAAAGATAATGAAAGAAGAAATCCAATCTGCACTGAAGGAATTGCTGAAAAATAAATTTGCAGTAGTACATCAACAGGGAGCTGCCAGAAGTTCAAGCTGGATTCAGAAGAGGATATGGGATGTGGGATATTATTTCTGACATTAATGGATCTAGGCTAAAAGCAGAGAATACCAGAAAGATATTTACTTGTGCTTTATTGACTATAAAAAGGCATTCAACTGTGGGGATCATAACAAACTATGGATAACATTGCAAAGAGTAGAAATTCCAGAACACTTCATTGTGCTCATGAGGAACTGTGCAGTTGTTTGAACAGAACAAGGGGATACGGGATGGTTTAAAATCAAGAAGGTTGTGGGTCAGGATTGTATCCTTTCCCCAAATTTATTCAATCTGAATGCTGAGTTAATCCTCTGTATGCTGAGAAACTGGATTATATGCAGAAAAAATGTGGTATCAAGATGGGAGGAAGATTTATTAACCTGTGAGGACACAACCTTGCTTGAGGGAAGTCAAGAGGACTTGAATACTTACTGATGAAGATAATATTCAATAGATATTGTGGCTATGTAAAAACAAAACCAAACCAAAAAAATGTTACAATTGGACCAATAAATAACATCATGATAAACAGACAAAAAACTGAAGCTGTCAAAAATTTCATTTTACTTGGGTTCACAATCAACACTCATGGAAGCAGCAATCAAGAAATCAAGCAATGTTTTGCATTAGGTAAATCTGTTGCAAAAGACCTCTTTAAAGGGTCAAAGAGCAAAGATACCAGTTTGAAGACAAAGACGCACCTTTGACCCCAGGTGTCTTGGAAGAAATGCAACCAAAATTCTTCAAATCGAGGATGGTGAGGCTTCAACTCTCACACTTTAGACTTGTTATCAGGAGGCACTAGTTTCTGAGAAAGGAAATTATGTTTGCTAAAGTAGAGGGTCAGTGAAAAAGAAGACTCCCAAGCAATAATGGTCTCAAACATAACAGTTTTACAGATGGCATGGGACTGGACAGTGATTCATTCTGCTGTGCATAGGACGATTGTGAATCAGAACTGACATGGCATCTAACAACAACTCAGTCATTTGGTGGGAGTTAAAGACTATAGCTATAAGAGTCATATCAAGTAATTCACTGCATTGCTTATACCTTCCAAATGTCTTCTCTCCACCACGCCCCACATGGGGATTCAAAAAGAGAAACAGGTAAGGCATGTGCAGTCACAGGGAAGTGTAAGGGAATTGCCTCAAGTCTGAGTTCTGCTTTCTGCAGGCTTGAAATAATTTTACTAGAAGCTCTAGGAGAAAGTTAAATTGAATAAAGATCAAAGTTGATAAAATTCCTGGTAAGCCCACAGATGGTCCACCTCTGATTAAAATGGAAATTGTCTAGAAAGAAACTCCTTGAAACAAAGTTGAATGATGGGACTAGATTAAGAGGGTAGTTCATTACCTTTAAGTGAAAAATGCACAATGTCATCATTTAGAGACAGTAACGGGTGGTGATGGTAGAGGAGTAATTAAAAGGACACTCTAAATTTAGCTGAACAATTCTGGAGACCCTCAAGAACACTGTAAACAGCACACTCTCCCCAAAATGCATACTATTCTAAAACTACGTGGATGATTAAATTGGTGTCATATTTTATAGGCAAGCTCAATTACCTTCTAGTATCACAGTACAGATACAGTTAGATACAAATAGTCTCTAGCTTGTTTTCTTCTATATCTGTTTTTGGAAAGGCATTTACTTCAATCTGTCTCATCTTCTAATATTTATCTCAGTTAGAAGTTTTTTTACATTTACCTCACCAATAGTGAAGAAATTTACATTTACCTCACCAATAGTGAAGAGGCACATATTTGCATAATCACTCTTCTTCATTTCCCTCCTTTGTCACCCCTTACATCTCCCACTCCAGAAACAATCAACTTTGTAGACTCTTATCACCATTGTATATTTGTTGTTGTCAGGTGCCATCGAGTCGGAACCAACTCATAGCGACACCATGCACAGCAGAACAAAACAATGTCCGATCCTGGGCCAACCTCACTACCGCTGTCACACCTGAGTCCATCAATGATGCCACCTGGCCAATCCATCTCGTTAGGGGTCTTACTCTTTTTCTCTGACTCTCCACCTTACCCAGCATGACATCCTTCTCCAGCGACTGTTTCCTCTGGACAATATGTCCAAAGTATGAGAGATGAAGCTTAGCCATCCTGGCCTCCAAGGAGCATTCTGGCTGCACTTCTTCCAAACGGATCTATTAGTTCTTTTGGCAATCCATGGCACTTTCAGTATTCTCCTCCAACACCACAACTCAAAGGCATCAATTCTTCTATGGTCTTTCTTATTCACTGTCCAGCTTTCATGTGCATATGAGGTTATTGAAAATACCATGGCTTGGGTCAGGCGCACCTTAGTCCTCAAGCTGACATCTTTGTACTTTAACACTTTAAAAAAGTCTTGTGCAGCAGATTTGCCTAATACAATACGTGTTTTGATTTCTTGACTGCTGCTCCCATGAGTGTTGATAGTTGATCCAAGAAGAATGAAGTCCTTGACAACTTCAATCTTTTCTCCATTGATAAGAATGTTGTTATTGGTCCAGTGGTGAGGATTTTTGTTTTCTTTATATTGAGATGTAATCCATACCAAAGGCTGTGCTCTTTGATCTTCATCAGTAAATGTTTTAAGTCCTCTTAACTTTCAGCAAGCAAGGTTGTATCATCTACATATCACAGGTTGTTAATGAGTCTTCCTCCAATCCTGATATGCTAAAAACAATCATGAAATTACTCTAAAGTAAATTTCCTTTGTTGTTATGTTCCATCGAGTCAGTACCAACTCATAGCAACCCTATGCACAGCAGAATGAAACACTGCCCAATCCTGGGCCAACCTCACCACTGTTTCCATGCTTGAGTCCATCGATGCTGCCACCTAGCCAATCCATCTCATTGGGGGTTTTCCTTTAGTCTTAGCATAATTTATGAAATATCTCAACTGAATAAAAATGTTTATTTTTTATTAAAATAATTATCTTATAAGTGATCATGTTATTGTTTTTGGAGCAGGATGTCAATATCACTGATACATTATGGAGAAAATTAATGAAGTTTCCTTTCAGGCAGTATGTAGTAAAAGGAAAATTGAATTAAATCGTGAAAACCCAGTACTAGATCTGGTTCTTCTCTTTACGTAATGACCTTCAACAAAGTCATTTTGTTTCTCTGGACTTTGGTATCTTTCATTTATAAAATGTTGTACCAAATCATCTCTAAAATCCATTCTAATATATAATATATATTATTATTATTAATATTTTTAGAAAAATTCAAGTAATGTGCATTTTAGAAATTGTTATAGATAAGCAGTTAGTATATGTTGTGGTAAAGATTGAATCTGTGAATATAATTAAATATCAAAGTTACTTTTTAAGTCGATCATTTTAGGTTCACATTCTTATCATCATGTATATGATTTTTATCGGATTTAGATTAAATTTCAATTTAGATTTGTGTCTGTGTCCTGATTATCTGAACACTTGAGGTCATTGCTTTTGGACTAATGGATCTACTCACCTCCTTAGTTTTCCCTTTCTTTTCTCTGTATTATCTGTTAGCTAAAATCTTTCAGAGGTACCTCTATCTCTTCACTCTTAGTACATTTTTGGTTCACTGAAACCAATACATCCATCAATGAGGAGTAAAACAAATGTATGTGTCTGTATTTGGTGATGATGGTGGTGGTGTGCCATACAGTAGGGTCTGACTCATAGCAACTATGTAGGGTTTTTGAGGCTGTAAGTCTTTATGGGAGCAGAAAGCCTTATATTTTTCCCACTGAATGGCTGGTAGTTTCGAACTACTGATCTTGAGGTTAGCAGCACAACTTGTAACCACTACACTACCAGAGTATACTTATAATATACAATCATCTTCAATAGTAAACATAGGTCATCTTCAGTAGTACTGGGCTGAAGCGTCATTAATAGCATTGATAACAATGTCATTGAGTTCTTTCTTTAACAAATATTTAGTGAATACCTACCACACATTGTGCAAAAGACTGGGGAGACAGATAAATAAGTCACATTTGCATCCCTGAAGGAAATCCCAGTTCTGTTGGTAAGTGCTAGTAATGACTTAAACAGTTTTATAGGAATATGGATCACCACTTAACCCAGCCTGGAGTTATTAGAAGCTATCTAGAGAAAATAATGCCTGAATTACATTTGTATTGAGGGTAAAGGTAGAGGTTATGGATGCTCCTGGCAGAGTGAGTACTGTGAACATATACCACAAATGCAAGAAATGTGCAGTATGTGTGTTAAGAATTACAAGTGCCCTGATATTGCTGGTGTGTTACAGGTGAAATGAGAGTGGGAGAAGCAAGACTACATTTGTTAGGTTCTCGGAAACAAAAGAAAGAAGTCTTGTGTGCATGTATGTGAGCTTGACTTTAACCTGTAAGCCATGAGACACCATTAAATAATTCTAAAGAAGAGAATGACTTACTGGGTTTGGCTTCATCCATTTCATAACTCAACTTCTAAATATCATAATTTTTAAAAGATGAAATTGCTCTCATTTGAAGGCTACACAGAAAATAATTTCTGTACTCCTCTAGACCCATTCTTTTTTCTGAGATCTAGTTGTTGCTATCAAAGCTTACAGGAATTTAAGCCTCCTAAAAACATTCATACTATATTCTTCATCAGACCTGTCTCCAGAATAGACGTATATGCTTTAAAGTATGTTTTGTTTGTTTTTCATTTTATTTTGCATTATTTTTGACTGGCTTAAATTCTGTCATAATGTTAGTATTCATTATATCTAAATAAATCTTTTTAACTTTAAAAAAAAAGTTGGTGGATAAACTAGTCCAGCTTGCCTGTGTACTCTGCATTTTAGAGAAAGGAAAGTGTCAATTGTGAGGGCGGAGTATTGGCTGCACACACACACACACACACACACACAGCCACAACTGTAAACAAGCAAGGACACACTCACAGGAGAAAGGATCAACTGAAGTTATGTATTGATAGAAAATATCATTTCATTTCATTTTTGTCATAAAAATTAATCTTAGCTATGCAACGTAAAGGAGTCCTGGTGTGGTGCTGTGGGTTGATGCACTGTATTCAAAGTGGAAATCGAATCAACTGCACTTAACAACAACAGTGAGTGCAATGTAAAAGGATCCCTAGTGGTGCTATGAGGTAAGCATTGGACTGACAATGGGAAGGTCAGCAGCTCAAAGCCACCAGCTGTTTTTCGGGGAAAGATTCACAGTCTTGGAGATCCTGCATAGGGATGCAGTCAGTCAGAATTGAGTAGATGGCAGTGAGTTTGGTTTTTAGTTTGGTTAATGATATAAAGAGCCATGATGGTGAAATGGTCACATGCTCAGATGCAAACTAAAAGGTCAGCAGTTCAAACCTATCAGTCAATCCGCAGGACAAAGATGTGGCAGTCTGCTTCAGTAAAGTGACAAAAACCAAACCCACTACCACCAAGTCCATTCCAACTCAGAGGGACCCCTGTATATGGTTTCTGAGATTGTAAATCTTAACCCAAGCAGAAAGTCTCATCTTTCTTCCATAAAGCGATTGGGAGTTTCAATTTGCCGGCCTTATTAACAGTCCAGTGACTATCCTACAGCACCACCCGGGCCCTTTTTGACTCTAAGATTGCTGTCATCCAGTCAGTTCTGACTCCTAGCTACCCTGCGTTGTTTTCCCAGGAGTGGCTGGTGGGTTTGAACCTCTGACAGTTCGTACCTGACAGTACCACACCAGGATTCTGAGCTTACAACCTTAGAAACTGTAGTATAGTTCGACCCTGCCATGTTGAGTCGGAGTTCACTCTTTGGCAATAGGTTTGGTATTCTTTGGTTATGCAAGACAACCCAGCCAAATCTCCAAATTCTTATCTCAATCGTTAGTGATTTAGGATGACCTTGGGAAGGTCAATTACATCTTTTTCTAACACTCACTACTGAGTTCCTCTAGGTAGATTAAAAATTAACAAGAACACTTTGATCTCCTTAGATGAAAAGGAATCTAGGCAGATTAATAAAACAAAGTATTATAATTCTTAATCATTGAGATTTCTGAAGGCTGGCAGGTGTAATTAAATAGTCATCAGCCAATAAACTGTAGGGTGAAAGTTAAGTGCAATCTATCAAATTGGACACTGTTAACCAGAAGGCTCACCTGAGGAATTGAGACTTGGAGCTACTCACTCAAGCTTTAAAGTGCCCATAAGAACTAGGCAGTAATTATAAAATACCATTCATGGAGAGCTCTTTTAAATCACAGTGGAGAGCTCATTTCTGAAGCCAATTGTTAAAGTTATTGCTTCTGACTATTGTCATTGCTGCAATCACTACTGCAGAGCCAAAGAAGAAACTAATTTTAGCTACATTGTCTTTAACCTCTTACCTTTCCTAGGAAAGAATTTTCTTCAAAGAATCTCAAAGCTGAATCTTCTAGTAATAAATACTTTAGAAGATGGAAAGAATGAAAAATTTCAGTTGAGATTCTTTCGCAAACTAACTCAAGAGATGTTATTAAAAACAAGTGGAAAGGAATGTCATGTTGGTCACAGCTACAATGGCCGGCCCTTAGAAGTGGAAATGTGGCAGGGAGAAAATTCTCAGTGCAGAAGTTAGTATCACTGTTGGAGTCTGGTGGGAATAACACCCGGCTAAGCCATGGGAAGGACTGTGGAAGTGATTGTGTAGCTCTCATGTGGACAAAACGGCCCTCCTTACAGCTTTGTTCCTCAGACTCTAGGGTGCAGTCATGAAAATCAGTAGCAGTAGTAAATATTACGGGATCTGTTGTGACCAGGAACAGAAATTACTTCACTGCTCATACTAACACAAGACTGGCTTTGCCAGATAACCCTGGACCTGGCAGCATTCTACAGGCTTCTTTCTTTAGTAAATCCCTTCATGCCAGGTACTTTTATGAGTCTTGGGTACGCACAAGATTGATAAATTGTTGGGGTAGTAAAATGCCTGAGAAACAATTCTTGCTCCATAAGAAAACAAGATAACTTTCAAATGTCTATGAATACAACCTGAAAAACTACAAATGAAAGAGTAAACAAAGTTCTATAAATACATAAGACAAGAGTAAGGGTTTTATTCTTATTGAGAAGGTTCAAAAAATAACCTCCTAAGAGATAGGGTCTTTGGACCTGAAAACCCAAGAAGCCATCATCTTGTGGGAGAAAAACACCATAAGTAAACCAAGGCACCAACCTCTCTTTCCTCACATGTGTGTATCAGTTAAGCTTCTACAGAGAAACAGCAACAATAGGATATATACTAATTGTAAGAAATTAGGTCACATGATTCTAGGGGCTGGCAAGTTCAAATTATCTAGGGCAGGCCAGAGCAGGCTAGAACCTCCAGCTACAGTTGATGAAATCCATTAGTGTAGGCTGGTGGGCTGAAAACATGGGCAGTATTTCGATGTTAGTTTTCATATAGAACTTTTTTCTTCTGTGGGCCTCAGGCATTAAGATCCCATTTTAATGTGAAAAGCAGAAGCTCAAGAGTTTAGATAATGTATCCAAGGACTCATAGCAGGCAGTACTGATCTGGTCATCATTGTGTCCCTGCTTTTGAGCACAGTGCTAGGAATGAATCAATGTTCTCTATTACCTCAAAGCCAGAGAAGAAGGAAAATAAAAGAACCGGGGAAACACCAAATGTTAGGGACAAGCAGATGAAGATCGAGTCAGCAAGAGAGACTGATGAAGAGTAAAGGCATTGGTGTTACAAAAGGAATGGGAATTCCAAGAGGAAAAGGTTCATTAGAATGTCAAATGCCTTAGAGTTGATGAACGATGAAGATGAGGATGTAGCATTCATTCTCCAGTCATATTTATTTTGAGAAGTGGATGTGAAAGCTAGTTTGGATATGATTGAAAAGAAGATGAGGTGTAAATAGAGGAGGAAAGTACAGACTACCAAACCAAACTCAACCCATTGCTGTCATGGCGATGCCAACCCCATGTGTTACAGAGTAGAGCTGCTCTATAGTTCTTCCTCGGCTGTAATGCTTTACAAAAGTACATAGTCAGGACTTTCTTCCACAGTGTCACCAGCTGGCTCAAACTACCAACCTTTATGACAGTAGCCAAACACAAACTATTTGTTCCACCCAGGAAATCAAAGGGATGGAAGATCAAGGAAAGGGTTTTGTGGTTGGTTGCATGGTTAGTTTTAAAGGATGAAATAGTTTATGGGACGAGGAAAAGTTTGTTACAGACTAAGTAAAACCAGAGATAAAATTCAGAGGAAAGGGAGGACAAGGGCTGAAGAGAATAGGCGCCTAGTGACTATGTAAAGGAATATTTACATCTAATTCTCTGAAATAGGAGTGAAGAATAAAATATAAACAAGGATGCTCTCCTTAAAAACCAGCTTCCATATTTACGATTCTTTCTCCAGAAGTACTTAATTAGGAAAATCTTCCATAGCACCCACTCTAATTGATGTTGAAAAGCCAGAATCTGACTTTTAAATTCCGTTCAATTCAATTTGGCATAGGCCAAATAGAGCTTTTACTGGAAGCTTTTATTTTCAAGTTTTCATTTGGTCTATTTCAACCTTGCATTAACAACTAAAAATAGGCAAAAGGATACATAAAAACAAAGGACATTCTGTTTCACCATCCACTGGGCTTTCCAGGAAATACCACCACTAGACAGCTGCAATTAACTGCATCACGTCCTTACTTGCTACTCTTCCCCTCTTGATTACACTCAAGAAGCGACCGTTAACATTCTCCAAAACAATGGCATCCAAACTGTATGATGACACTATTGTTGTTGTTGTTGTTTGGTGCCATAGAGTCAATACCAACTTATAGTGATCTTATGCACAAGAGAACGAAACACTGCCTGGTGCTGGGATAACCTCACAATTGTTTCCATGTTTGAGCCCATTGATGCTGCCAAAATCCATCTTGCTGGGGGTCTTCCTCTTTTTCTCTGACCTTCCTCTACCCTACCAAACATGATATCCTTCTCCAGCAATTGGTCCCTCCTGACAATATGTCCAAAGTATGAGAGACAAAGTCTGGCCATCCTGGCCTCCAAGAAGCATGCTGTCTGTACTTCTTTCAACACAGATCTGTTTGTTCTTTTGGCAGCCCATGGTACTTTCAATAGTCTCCTCCAACACCATAACTCAAACGCATCAATTCTTCTACAGTCTTCCTTATTCACTGTCCAACTTTCACATGCATATGAGGTTATCGAAAATAGCATGGCTTGGGTCAGGCGCACCTTAGGACTCAGTCTGACATCTTTGCTCTTTAATACTTTAAAAAGGTCTTGTGCAGCAGATATGCCTAATGCAATACGCCATTTGATTTCTTGGCTGCTGCTTCCATGAGTGTTGGTGATTGATCCAAGAAAAATGAAGTCTTTTTACAACTTCAATGTTTTCTCCATTGATAAGAATGTTGTTTATTGGTCTAGTGGTGAGGATTTTTGTTTTCTTTACATTGAGATGCAATCCATACTGAAGGCTATGGGCTTTGATCTTCGTCAGTAAGTGTGATGACACTGGTGGTGGTGAAGTCAGTTCCGACTCATAGCGACCCTGTACAGGGTTTCCAAAGCTGTACATCTTTACGAATGCAGAAAGCCTCATCTTTCTCCCGTGGAACAGCTGGTAGCTTCGAACCACTGACCTTAAGGTTCACAGCCTGATGGACAGTAAAAAATAAATTGCTATCCATTCCTCACATGTCACAGTATAGTCACTTTCCTGAATGGAATACTCTACACAAAGCAAGCATTCTGCTCTTGATAGCTTCAGTTTTATGATACAAGCTGATCAATTAAGGTTTACTTCAACCAGAATCTTAAATGGCAAAAGGGCTTAGGACTTTAACTGTTATTAAATGTAGTTCTCCAAAGCCATAACTACTCTGTTTTCATTTCTCCATGTATTATCTTCATCCTTGAAAGATGCCAGATCTGAGATCTTTCTAACTGAAGCTTTGACTTTGATATTATGTAGATGAGGAAGTGCCATGCAGATGGTAAGGCACCCATTATCACGATGTTGTTGTTGTTGTCAGGTGCCATCGAGTCGGAACTGACTCATAGCGACCCCATACACAGCAGGACGAAACAATGTCCAATCCTGGGCCAACCTCATTACCGCTACCACACTCGATGCCATCAATGATGCCACCTGACCAATCCATCTCGTTGGGGGTCTTCCTCTTTTTCTCTGGCCCTCCATCTTACCCAGCATGACATCCTTTTCCAGCGACTGTTCCCTCCGGACTATATGTCCAAAGTATGAGAGACAAAGCTTAGCCATCCTGGCCTCCAAGGAGCACTCTGGCTGCACTTCTTCCAAAACAAATCTATTGGTTCTTTTTGCAGCCATGGTACTTTTAGTTATTCACTGTCCAGCTTTTGCATCCATATGAGGCTATTGAAAATACCATGGCTTGGGTCAGTTGCACCTTAGTCCTCAAGCTGACAACTTTGCTCTTCAACACTTTAAAAAGTTCCTGTGCAGCAGATTTGCCTAATGAAATACGTCATCTGATCTCTTGACTGCTGCTTCCGCGAATGTTGATAGTTGATCCAAGAAGAATGAAGTCCTTGACAACTTCAATCTTTTCTCTGTTGATAAGAATGTTGTTTATTGGTTCAGTGGTGAGAATTTTTGTATTCTTGAGATGCATTGTCACGATAGTTCCTCCTATCTCTCCACAGCCTTGTCCACAGGCAGGCCTCCCTCTGCCTGGCCAGTGTTACAAAGCTCTTCAAAGCTGCTGATAAATGCTCCATCATAAGCCTTAGCATTAGCTCCATGGGTCAGCAAAGCTGGTCCCCCCCAATTAAGTGCCCAGAGCACCCCACACTGCAAGCAAGCCTCCTGCCCGAAGTCACTCAGCTTTACTTGCTCCATGGGCTGGGAAGCCCACTGCTCTGTTTCAAGCTCTGGGTCCAGCTTCCTCTGTTGCTCCTCTCTCCACTGTCATTCCTGTGGTTTCACAGCTCTCTGTCCTTGGGTCAAGGAGGTTCAATGTGCAGGGTCTCAGGGTCCCAAGGATGTGTTCCACTTCTTTGATTGTAGAAGCATCTTCCCTGCTTCTGAGGTGGCTCATTGTATACAATTAAGAGTTCTAAATTTTTATAATCATAATGAACCTTGCTAACAACTCTCAACTGAATCATATAATCCTATAAGCATCTTCTCCCACCTCCTTTTACCCAGACCCAACAAGGCAAAACTGGTGGGAGTTACAGATTATTTCTAGAAGATACATTGTGATTACTACACCACAGAAAGAAATGTAAAGGATTTATCTATTACGCAAGTCTGATCAATGTTGTACATCTCTCCTGATCCCACAAATGTACCTTACAAAGTTCTGCAAAGGGTAAGTGACCAACAGCACAAAGACCATCTTCTGTCAGACATGAACACAAAGCATGCCCCTGACCATCAACTGTCTGTGAGTGTATTGTACTGCGGTGGCTTGGGTATAGCTGTGATGCTGGAAGCTATGCCACTGATGTCTCATGTACCAGCAGGATTACTCATGGTTTCAGCAGAGTTTCCAGACTAAGAAAGACTAGGGAGAAAGGCCCGGTAATATACTTTAAAAAATGAGTCAATATACAATTTACGGATCACAACAGAACATTTCTCCATATAGTGCTGGAAGATGAGGCATCTTGGCTGGAAAGACTACACAATAGCCATAAGAATGGACTCAAACCCACTTGTCACCATGAAGGTGGTAGAGGACTGGATGATATTTTGCTCTGTTACACATAAGGTCACTATGGTAGGAGTCAACTCAATAACTAACAACTAACAACATCACTTCCTAATGCTCTTGAGCTTTATTGCTACAGGTACACTAATCAATTCTGCATCCTGCATTAAGATCCCTCAATAATCAATGGTACTGGTATTGTAGCAAACATTATGCTCCTTGTGTGTGTCCTGTACATACAGGTCTTTCCAAGCCGTCTTCCTTTTCTTGCTAAATTTCTATTCCAAATGCTTTACTTTTTTTTCCCCTTTATGTATTAGCATTGTTTAGGGATGAGGGGAGGAAAGTGCATTTTAGATGGAAAAGGTAGCGTCTATGAAACAAAAGAAATCTCAAAATTACATCTTTCTCCTAACCTTTCTGGGCTATTTATTGTGATAAGATTGTTGGTTAACGATGTAGGAGACATCGCCCTCTAATGGAGAAAGAGTTTTCAGGCGTTTGCTCAAAGGTTCCATCCAGCCTTAAGTTCACACCAATTTTTGCCCTGACTCAATTTCTCAATACCCTTCTTTATTTAAAAAAAAAAAAAAAAAAAAAAATCACTTAAATTAAATACTAATCCTTTATGTTTCCTTACAGATAGGTTCCTCAATTAGTTTTCCTATACTTCATTTTCAAGGAACTCTGGTAGCATATTAGTTATGAGTTGGGCTGCTAACCTCAAGGTCAGCAGTTTGAAACTACCAGTTGTTCCGTGGGAGAAAGATGAGGCTTTCTGCTCCCGTAAAAATTTACAGCCTCAGAAACACTATACAAGGTCGCTATGAGTCGGAACTGACTTCACAGCACTTAACCACCATACTTCTTTTTAAAATATTTTTAAATTAATTAACATTAATTAATTAATTGATTAAAATTCAGAAAATACACTTAAATCAAAGAAGATAATAACATTTTTTCATTATTCAGAAATAACCACTGTGGACATTTTGAACTGCATGATCTTTCCAAATTTTTTCTCTGCACCCACGTATTGTTGTTGTTGTTAAGTGCCACTGAGTTGGTTCCAACTCATAATAGCCCTGCAAAGAGTTTCCAAGGAGCAGCTGAAAGGTTTGAACTGCTGACCTTGTGGAACTGCTGACCTTGTGGTTAGCAGGCCAGTGCTTACCCAACAGCAGCATATGTAAATTTTGTATTGTTTTTGTAAATAGGTTGTATGTATATATGTATGTATGTATGTATATATAAGGAGCTGTGGTAGCGTAGTGGTTACGAATCGGGCTGTGAACCTCAAGGTTGGCAGTTCGAAACTACCAGCGGGTCCGAGGGAGAAAGATGAGGCATTCTGCTCCTGTAAAGATTTACAGCCTTGGAAACCCTGTGTAGGGTCGCTATGAGTCGGAACCAACTCCACGGCACATCACAACAACAACAACATGTATATATATATATATAATGTTTGTATGTGTGGGCAAGTCAAAAGGTATTTTTACAAAAATCATAGAAACCTTTATTAAACAAATAAATATCCGAATGTCAAGCTATCATTTCTTGACATACCCTCCACATAGATGTATATACTCCTGAAGGTGGTATTTTCATTTGTGTAACCCTCACACTAAGAATTCTGTACTCTTTCCTTTGTTGTTGTTGTTGTTAAGTGCCGTTGAGTCAGTTCTGACTCATAGAGACCCTGTACAGGGTTTCCAAGGTTGTAAATCTTTACGGGAGCAGAAAGCCTCCTCTTTCTCCCACGGAGTGACTGGTAGTTTCGAACTGCCGATCTTGTGGTTCACAGCCCGATTCTTAACCACTACCCTACCAGAGCTCCTTTATACACTGTCAAAATGGCAGTTTGGGCATCCTTGAGGAACACAAATCGTGTTCTTTTTCAATGTTTTTGGTTTGGGTTTGGGTTTTGTTCTAAATTGGGGAACAAAAAGAAATCTGAAGCGCAAGATCAATGCTGCAGGGTGGATAAGGGATGATTTCCCAACAAAATCCTTGTAGGACAGCCCTTGTTACCCTTAGAGAATGAGCACTGGTGTGATGGGTGGAAATTCTTCTTCGTCTTTTTCTCAATAATTTTCCATTTTCTTAAAACTTCTTCTGTATAAGCACCTATGAAAGTCCTGTGTCCTTCAAGAAAATCTATCAAGACTTTGCCTTTGGAATCCCAGAAAATGATCACCCTAACCTTCTCAGCTGACCTCTGCCTGGAATGTAGCTGGCCCAGCAGAGCTCCTAGGAAGCCACTGTGTGGATTGGGTCTTTTTTGAAGGCACCCTAACCAAACTAAGACAAGTGAGTTATTAAGAGAACGTGTCTGTAACAATCTACTAATTGTAAACACATGTTTCATCATTTAAAAAAAGCAAACTTGTGCATGTATAAACTGGGACCCTAGTAGCAATGTCTTTTTAACTTACCTTCATAGATACAAGAATCCCAGGTGAGAAAACGCATTTGATTACCTCATAGAGAAAGACCTGGATCATATGTCATCTTCTGTAAAGATTGTTGTTGATAGGTGTTGCCAACCAACGTACAACAGAATGAAACACTGCCCAGTCCTGTAGCATCCTCACAATTGTTGTTATGTTTGAACCCATTGCTATAGACACTGTGTTAATCCAACTCATTGCGACTTTTCCTCTTTTTCGTTGAACTTCAACTTTTCCAAGTCCTTCTCCAGGGACTGTCCTTCTTCACAACATGTCCTAAGTATGAGAGATGAAATCTTGTCATCCTTGGTTCTAAGGTGCATTCTAACTGTACTTTTTCAAAGACAGATTTGTTTGTTGTTTTAGCAGTCTGTGATATATTCAGTATTCTTCGCCAATACCATAACTCAAAGGCATCAATTATTTTTTTGGTTTTCTTTAATCATTTTCCAGATTTCACGTGCCTATGATACTATTGAAAATGTCATGGTTTATATCAGGCACATCTGTGTTCTCCAAGTGACATCTTTGCTTTTTAATACTTTAAAGAAATCTTGTGCAGTAGATCGACCCATTGCAAATATATCATTCAATTTCTTGATATTTGCATAGGTGCTGATTGTGGATTCAATTAGAATGAAATTCTTAACAACTTCAATCTCTTCTCTATTTATCATGTTCATTGGTCTAATTATTAGAATTACAGCCAAGAATACCCTAAGGGACAATTTTACTTTGTCACGAGTTCTCTGTGAATTGAGATTGAGTCAAATGTAAGAGATGGTCTCGCTCCAGAACCTACATCCCGTCATGTGATTCTAGCTCATAACAACACCTGTGTGCTACCGAAAATAATTGTTCCATAGAATCCTTTTCGCTGACATCTTTACAGAAACAGTTTGCCAGACTTTTCTTCTGCCGCATCATTGGGTGGGTTCAGACTTTTAATCCAACACCATAATTTAAAGGCCTCACAACCTTAAGTTTAGTAGATCATAAACCACTTGTGCTATCTAGGTTTTCACCTCAAGCTTAATCATCTCCTCATTTCCATCCTCTAAAAGGCCAGAAGACACACTTAATTAGTATAGAGAGAGGAAAGGAAACAAAAAAGAAGGTAACCAAACCGTTGCCCAAAAGACAAGCAGCCCATCAACTGCAGTGTCCTTCTGGGAGAAGGAAAGAAAATCTAACCTGTGAATGAGTTTGTTTATGAGTTTGAACTGGATTCTCTTATTTTTTGGATAGAGCCAACTGTTAGGCTATAGGGTCTACCCCCAAGTGTAAGTATAATCAGAGGGAAGCTTCCACCACTGATTACATTTTCAAGGGGTGGTGGGAGGCACAAATGAACTCATCATGCTTGTTCAATGTAAATGCTCTACATAATAAACCATTGTCTTCCAGAAAACTTGTCTCAATTTACATTCCTCCACAAGAAACCTCAGGATCTATAATTTGGTTTCCCAAATAGACTTTACTTGTGTAAAGAGAACAAACTGAGTGAATCACACAGATATATCGCTTGACAAGTACATTTTTAATAGCTAATAAATACATTGGCATTTTAATTTATCAGCCAGTCTCTAACGAGACTGGTTCACATGAAAAAGTCTCCTGGAATGGAATCATTCCTCTTGGAGATGACAAGGCACGTGCCCACGCGCGCACAGCTGAGGACCAGATGCGGGTCTCGGGTGGACCGCCAATGCCAGGCAGCCTCTGAGGCCCGGCGGGAAGCCAGCTGGCTGCCAGCTCTGCCTCTCTTTAACACCATTTAAACTGCAACAAGCAGAACAGCAGGCTTTGAGGAGCGAGCACATGAAATGGCCTCCAGGGACCAGGAAACTGGATGTTCATAGCATAAGAGTTCCGGCATCTAATTGTGAAGCAGCTAATCGTAGAACATCTAATTGAGAGGGAGCATTTGAACAAGGAGAGGGAATAACCCTGACTCCATTCAGCATGGAATGAGACCTGGGTCTCCCAATGAACAGCTCCTACCGACAAAAATAGCACGTCTGTGGGGCTGCACACAGGTGCTGGAATGAGGCCTGTGCACATTACCGTGACAGGCAAACACAACATCAGGAAAACACTTCATCTTCCTGTTTATCCCCAGAAGGACTAATAACCAGTGTGAGAGGGAGCGCCGCATTCTTCTTCATTTAGAAACAAGCTACCACTAATGCCTTGCTCTCCAAGTTTATAGACCAAATACCTGCTCGCACTAAAGCTGCCACATATTATAAACCTCACTGAGGAAGTGAATCCATCACATTCTTGCTCCCTTAAGAATAGTTTCTCCCAGGAGTACATAACTCATTACTGCATATCTTGTAGAAATCAAATGCAGACTCTACCTTCCACCTAAGAACAAATCGGCTTTGTAGAAAAATGCACAAATCATGACATTTTGTTTTTCTTTAGCTTCGAGGCTTTTATTCTGTTATGGTAATTGTTTGGTTCTTTTTCCTTGTTTTAAGGCAGCAGTTCTAAAGCAATCACTCCACTTGGCTTGGAGCCAGAGCTAATGAAGGGAGGTAATTCCCACCTTGGTCTTTTCAGCAAAGTCAGGGGAGGCATGGAAGCCAGCTCTTAGGCAGAGTGAGAATTAGATTGAGGGACCTGTAAATCCCTTTGATTTATCTTTGTACCCTTTTCTGACTCTCTCTCTCCTCCTCTCTCATATAGGTCTGTTGTTGTTGTTGTTTAGTGCCATCAGATGTGTTCTGACTCATAGTAATCCTATATAGGGTTTCCAAGGAGTGACTGGTGGGTTTGAACTGCCTACCCTATGATCCAAACTAACCTTGTGGTCCAGTGCTTATCCTACAGTGCCACACCAGGACTTCTGATCCACACCAGGAGAAAATCTCCACCATGTCACTAACATTGACATTCACAACATAATCACTGCTCTGTGAGATCAGGACTTAGTCCTCAGTGGATCTCCATGCCCAAGCACAAGACTTGGATATGGTTATCCATCAATGAGTATTTGTGAATAGAAGCTATATGTGAGTGAAAGAAGGACGTGAATATACCTGCTCTTCACTTACCGATGAGTTCATTATCTGACATTTCACATTTACAACAGTAAAATTTATATTTACAATAGTAAAACTCTGCCATCTGTTTATTTTGTACATTAACAATGTACATCTGGCAGTAACAAGCATGGAAGTGTGAGGCTGTGATGGTAAAATCATGTTAACTTGGTTGGCCCATGATTCTCAGTGGTTTGGCAGTTATGTAATGCAATTTGACAATTATCCTCCATTGTGGGATCTGATGTGACCACCCTCAATTTGCACATACTGCTGATTTTTTGCATAACATCCTGGTCTTTGGAATCTAACCATATTGATAAGTAAGGAGTGGTTTGTGTTTTATTGTTATCTGCCGTTGAGTTGATCTCTGACTAATGACAACCTCAAGTACAATCCTTGGGATCCTTAAGGTTTTTACTGGCTGATTTTTGGAAGTAGATCAATAGGCCTTTCTTTCTAGTCTGTCTGAGTCTGGAATCTCCACTGAAACCTGTTCTGTACTACAGCAACATTAATTCTCCAACGGCAGATGAATGGGGCTGCATTTGAGGAACCCAGGGCTCCCTATTGGAAGATGAGAATGCTACCATTAAACTGCCACTGCACTCAAGTATATTAGAACAATAACAACAATAAAACACCACTGTCATCCAGTCTATTCTGGCTTATAGAGTCCCTACAGGACAGAATAGGACTGTCCCATAGGGTTTCAAAACTGTAAACTTTATAGACGTGGAATACCACATCTTTTTCCCATGGAACAGCTGAAAGATTTGAACAGTCATCCTTTCAGTTAGCAGCCAAGTGCATAAGCACTGCACCATCAGAGCTCCTTGTTGTTGTTGTTGTTAAGTGCCATTGAGTCAGTTTTGACCCATAGCAACCCTGTATAGGGTTCCCAAGGAGCAGCTGGTGAGCTTGAACCACTGACCGTGCGGCTCAAATGACTTTACAGTCCAGCACATTAGCCCACAGTTCCACACCATCAGAGCTCCTTAAGCATGTTTAAAAGAGGATTTAAAAAGAGAATCCAAAGACTGGTTCTAATGCTGAACTTTCAGAAAAGCAACACTTGATGAATGCTTTCCTTGTATCAGGATAGACAAGGAACTTGGAATCTTTCATTTCGATACCCCCTCAAGTCATACCACAGATTCAACAACTACTGTGTTTTTCTGCACTTTCCTCTATGAACATGAGCTGCTCCTAGAAATTAAGTGATTTTAGTAATAAGTTTAGAAACACCAAGTAGGTGTGACTTGAAGAAATAAGAATAATCAGTGATTTCGTGAATCAATCTCTTTACTGTGTTATGTCTTACTCATATGTCCAACTACATCTCTATTTAGATATATAGATATTGTTTTTGTTATTTGTTTTTAAGGTAAGGGTGTAAACAAGATAGGAAGTCACAACTAATGTTCAGAAGAAACTCTAAACTAAAAAACCAGTTGCCATGGAGTTGATTTCAATTCATGTTAACCCCTGTGTCCTCCACTGGGTTTTCAATGGCTGAATTTTTGGAAATAGATCACTAGACCTTTCTTCTGAGGTACCTCTGGACAGACTCAAACCTCCAACCTTTCTGTTAGTATCTGAGGGTGCTATCCATTTGTACTACCATCTGGGACTCACTATGAGAGCTTTAAATTTACCTGGAAGGATTAGCATCAGAGTGTTCTCATTAATCAAATATTCTGGTTCAACCATCTAATAACTTTGTGAGATCAGGAAATCAGTGGTATCCAACTAGAACAATGATGCTGTGTGCAAGTTACTCTCTAAAGGTTCACAAGTACTGCAGGCTCTCAGGATCACCACACTAAGCTGACATCCTCCAAAAATGGGCTTATGCCAAGGTGATCCTGTTGTTTTGATGCATCCCCAACATTCCCCAACTATAGTTGCCTTTGAAAGTAGAGGTTGAGAAAAAGGGATTATCTGACCTTTCTGACTGGTTAAATTGTGGATAAATAAGAATTTATAGTGATTTACTTCCCATATAGGGTTGGTATAAGTTGGAATCAACTCGCTGGTCATGAGTTTGGTTTGTTCTTGGTTTTAGTGCTTTACTTCAAGCAACAATAAGGTCCTGTGCATTCAGAAGTCCCTGTGGTCATGACTCAGCCCTGCTCTTATGCAAAGTTTTGTCAGACCGACATCTTGTAATGCTTTCCTACTAGTACCTGGGAAGACATGACCTTTCAAGATAAGGAGTTTTTGTCTAATTTTCCTTCCACCGGTGCATTCAGGACTGTGTTAGTAGAGTCTCAAATGAAGACCTTTTGCTCTGTGCGTGCTCAGTGGTCACGGCCCAGCAGCAATTGCAGACAGACCCTCATTATGATTCTTGGTCACAGCAGAGCTAGGTCTTGCCTATTTCAGCTAGAGAAAGAGAGGAATTCAATAAGCATAAGAACTATTTTAAATATTTCTATTTTAGGAAATTACTCAAAATCTTCATGCTATCTGTAGTCTATACGTAATTAGACAATTTAATGATATAACAAATCATGATCAAGCGAATTTAAGATAAAATCCAAACTGATCATTTAAACACAAAGTTATGTCAGGTTTCAAGTCTAGGATTTTAGGCGAGCTTAGGGAGCCATGTGCTAAGAACTTTAATCTGTCAGTTTAGATGGAACTGTAGTGATGAGGGCTTTCTTCCTTGAAATCTGAGATTGTCTTTCTTTATGTCATTATGAAGACACCCAGAGATTCACTAGTTCCTATTCCAGATTTGCCTCAATATCCCATGGTAGAAAATTTGGCTAGCTCCAAAGCTTTCATGGTTTTTGGTTTTTTGTTTTTAAAAAACTGCTATATTCCCACTAAAAACCAGAACAACTTTACAAAAAATACTAAAGGGTGTTCTTTGGACTGAGAACCAACAATAGCAGACAACAACCTGAGATTAGCAGACATGACAACACCACCCAGAACTCCATACAGATATGGACGTATCTAAAGCAAAACAAAACTACAAAACTGATAACAGGGAGCCAATGATATCAATTTATAGTGAAGTCAAAAATAAATAAATTACAGGGTAACCTCAAGTAAAAGAAATATGCAATATGCCTTCACATCAAAATTTAAAAAGTGGGAATTCAGAAATGTTTTGTTAATTTTATTACAACAGAATTAAAAATGAAAAGAAAACCCACAAACAAATGAACTCAGCACAGAAAATCATGTGGAATAAAGAAACCAGCAGCACCACACACACACAGTGAAATGACATCAATTCATACCTGTTGATTATTACACTAAATATAAATGGATTAAAAGACCCAGTCAAGAAAGAGAGAGAGCAGAATGGATAAGAAAACAGGATCCTTCAACATATGATCTACACAAAACACATCTGAAATATGGACAAAGCCTAAAGGACCATCAAAAGAAGAATGATTAAACAAATTTTAGTACACACACATGATGGAATACTTCACAACACTGAAGAATAATGATGATTCTATAAAATACCTTACAACGTGGCTGAACCTGGAGGACATTATGCTGAATGAAATTAGTCAATCACAAAAAGACAGATTTTATATGAGTCTACTGTGGTAAAAAGTTAAGAAAATTTTTCCTGATAAAAGAAACATTCTATAATGGTTACCTGTGGGAAGAGGGAGGGAAAATTCTTCACAGGCTAGAAGGTAGACACATGTTAACATGGATGACAGGGCAGACAATATGCAACAATAGGGAGGTTGGCAGAGGAAATCTGAAGATAGGGGAGACACAGGAAGGAACTGTTAGAGTGAATAGAGGTAAAAACTGTTAACTGATGGTCCTTGAAGGGGATTGCAATTATTCTTATGAAACAATGCATATGATTGGTTTAATATAAAACTGATGACCTGCTCTGTACACCTCCACTCAATTCACAATAAAAAACCTTTTTAAAAAGTCTTTTAAAAAACTGATTTCTTTCCTTTGTTTAGTCTATCAAACCTGGAATCAGAGAACAAACCTTTCTATAGACTAATTTTCATGTGTGTCTTAAATACTAATGCCGCTATAACATATATACCACAAATGGATGGTTTTAAACAGCAAAAACTTTATAGCAACTGTAAATTCAAATAAGGGTATTTGCCATGTTGAGTCCTTCCTTGTTGACAGGCCTGGATATTCCTTGATTCCTTGGAATTCCTTGACTTACATGTTATATGTGACCTTTATATGTTATCTGGCTTTCTTTATTTATGTACCACAGAACTCATTAGGTTTAGGATCTACTCTACACTGGTATGACCATTTAGATTAGATTCAATTATATTATAAAAGATGATTATAGGATACTAAATTACAGTCTAAGGAGCTCTGGTAGCATAGTGGTTACGAGTTGGGCTGCTAACCTCAAGGTCAGCAGTTGGAAAATACCCGCTATTCCTTGGGCGAAAAATGAAGTTTTCTGCTCGCATAAAGATTTACAACCTTGGAAACCCTATACAGGGTGGCTATGAGTCTGGACGGACTCTGCAGCACACCACCACCAGATTACATTCTAGAGAATGATCACATTACATAGCATTATAATAGATTAAATCCACATGTGCAAGGGTCTAGGATTCCACGACACATTTGAGTGATAGGTGGCAAGGGAGATGCACAATTTAATCCACAACACTGTGTTTCCTCCTACACACATTCACTATCTGAGGAAATGCTAACCTTCCCGCAGGCTGCACAAGCATCCCCTCCTCAGAGATGGCCCCACAGGACCTCACAGAGTGTGATCCTCTGATCTGACACAGAGGTCCAGAGTAAGGACTGGTATAAACTTGGACAAGGAGTGCGCATGCCTCTGGTCAGGTCATTTCACGGACACCTCACTTTCAGCAACCTAGCCATTCAAACCTACATTTCCTCAATTTTCATTCAATGTTTGGAAACTCAGAGAAAGCCTCTAAGTGCCTTATTTTGAAGATAAGGTTATTATGCAAATCTAAATATTTTATCTCAATGATCCACTACACAAATCCCCAATATTGGTGTACTGAAAATATTGGGGGATATTAAACATGCCAGTGTATAATCAAGTCTCCTTTCCATTACCTATAATGCTACATAATGATAACATGTTCCTTCTCTTTTGTTGTAAACATCCGTTTTCATTATCCCATCACATGCATGGGTGGATTCACGTTTTAATCACCCTCCTTTCCCATAGAGTTCTTAGATCAAAACATTAGTTTTAATTTAAGATCCACCTCCCCATCACATACTCAGGTTTGAGGACAGCTCCTTCTCTGTCCACTCTAGGCTTCCATAGCTAAGTAATTCATAACTGCGTGATTATGATGCTAGCAAACACTCAGTGGGAAACTTGTCAGGTAGTCACTTCAGCTCTCCACGGAAGACGACTCATTTAACCTTTACCGTACATACAATATAAGTGTGGCTATTATCTCCATTTCACCGAGGAGAAACCTCAGGGGGAGGGACACATACTCATGTGTGATGAGGTTTAGGCAACGTGGCCAATGTCACTAAGCTAGGAAGTAGAAAAGGCAGGATTTGAACACAGGTAGCAGCCAGGCCCTGAAGACCACATTCTAACCACTATTCTAGCTGTGGAGGGACAGATGAAATAAAGCAGACTACTTGGCCCATCAGACCCCCCAAATAATAATATATCCACTTGGGGAGTATTAAGATCATTATCTATTACCTGTTTCCATCAAGATGATTCCAACTCGTGGTGACCCTATGTGTTACAGAGCATAACTGCTTCATAGGGTTACAGACAAGGAGCTCTGGTAGTGTAGTGGTTACAAGTCTGACTGCTAACCTCAAAGTCAGCAGTTTGAAATGATCAGTGGTTCCACTGGAGAAAGATGAGGCTTTCAGCTCCCATAAAGATTTACAGCCTTGGAAACCCTGTACAGGGTCGCTGTGAGTCAGAACCGACTCCACGGCACATAACCACCACCACCACCAATCTTTACAGAAATTGATCACCAACCTTTTCTTCTGTGGTGGCACTGGGTGGGTTTGAACTGCTGAATTCTAGGTTAGTTCTTCTTGTTGTTCAGTGACATCAAGCCAGTTCCAACCCATAGCAACCCTGTATAGGGCTTCCAAGGAGCAGTTGGTGAGCTTGAACTGCTGACATTGCTGTTCAAAGCGAATTTGCAGTTCAGCACATTAACCCACAATGCCACAGCAGAACTCCTTTAGGTTAGTAGATAAGCAAAAATCATTTGCACTATCCAGGGACCCTATTGAAATTATTAGGGATCATCAGCAATGACAGCAAAAATAAAAAAAGTAGAGGACAATAAATGCTGGTGAGGATGTGGAGAGACGGCATTGCTGGTGGGATTGCAAAATGGTCCAACCTCTCTGGAAAGCAATATGGCACTTCCTCAGAAGGTTGGAATAGAAATACTTTATGATCCAGCAATTCCTCTACTTGGTATTTAACCACAAGAAATATGAGCCATAACACGAGTAGATATGTGCACACCAATGTTCATAGCAGCACTATTTACAATAGCAAAAAGATGGAGACAGCCTAAGTGCCCATCAACTGAAGAATGGATAAACAAACTGTGGTACATACATTCAATGGAATAGTATGCTACCTTGAAGAACAACAAGGTAGCTGTAAGCTATCACATAACATGGATGAACATTGAGGACATTATGTTGCGTGAAATTGGTCTGTCACAAAAGAAGAAATATTACACGGGACCACTACTATAAAAGACTAAGAAAAACTGGGATGTGCGGGGTGGGGTGAGGGGAGGGAGGGGAAGGTGGAGCACAGGGTAGGGAATAGACACAGGATAGTTTGGGTGCTAGAGAGTGGGGCAATACACAATAAGGGGGAGGAGACTGGAAGAACAAAGTGGATGGGAAAACAATTAGGCAGGTTTGCATGGGCTAAGTTGTTGTTGTTGTTAGGTGCCATTGAGTCAGTACCGACCCATAGCAACCTTAACACAGCAGAACGAAACATTGCCCCATCCTGGGCCAACCTCACTACTGTTACCCCGCTTGAGTCCATCGATGCTACCACTTGGACAATCCATCTCATTGGGGGTCTTCCTCTTTTTCTCTTTTTCATGATATCCTTCTCCAGCAACTGGTCCCTTCTGACAATATGTCCAAAGTATGAGAGACAAAGTTTGGCCATCTTGGTCTCCAAGGAGCACTCTGGCTGCATTTTTTCTAAAATGGATCTATTGGTTCTTTTGGTAGTCCATGGCACTTTTAGTATTCTCCTCCAACACCATAACTCAAAAGCATCAATTATTCTACAGTTTTCTTTATTCACTGTCCAGCTTTCACATGCATATGAGGTTATTGAAAATCCCTTGGCTTGGGTCAGGCGCACCTTAGTCCTCAAGCTGACATCTTTGCTCTTCAACACTTTAAAAAAGGTGTTGTGCAGCAGCAGATTTACCCAATGCAATATGTGGGCTAAGTGTGACAGAGGTAAATAATGATATGTGCACAACCTTGGAACAACAGGGCTCTGGGATACAGGGATTGAGACATGGTTAGAATGGGGGAAAGGGGATAAATAATGTTAAGATGTTTGGCTGTCTTTTGAATCTTGGTTCCCCTGGCATACCATTATAAATTAGACACTGGAGGGGGAGAGAAAGAAAGAGCCAGAAATATCACCTGTCTTCTGTCTTCTGCCTATAACTGATTGGAATACCTAAAATGGGGCTACAACATGCCCAGTGAAGAAGGCTTCCTGTGAAGCTTCTGCATTACATAAGACCATAGGTGGAATCTTTAACTCCATCCAAAGTCTTCTGAGGTGGGAAATTTCCACTTGAAAGGACAAGCAGACCAGCCTGGAGCAGCTAGAACAGAAGATACTTTTTTTTTTAATTGCAATATGTTGTTTTCTTTCTTTCTTTTTTTTTAATGTTTTATTGTCAATTATATGGTAGTTTACATGAGAGAACTTTAGTTTTACATTCATTCCATCGTATATCATCTCATTGCCATGGTTCCAATCCTCTCCATACATCATCAACCAACCAAAGGGTATATATCCTAGAAGCCCGCCCCCTACACTTCCCCCCCACCCTTCCCCCCATCCCGTTTTTGGCCCACAGTCTCTTTCCCTCTCTGGATCCAAAGTCGCCAGCAGCTTCATTACGCCACGTCATCGTCTCTGTCTCCATCTCAGGCATCTCTGTTTCTCTGGGTAGGGTCCCACTCTCAGCTCTTCTCTGTTGATTGTCCCAGATACCTCCGCTCCTAGCCTGTAGAATTAATTACTCCCTTCCTTGTTCCAGAACGTCTACCTTTGCATTTCCAACCCTCATAATCTGTCCTGATAAGCATTATTCACTACAGTATCACGAGTTACCCATCTGTATTTCCTTTTATCCGCGCTGCCCAGACAGATTGAATAGTACCCACTGGAGATTCTGCCTTCCCCCATGCTTCCTAGAACTAGACTCCCCCTTGAAAGCTTGTAAGCCAGTCACTTCTTGCCTTTGTAGTACCCCCTTCCCATTTGAGTATCCAATGTCCAAGTTGCCCATCTCCGTCCACTCTGTGTGTGGAGGGGGTGGGAATGATTCTTGCTGTAAGGATTTTTTCCTTCTTTTGAGTTGCTGCTCCATAGTTATAGGTAAAGTTCATCAGATTGTATCAGCTCACTCTTTTTTTTTTTTTTCCCTCTTCTATCTTCTCCTGGTTGAGCTCCGATCATCCAGTCATCCAGTCCAGGTCACGTGGGTATCATCTGAAAGTGGGGGCTCCTGTGCACATGCCCTCTCTTCCCATCAGCCGGTAGCTCCACTCTCCTCTCAAGTTTTTCGTGGCCACGCCACTGACTCTGGGCCCTAGAGTCCCCAGGTCTCCTCACACTGCTTGGCCTCCAGGTCCCCAACTGGGTCCACAGAAGTCCGCTGAACATTGTAGGACTTAGCTTGCTGTTTCATTGCTGCTTTTACCCCATTTCCCCCCAGAAGATACTTCTTGGAAGAAAGACATACAGGAAAAATAGAAAACAATAACCGCATTCCAACTGATTACTACAAGAACAAGTAAGTTGCTCACCCAGGGACAAGTGGTCAAGTCCCCTCAGGGCAAACCCCCTTCCAAGACTAAAACTCAATGGGAATACACGAGCAGACATGAACTCTGATTGGTGACCAAGTGTGTCACTGATAAGGAGAAATGAGGGGAAAACAGCAATGAAACTGTGAGCTAAGCCCTATAATGTTCAACAGACTCCTATGAACTCAGGTGGAGACCTGGTTGGCCAGCAGTGTGGCAAGACCTTGGGACTCCTGGGCCCAGAGTCACTGACATAGCCACACAAGACTAGAATGGAGAGTGAATCCAGCTGATAAGAAGAGAGGGCATATGCATAAGAACACCCAAACTTGCAGATAATACCCACTTGACCTGGCTTCAATGACTGGATGATCAGAGCTCAACTAGAAGAAGAAATAAGAGGAACAAAAGAGTAATGTGATACAATTTGATGAACTTGACCTATACTTATGGATGCAGTAGTTCAAAAGAGGGAACAAATCTTTACAGTGAGGATCATTCCCACCCCCTCGATACACAGGGTGGCCAGGGATAGGCAACTTGGGACATTGGCTATCGAAAAGAAGTGGCTGGCTTACAAGCTTTCAAGAGGGAGCCTAGATCCACAGGGCGCAGAGGAAGGTAGAATCCCCACTGAGTAGTATCCAATCTGTCTGGGCAGGGCTGATAAAAGGAGATGTGGATACAATACTGAATAATTGTGATATTATATATCTCTTGTGATACAATAGTGAATAATTGTTATCAGGACTGATTGTGAGGGATGGAAATGTAAAGGTAGACATTTTGTTGCAAAAGGAGGGGAGTGATTGACATTGTAGTCTAGGAGCGGAGGTCTCTGGGACCATCAAGGGAGAAGAGCAGAGAGCAGGACCCTACCCAGAGCAGCAGTGACCCCAGAGACGGAGGCAGAGATGATGATGTGGAGAGATGGAGTGGCTGGGCACTCTAGACCCAGAAAGGGAGAGGGGTTGTGTGTTGATGGCCAGGGGACAGGCTTGCGGGGTATACCCTTGGGTTGGTTGATGATGCATGGAGGGGATTGTAATCATGGCAATGAAATGATATATGATAGGATGAGTGTAAAGCTAATGTTCTCCCATGTAAACTATCATATAATTCACATTAAAACATTAAAAATATATATATTGGGGAGGAAATGGTATCAAATATTTTGGTCTGAGCACTTTTAGACAGCAACCATCTAAAAGCAACTTTAACTATATTGGCAAGAGAATCACAAATCACTGTGCTATAAACATCAATGGATTAGGGCATAAATAAGAATTTTTAAATTATTTTCCTCTTTTCATGGAGGAAAAAAAAGAGTTATCTAAAACCCAAGAGCACTTTCTTGGCAGGTTAAAAGACCTTTCTTTATGCAGATGGGTTTCTTAGCTTAAAGTCTACAGGAAGCCTTGATTTTCTAAATCTTGCCCAACCACCAAATGTTTCATCATACACTTTCTTATAAAATATTTTGCTTCCAAGTGAGTTGTGAAGGTGGAGCTCTCAAAATTATGACAGAAATACTGCTTTTAAACCCTCTCCAGATGGCTTTGCGGTGACAAAATAGAATGTATGGGGAAGAAAAGTCTAGCTACAACGGTGGAAAGGGAATAGGAGCAGGCAAATAAACTTCATTTAAGATTATCATTTACTCATACACTCTCTTTTACTAAAAATAATAGTAAGATAGTACTGAGCTAATTTTAATAGAAATTATCCAGGACATAACTAATATTAATTCCGGTGACTTGTTGTTATTGTTGTTAACAGCCATCAAGTTGGTTCCAACTCATAGTGATCCAGTATAGGATTTCTGAGGAGCAGCTGGTGGGTTTGAACTGCTGATCTTGTGGTTCACAAGAACCACAAGCTGGTAGGATCAGTGTTGATCCTATAGCCTATAAACATAAGGAATAGTTGAGAGAAATTAAAGAAAAGTTTTTCTCATAAAGCTGCAATCGAGTAAGAAAACTCTTGGGAAATATACTCCCCCGACACATTTTCTGAAGGAGTTATTTAAAATACATAACAGCAAAATACAAAAGCAAATCCAGTCAAGGAGAAAACCTGGACTCTAACCAACAGGCATCTGTTGTATTATAAAAAGATGACCCTATGATACTAGATTACATTCTAGCAAGTGAAAGCATTATGTAACAGTATACTAGATTACAGATTACATCCACAAGTGCAAGGGGCTACGATTCCAAGACACATTTCAGTGGGGAAGAAGCACAATGGAGCAACACAAAGAAAGTCTACGATGACAGATAAGAAACAAACATTCAAAGAAGGTCCACACTGGACCAAATAGTCAAGGAACCAGATTATTTTAGTTTATATGACAGAGGAGGCATAAAGGCAAATAGAAACTTTAAAAATATTGGTTTCTTACAGCAAAGTCATTGTAGAGGGGCAATTAAACCAAAACATGATGTGATGCCACATGTTAGAGAGGAGAGTCCATTTGACCTTGAGGATTGGAGCAGTCTCCTTACAAGGATTCAGGACTAGACACAGAATTGTGTTTCCCTATTGACCAAGCATACTGTTCAGTTCTGGAGTTGATACAATTTATGTAATCTATCATCACTTCTCTTATTTAGAGTTACAGGAGAAAACGTAAATTACTAACCTTGACAACATAAAAATAGTGGTTTAACCATCCAGATTTGGGAAACATGTGGTGAGGAGAGGGGCAGGAAAGCACGCAGAGATCATTTCTTTACTTAACCGAATGAAGAATTTAACCAGGAAGACAGCTACCCGGCCAGTCAGCTGAAAGTGGTCCATATTTGTGCCTATTCCAAAGAGAAGTGACCCAGCAGAATGCGGAAATCATTCAACAATATCACTAATGTCGCTTGCAAGAAAAGTTTTGCTGAAGATAATAATTTAAAAATGGTTGCAATACTACATCGACAGGGATCTGCTAGAAAGTCAAGGCAGACCCAGATGAGGTCAGGGAATGAGGCATATATCACTGATGACATTAGATAATGTCTTAGCTGACATTAGATAGGTCAGACAGATGTTTGCCTGTGATTCATTGACTGTGCAAAGGCTTTCAATTGTGTGGATCATGACAAGCTATGGGCAACATTGTGGAGAATGAGTATTCCAGAACACTTAATTGTGCTCATGAGGAATCTGTATATAGACCAAAAGGCAATTGTTCGAACAGAACAGGGAAACACTGAATGGTTTAACAACATAACAAACTGTGGATAACATTGAGAAGAATGGGAATGCCAGAACATTTAATTGTGCTCATCAGGAACCTGTACATAGACCAAGAGTCAGTTGTTCAAACAATAAGGGAATATTGTGTGGTTTAAAATCAGGAAAAGTATGTCAGGGTTGTATCCTTTCACAATGCTTATTCAGTCTGTATGCTGAGCAAATGATCCAAGCAGAATGCAACATCAGGATAGGAGGGAGGCTCAGTAAGAACCTGTTGTGACATGCAGATGACACAATTTTGATTGCTGAAAGCAAAGAAGACTTGATGGTAATCAAATACAGCCATCAGCATAGATTGCACTACAATATAAAGAGAAAAAAACAATCCTCACAACTGCTCCAATAAACAACATCACTGTGAATGAAGAGAAGACTTGATATTGTCAAGGATTTCATTTTACTTGGATCCACAATCTATGCTCATGGAAGCAGCAGTCAAGAAATCAAATAATGTATTGCAATGGGTAAATCTGCTGCAAAAGATCTCTTTAGGTGTTAAAAAGCAAAGATTTCACTTTGAGGACTAAGGTGTGTCTGATGCAAGTCACGGGATTTTCAATCGCCTCATATGCATATGAAGTGAATAAGGAAGACCACAGAAGAATCAATACATTTCTATAATGGTGTTTCAGAAAAATATTGAAAGTACTATGGACTGCCAGAAGAACTAACAAATCAGTCTGTGAAAAAGTGCAGCCAGAAAGCTCCTTGGAAGTAAGGGTGATGAACCATGGTGTCACATACATTAGACATGTTGTTAGAAGAGACTAGTCCCTGAAAAGGGTCATCACACCTGGTAAAGTAGAGGGTCAGAACAAAAAGAGGAAAACCTCCAACGAGATGGGCTGACCCAGTGGCAGAAACAATGGGCTCAAGCATAACAATGGTGGGGCTGACACAGGACTGGGCAGGGCTTCATTCTGTTGAGCACAGGGTGCTATGAGTCACAGCCGATTTCACAGCACCTGACAACAACACAACAAACTGAAGGGATAATATTAGTAAGTTGAGACTTGAGTGTATTATTCAGTTGCAAAGGCATATGCAGAGAGGAACCTCTCATAATAAATATTCCCCCCACCTTTGACATGACATGAAATCTATCATTTGCTTCAAGTTCATATGAGTCTTGGGGGAAAAGTATTCTGTCTCCTCTTCAGAATGAACACAATTCTCCAGGTCAGGATACCTCTGGTTCCAAGAAGCAACTCCTGATTATGCCGATGGTTCAAATGTAGAAAGTACCATTGATCCCATACTTATTGTGCCTAGCACAAGTATTAGACATAAAACAGAGGATACTCAAATGATAATCACATTCCCTCATCATCAAAATCCTGCTATTTGACTGGTCAATTAGTCCTACTACCCACCTGCACCCCTCAACCCCCAGCAGCATATGAGAGTCCAACACTAAGCCACCATTCCAAACCCAGTTATCTAGTGATTGTTGTTGTTAAGTGCCATCAAGTTGATTCCAACTCACAGTGACCTTGTATAGGGTTTCTGAGGAGCAGCTGATGGGTTTGAACTGCTGACCTTGCCATTCACAGTCCAGTGCTGATCCACGGCTCCACACCAGAAGTCCCAATTAGGAGAGGCCCTTTGGTTCAACAAAAAGATCCTGGACTCATGGAGGCAAGCTCCCTTCTTGTGCCACTTACTACTCTGAGCCTTCAACTTTAGTGTCTCCATCTGTAAAATGGTGGCATCTGTGCCCATCTCACAAAGTTGTATCGTTAGTCAAACAAGACAAAACATCCATGGAATTTAGTAAAGTGCCTGGCACAGAGTAGTGTCACATAACATTTTCATTCCCTTTCCTTCCCTTCAACTGAGTGAATTTATGGCTTTGAATATTGTTGTTGTTGTTGTTGTTAGGTGCCATCGAGTCGGTACTGACTCATAGCGACCTTATGCACAGAAGAGCAAAACACTGCCTGATCCTTGGCCAACCTCACTCAATTGTTGCCACGCTTGAGTCCATCGATGCTGCCGCTTGGCCAATCCATCTCGTTGGAGGTCTTCCTCTTTTTCTCTTGCCCTCCACCTTACCAAACATGATATCCTTCTCCAGTGACTGCTCCCTCCTGAGAAGCTTTGAATATAAAGAGCTCTTAATACATTTGTTCTCTCCCCTCCCCATTTAAACACTTGTGATTGTCAGTAGAACTTTCAATAAATGTTCTTTCATGTCTAAATGTCTACAATTCTATGACCAGTACTGTACACTAAATTGTTAGAGCAATCCTATTTCAACATCATCTGTGTCAGTTCAGAAATTGGGTTTCTGCTGCCACCTGGTGGTTACAAGGTGAATTTGAGGAACAGTTCATAGAAGCTTGATTGTCTCCAAGGTCTAATGGTGGGTCAAGCCCTTGGTGTAGCCCTGTAGGAAAACCACTGGACTATTAACTGCAAGGTCAGCGGTTCAAATTTAGCCACTCTTCTGAAACCTTATGCAGGGTCACTATGAATCGGAACTGACTCAATGGCATTTAACAGTTACAAATGGCCAAGGACTGGTGTATTCTCTTCCCATTCCCTTAGAGAGGCCTTGAAGGATAAAGTCTTTGTTTATTTTGTAACCAACAATATTTGAAGAAGGAACACAAACTTGTTCGTTTTCATCTTTTGGATCAAGATCAGGACTGACCATGGCAAAAATGCCAAGTTAGCAAAGGTTGACATTAAGGATCTGAGATTCTTTTCTATTTCTTTTCCCCATATCTTCTTAGGTTTCTCTTGTCTTCATAATAAACTTTGTACTTGTTCTTCTTCAAAGTGAAGCCTGTTCAGGAAAAAAAAAAAATCTGATAAAATAATTGACTGTAGGAATAAGGCATGCCTAACCCAAGCCATGGTATTTTCAATAGTCTTGTATGCATGTGAACATTGGAGAATGAATAAGAAAGACTCTAAAAGAATTGATGCATTTGAGTTACAATGTTGGAGAAGAATATTAAAAGTAACATGTACTGCCAGAAGAACTGTGTTGAAAGTACAGTCAAAATGCTCCTTAGAAGCCAGGATAGTGAGCCTTCATCTCTTATACTTCAGATATATTATCAGGAAGGACCAGTCCCTGGAGAAAGACACTATTGTTGGTAAGGTGGAGGATGATGCCCAACGAAGTGGATTGGCACCGTGGCAGCAGCAGTGGCCTCAAGCATGACAACAATTGTGAGGATGGCCCAGGACCAGGCTGTGTTTCGTTCTGTTGTACATAGTGTTGCTATGAGTTGGAACCATGTCGACAGCACCTAACAACAACTTTTAATGTGACTTTTCTTCCTGTCGTATTTGTATTTTCAATTAATTTCTTTTTAACAGTGAAATTAAATATACTTGGCAGAAATTACAAAGGGTTCTTGCTTTCTCCCAAGCACTCAGTTTCACCAGGCAGAGACATATGTTTACCTATGTTGTTCTAGAATTTTCAGCATGTGTACAAGCTTGTGCACCTAGATATTCCTTTTTAATATTTAAAAGAGGCAAATGCTACATAAACTAATCCATATGTTGATCTTTTCACCTAATATATCTTGGAGATTCTGTCACGATATTTATATTTTAACAGAACTGAATCTCCTTCTTCCTAAGATAGAAAGAATAAATCTCTTTGTGGAACCTGAGGGATCATCAAGTTGACTGATAGAAGGTTTGAGATATTAGATGAGGATCTGAATCATTGCAATAACTTGTGAATAAGGTGGAGTCTGTGAAGCACATTAGGATCACCTAGGGAACTTCCAAAAACACTCTGATTCTGACTAAGTTGATCTGGGCTGGATCCCAGGTGAATCAAACATGCAGCCAGGATTGAGAATTAGTGCAGGATTCTCAACCGTGACTGTTCATTGGAATCATCTGAAAATCATTTAAAAATAATGATGCTTGAGTCACACTGCCAGAGATAATGAAGTGATCCCCCTGGGGTGTGGCCTGTGTACTAGGGTTTATAAAGCTCTCAGGTGTTTCAAATATGCAACCGAGGTTAAGAAAACCTGGTTTGTTTATTTAAACAACCCAATTAAGACATGGGCCAAGGACCTGAATAGATATTTCCCTAAAGAAGATATTCAAATGACCAATAATCACATGAAAAGATGCTCAACATTATTAGTCATTTGGGAAATGCAAATTATAACCACAATGAGATTCACTTCACACCTATTAAGATAGTTA
>NW_006408577.1:16520147-16524263 GCF_000296735.1 Chrysochloris asiatica | reverse complement strand
TGCTGCTTCCACGAGTGTTGACAGTTGATCCAAGAATGAAGTCCTTGACAATTTCAATCTCTTCTCCATTGATAAGAATGCTGTTTATTGGTCCAGTAGTGAGGATTTTTGTTTTCTTAACATTGAGATGTAATCCATATCGAAGGCTGTACTCTGTGATCTTCATAAGTATGTTTCAAGTCCTCTTCACTTTCAGCAAGCAAAGTTGTATCATCTGCATATCGCAGATTGTTAATGAGTCTTCCACCAATCCTGAAGCCACGTTTTTCTTCATAGAACCCAGCTTCTCATATTATTTGCTCAATATATATGGAAAAAAATGGAAATTAACAAGTATTGGCAAGGATATGGAGAAAGTGGACCCCTCATCCATTGTTGGTCAAATGTAAAATGGTGCAGCTGCTGTGGATAATAGTTTGATGGGTCCTCAAAAAGCTAAACATAGAATTACCATACGGTCCAGCAATTCTACCCCAAAGTATATACCTAAAATAACTGAGAAAAAGGACTCAGATGGTTATTTAAGCCCCTGTGTTCATTGCGGCATTATTCCAAAGAGTCATAAAATAGAAAAACCAAATGCCCATTAACAAATGAGTGGGCTTAAAAGGTGGTGCTCCTCAGAAAACCTATACAGTTTTTCACTATGAGTCAGAATCCCTTAAGCCTTGAAAACATTGTGCTGAGTAAAATTAGCCAGCCACAAAAGGACAAATATTGTTGGATCGCAATTATATGAAATACCTACAATTGGCAAATGCTTGGAGACAAAAGTATATTAGTGGTTAACAAAGAGCTGGGGATGGAAAAGATGCTTAAAAAAACACACACAAAAAAAACCCCAAAGCACCTAATTCAATCCTTCTGTGTTTCTATTTTAAAAATAAGAATTATTATTTAAAATCAAAATGACAGTGGTAATGATTTTTACTTTGGAAGAAACAATACCGATGATATGCATTTAAAAGGATTTTTTTCAAACATACAAAATATGTTTCCTCTTTGCCATTTAAGAGTAATATACTTTATAACCATATCATTCTCCACAGAGCTGGGGTGGGGAATAGAGAGGGACTCTGTGACGTTCACAGACTTAGTAAGAGTTATCAGAAAGAAAGGAAAAGAATGTGTTTACTGATAATTTCCAAGTCACCTATGTTGAGTCTGCCAGGTAAAAAGTTTGTCTCTGGACAGACATGGAGCAGCAGAAGTAAGATGACCCACATGTTGCCCTGCTCCATACTTCTTTGATAATAAATGATTGTTGTTGTTGTTGAGTGCCATTGAGTCAGTTCCGACCCACAGTGACCCTGTATAGGGTTTCTGAAGAGCGACTAGTGGATTTGAACCACCAGCCTTGCAGTTAGAAGTCCAGTTCTTATCCTACAGTACCACATCAGGACTCCAATAAATGGTTAGTTGTGATGTTAGATGTCATTGAATTGGTTAGACTCACAGTGACCTTGTATAGGGTTGTAGAGGAGCATCTAGTGTGTTTGAGCCACCAATGTTGAGGTCAGCAGTCCCATGCTTATCCTAAAGTGCCACACCATGACTCAAAATGGCTAGTAAATAGCTGTTGAATCAGAAATTTATTTTCAGCCAAGTCTATTTTCAGGGAAGAGGACAACAGGACAACTGACTCTCCATCCTTAAATGTGGGAAAAGCCCAAAGCTACATTTCTACCTAAAGCAGGTTCAGTCTGCATGCTCCCTGGCAAGAGATTCCCTGCAGGTCTGGTATTGTGGCTGCCTTGTCTGAGTAATCTGGGACCCTGCTGTCTTCTGTGGCATTCCACACAAGGGTATCACTGTATTTTCATCAGTGTCTGCAGGTTGGAAGGGGTTTACTTCAGGCCTCTGGGCAATGATAATTTGGCGACAATCTGATTGAGGGAACTATGAACCAGTTTCTGCATAACATTTCTGTGGTATTATTGTTGGTAAGTTCCGTTGGATTGGTTCTGACTCACAGCAAGCCTACATAGGGTTTAGAAGCAGCTGATGGGCTTGAACCACTGACTTACAGTTAGCACCACACCAGGACTTCAGTCATGAGATCCCATCAAAAGAAGTTGTTTCCATATTTAGCTCTATTAACTGCTCTCTACAAAGACTAATTTAAAGTTGAAGATGAACCAGTTTTCTATTTCCAACTTCCAAAATAAGTTGACAGTTTATTTATTTATTTTCCCCCATCCTTTCTAATGACCTCTCTGGATGGGAAACATTACTTTTTTTGTTTTGAGCTTGATCAGGCATGAGAACAAGGAGAGAACTGTTAGCATTTCTCCGGCTGTGCATTTTGGCAACACACCAGCGTACGCTGTTTAATTTACAGCAATGTGGCTGCAGGCAAGTCGGCCTAATGAGGGAAACTAAAGATTTAGAGTAAAATATTAAATTTATCTTAGTCTTTATTTCTTGCTGTTTCAACCAATAAAAAAAAAGTGCCTCTGGGATATTCTAGTGTGAACATATCTAGTTTGTGTGTCGTATGTAAGCTAGAAAGACATTTGACTCTAAATTACACAGAAAGCATTCACACACAACATTAGTTTCCTCTTTATTGTGATACTATAACCTCTATTGATTGGTAATGTAATATACTGATAGCACTCATGTCTAAAGCAGCTAAGTTTTCCATTTTCAGAATTCAGACTTTTCTTTTTGTTGTTGTTATTTCCAGGATACCAGGAATGCTTTCCCATTTAAATACATTGTGAATGGGGTGTCTGGATATGCGGAGGAAGGTTCTATAGTGAAGACCTTTACTGAGTCCAGATTTGTGCTATTGAAATCCAAGTCCAAGATGACTACTAAGGCTCAGTGTAACAATCAAAGACAGTCAATATACTTTTTACCTATTCAGTCATAAAGCAGCACAAATTAAATTCTTTAATAATATTCCGGGGAAACAGCTGTTCATAAAGGTCTTCATGAATCGAATATGCAATGTTTCTCCTCCATCCTATCCTGTTGAACTCACTCCTTGGACTGGGTACTCTTGACCCCTCCCGTCTTCCAGAAATCTTCCTCTTCTGGGCTGCGAACTGCAAGGTCAGCAGTTCGAAATTACCAGCTGTTCCACGCGAGAAAAATGAGGCCGTTCTGCTCCTGTAAAGATTTACAGCCTCAGAAACCCTGTACAGGGTTGGTATGAGTCGGAACCAACTCCACGGCACATAACCACCACCACCAAATTCTGGTACACCACCCCCTACCCAGGTTCTCCACTGTCACCAGCTAACTAATTCTCTTCCATTAGTCCCTGTCCTCTCTCTGCCCCTAAAATGTGTTCATAAGGTTCTGTCCTTAAGCCTCTCTTTTCTCAAGCCATCCACTCCTAGGGCAACTCCTGAATTCCTTTCGTGTTAGCTCTTTGCCTGTATGTTCATAATATCACCTCCACATCTCTGGCTCCACCATTCTCTGAGCCCCAGGACCCATGTCTAAGTCAGTCTGGAACACAACCATGCCTAATGCATCACTTTGCCTCATAAAACCAGTTCCTTCTTCTGGGGTCAGCAGCCTTCCTCTCAGTCTGGAAAACTGAGTTCTCACACCCAGTCAGGCCACCATGGAAATAGCTCTCAAACCCACTCTCTCCATAGCTACTTGTTACTGTCTACCTATGTACTTTATTATTCCTCATTAGGGCTATTCCTGGTATGGCACGGTAGGATAAGCACTGGACTACAAAGTAGGTTTGAACCACAAGGTTAGCAGTTCAAACCCACCAGCTATTCCTTGGAAACCTTATGCAGGTAGCTATGAGTTGGAGCTGTTTGGTCAGGACTTCACAACAACAGCAAAGCATATCCCTGGAAGCATGGTGGCTCCATCCAATTAGAAGTGGACTGTGAACCACGAGGTCCACAGTTCGGACCAAACACCACTCTAAGGGAGAAAGATGAGGCTTTCTGTTCCAGCTGTTCCAGCAGAGATTTAAAGCCTCAGAAAACCTGTACAGGGTCACAAAGAGTCAGAACTGCCTCGGTGGCACTTAACAAGAGCTATTCGGGTAATTTTCTACCCTATCCTCCTTCATTCTCCTTAATTCCAGGGTTTCCCCCCTTCTATTTGTTTTCCATTTTTTATCATTGATTGATTGTT
>NW_006408577.1:16491770-16518562 GCF_000296735.1 Chrysochloris asiatica | reverse complement strand
AAAGCAAAACAAAACACTGCCAGATCCTTTGTCATCCTCATAATTGCTGTTATGTTGGAGCCCATTGCTCCTGCCACTGTGCCTTTCTATCTCTTGGAGAGCTTGCTCTTTTTCACTGACCCTCCACTTTACCAAGCATGATGTCCTTCTTGGTAACTGGTCCCTCCTGACAAGATGTCTCAAGCATTAGAGACAAAGCCTTACCATCTGACTTCTAAGGAGCAGTCTGGCTATACTTTTCCCAAAATGATTTGTTTGTTCTTTTGGCAGTCCATGGTACTTTCAATATTCGTCTCTAGCACCATAAGTGAAATGCATCAAGTCTTCTATAGTCTTCTTTATTCATTTTCCAACTTTCACATGCATATGAAACTATTGAAAATATCATGGTTTGGGTCAGGCACACCTTAGTTCTCAAACTAGCATCTTTGCTCTTGAACACTTTCAAGAGGTTTTGTGTAGCAAATCTTCCTAATGCAATATGTCATTTGATTTCTTAACATCTGCTTCTATGATGTTGATTGTGGATGCAAGCAAAATGAAGTCTTTACAACTTTAATCTTTTCTCCATTTTTCATGATGTTATTTATTGGTCCAGTGGAAAGGATTTTTGTTTTTTTTACCCTGAGATGCATACCATATTGAAGGCTGTTGTCTTTGATCTTCATCAGTAAGTATTTTAAATCCTCTTCACTTGCAGCAAGCAAGGTATCATCGTCACACCATAGGTTGTTAATTAATCTCCCTCTAATTCTGATGCCATGTTTTTCTTCATAGAACCCAGCTTCTCAGATTATTTGCTCAGCATACAGGTTGAACAAGTATGGTGAAAGAATACAGCCCTGGTGTACACCGTTCCTGATTTTAAACCATTCAGTATCCCTGTGTTTTGTTCGAATGACTGTCTCTTGGCCTGTGTGCAGGTTCTTCGTGAGCACATGTTAGTGTTCTGAAATACCCATTCTTAACCATGTTATCTATAGCTTGTCATTATTAACACAGTTGAAAGTTTTCACACAGCCAAAAAAGCACAAATAAACATCTTTGCGGTATTCTCTGTTTCATTCAAGACACATCTGATGTTAACAATGATATCCCTCGATTCACATTCTCTTCTGAATCCATTCTGAATTTCTAGCAGTTCCTTGTCAATGTACTGTTGCAGCCATTTTAAATTATCTTCAGTAAAATTTACTTGCATGTAGTATTAATGATAATGGTTAATGATTTCTGAATTCTGTTGCATCATCTCTCTTTGGAATGGGCACAAACATGGATCTTTTTCAATCAGTCAGCCACGTAGCTGTCTTCAAAATTTCTTGGCATAAATGAGTGAGCACCTCCACTGCTGCATCAGTTGAAAGATTTCAATTTGTGTTCTGTCAATTCCTGAAACTTTGTTTTCCGCCAATGCCTTCAGTGTAGCTTGGACTTCTTCCTATAGTACAATTGGTGCTTAGTTGGACATCTACCATTTCTTTTGGGGATAGTTTCTCTGTGTATACCTACCCTTCTTTTGATGCTTTCTGCATCATTCAGTATTTTGCTAATGGAATCCTTCAATACTGCAAGTCAAGGTTTGAATATTTTCTTCAGTTCTTGCAGCTTGAGAAATGCTAAACATGTTCTTCTCTTTTGGTTTTCTAATTTCAGGTCTTTGCACATTTCATTATAATACTTGGCTTTGTCTTCTCAAACTGCCCTTTGGAATTTTCTGTTCTGTTCTTTGACTTCCTCATTTCTTCCATTCAGTTTAGTATCTGTATATTTGAAAGCAAGTTTCAGAGTCTCTTCTGACATATATTTTGCTCTTCTCTTTCCTTATTGTCTTTTTAATGATCTTTTGTTTTCTTCCTGTATGGTGTTCTTGACGCCATCCCACAGCTTTTCTGGTCTTTGGTCATTAGTATATAATGCATCAAATCTGTTATTGACATAGTCTCTGAACTCAGATGGGATATGGCTAAAATCATATTTTGGCTCTCACATACTTGTTTTATTTTCTTCAGCTTCAGCCTGAATTTGCATATGAACAATTGAAGGTCTGTTTCACAGTCTGCCCCTGGCCTTGTTTTGACTGATGATAAGGAACTTTTCCACTGTCTCTTCCCACAGATGTAGTCAATTTAATTCTTGTGTATTCCATCTGGTGAAGTCCATGTGTATAGTCAACTTCAATGTTCTTTAAAAAAAGGTATTGGCAATGAATAAGTAGTCATTGATCTTGAAAACTTCTATCATGTGACCTCCGTCATTTCTATCACCAAGGCCATATTTTTCCAAATATGGATCTTTCGTCTTTGTTTCCAATCTTTGCATTCCAATCACACGTAATTACCAGTAGATCTTGATTGCATATTTGATCAATTTTACATTAAAGAAACTGGTAGAATTCTTCAGTTTCATCATCACAGGCTTTAGTGGTGGTGTGTACATTTGAATAATAGTATTAACTGGTCGTCCTTGGGGTGGTAGTGGTGGTGTTGTGCAGTCAAGTCAGTTCTAACTCATAGTGACCCCGAAAGTTTTCTGAGGCTGTGTATCTTTATGGGAGTAGAAAGTCTCATTTTTCTCCCATGGAGTAGCCAGTAGATTCAAACTGCTGACCTTTCAGTTAGCATCCCAACACATAACCGCTATGCTACCAGGGCTCCTTGTTATTGCCTGTGATAAGACTATATGGATGTTGTCTTATCACAGAGAGCATTGTACTTTAAGACAGATCTTGAAATATTCTTTTTCATTATAATGCTGTGACATTCCTCTTGAATTTGTTGTTCCTAGCCTAGTAAACTATAGGATTATCAGATTCAAAATGGCTAATACCAATTCGTTTCAGCTCACTAATGCCTAGGATATCAATCTTTATGCATTCCATTTCATTTTTGACAACTTTCAATTTTCCTAGATTCATATTTCATACATTCCATATTCTGATTATTAATGGATGTTTGCTGCTGTTTCTCTGCATTTTGAGTTGTGCCCCATGAGCAAATGAAGGTCCCAAAAGCTTTATGTCATTCAAGTCATCACAGTCAACTCTACTTTGAGGAGGCAGCTCTTTCTGCTATCCTATTTTGAGTGCCTTTCAACCTGAGGGGCTCATCTTCCAGCACCATGCCTGACAATATTCCGGTGCTCTTCATAATGTTTTCATCTTCTGTCACTATATCTAACGGTGTTCCACTACTATTCATAAGGTTTTCAGTGGCTAAACATTCAGAAGTAGTCTGCCTGTCCTTCTTCCTAGTCTGTTTTAGCCTGGAAGCTCATCTGTGTATGAAGTTTTAGAAATACCGAGTAGCCCTGTTCCACTTCAACAGGTGAAATGTCAGCTGTGGTCTGTCTGTTTCCTCACACCCCTCACCCGACTAAACAAGAATGCCTGTGTTTCTGTGGTACCTTCCATGCATCTTCATTGTTGTTAGTTACCATATGTCAGTTCCAACTCATAGCAACCCCATAGTACTTATCTCATTATATAATTTTTCTGTTTTCATTGTTGGACCTGATAGAGTTCCCCAAGAGAAGAAGTTAGGATTTCTAATATCTGTCAATCTCTAATATTTAGTAGAATACCTGGCAAATAAAAGGAATTTTGGTATGGTGCTGTAGAATACGGTTGGTGGTTCAAACTCACCAGCCAGTCCTCAGAAACCCTATACAGGGGCACCCTGAGTCGGAAGAAACTTGACAGCACTTAACAACAGCAACACTAACCACAAAGTCAGTAGTTTAAACACACCAAAGGCTCCTTGAAAATCCTATACAGGGTTGCTATGAGTCAAAACTCATTCCATGGCACTTAACAACAACAATGGGTATTTTAAGGAGCTGTGGGGTGGGTGGGATGCTGTAGAATAAACACTGGGCTGTTAAGTGCAAGATTGGCAGTTCAATCCAACTAGTAACTTCAGGAGAAAAGACGAGGCCATTTGCTCCTATAAAGATTCACAACCTGGGAAACCCTATATAGGGGCTCTTTGAGTCAAAATCAGCTAGATGGCAGTGGGTGTGTGGGTGAATGGGTAATTGATGAATGAACAAATGCATGATTGGCCTCTGTGTTAGACTCTGTGGACCACATGGCTCTATTGTAACTACTCAACTCTGCCATTGTAACTAAAAAGCACTCATAAACAATATGTAAATGACTAAATGTGTGTTCCAATAAAACTTAATTTATGGACACTAAATTTGAATTTCATATATTTTCCACTTTTCACAGAATACTGTTGTAAGTTTTGCAACCATTTAAATTGTAAAATCCATTCTAAGTGTAGGCTGTATAAAAGCGGGAGGTGGCTGGATTTGGCCTGTGTGCCAGTTTCCTGAATTCTGGTTACCCAATCACAGTTCTCAGCCTGGGCACTGGACATCCACTCACAAGCACAAATAGGCATGGGAATGAGATTATTGGATTCACCTGAACCTCTTAGCATTCCAGTGCCCTGCCTGAGACAGTCCCGTGGAAATCTGGATTGAAGGGACTACTAGAGAGACCTCCCTCATCAGCAAAAAACAATTGGATAAGTCTCACAAAAAATGCATCTGAAAGTCATGTTTCTGTACTGATCTACAAAGTTACCAGTTCATCTCTTAGGGAGAGGATTTAAAAGGTTTGCAAATACGGTTGCTATGTCAAATTGGGAGCACTGGGCAGATCATGAGTGGTTACTGGGGAAATATGGGAATGCATACATTCAGGGAGGTTGCAAGATCCATCAAACAGCCTGTGTCCAAATGCAGTAAGTGTTCCAGATAGCTTTTGATCTGTTATAAATAAAGTAATTTAAAATTCCCAAACAAAGCCGAACTCCAGAGGATAGAGTCAAAATAAGTGGGATTATAGCACTGAAAACAGGTCAATGAAAAGACACCTGCCTTTTAAATTGACACAAATAAGTCCAAAGTGATGGGCTACTGCTTCTCGTAACCCAAAAGTCTGCCTGGAGCTTGTTAAAGACCATTCTTTACATAAAGTCTGTCTTTCCTGTTGAAAATGGACATTAGCTGCTTCTTGAGTATCCTTCAGAGAGGTCACCAAGAGATCTGCCAGATTTTTAAAAAGGGAAAGGAAAAAGCTTCACAACAACACATTCTGGCGTCTGTATAACTCAGCTGCTCTGCATACCCAGTCTTGATCACACACTCACCAGGGTCCTAAAAAGCTTAAGGAAGTGAATGCTGCCATTTTAGGAGAGTGTAGTAAACGGTGTTCCAGCAGCATTGAGCTAACATTGTCTGTCTCCTGGGACAAGTGTTTTGACTTCTTTGTGCCTCACTGTGCTCATTTTTTAAACATGAAATGGCTGGTTTACACAATGAGGTTCATTTCTGTTCTAAGATTCTGAGACTCTAATATTTTCTCCTTCCCTTTTATAACCTGCATTTCCCAGACCTCACCGACTTTTGGGTATGAAAGAACATGATATCACATGTAGAATTCTGGCCAAAAATATTTAACCTGCATCTAATCATGAGAAAACAAACATCAGACAAATCCAAATTGTTGGACAATCTATAAAATAACTGCCCTGAATTCTTTAACAATTTTACTCTAAAAAGGAGGAAAAAAATAAGTTAAAAAAATGACAAGGAGACTGTTTCAAACTAAAAGAGACTAAAGAGACATGAAAAGATGCAACAACAATGGTTCTAATTGGAGCACTGGAATCATTTGACTTTAATAACGCAAAACAAATGCAGTAGCCATTGAACCAATTGTGACTCAAGGCCACCCCAAATGTTTCAGTGTAGAGTTGTACACCACAGGACTTTCGATGGCTGTCATCTCAGGCCTTTATTCCAAGGTGCTCTGGCTGGATTCGAACTGCCAACCTTTCAGCTATTAGACAAGCACTTACCCATTTGAGCTACCTAAGGAAAGACTTCATATTAACTAATATTAGTGTATTAATGTTCCATGTGTTAAGGAGCTCTGGTAGCGTAGTGGTTACGAATCGGGCTGCAAACCATAAGGTTAGCGGTTTGAAACTATCAGCCGCTCCGCGGGAGAAAGATGAGGCTTTCTACTCCCGTAAAGATTTACACCCCTCGGAAACCCTGTACAGGGTCGCTATGGGTCGGAACCGACTCGACGGCACTTAACAACAACAATGTTCCATGTGTTAGATGTAATCATACTATTGTGGTTATATAGGAGACTGTCCTTGTTCTTAGAGAATATAAGCTCAACTATTTAGAGTAAAATGTCATGGTATCTACAAACGGAGTCCTGGTGTGGCGCTGTGGGTTAATGCACCAGACTGCAAAGCCATTTGAACTGCAAGGTTGGCGGTTCAAGCTCACCAGCTGCTCCTCGGAAACCCTATACAGGGTTGCTACGGGTCGGAACCAACTCGATGGTACTTCACAACAACAACAACAACATCTACAATTTACTTTCAGGTGATTCTGGAAAAAAAGTATGTGTGTGTGTATGTGTTTATACGTATGTGTGGAGAGAGAAAGAGCAAGAGAGATCAGATCAATGTGGCAAAATGTTATCTACTGGTGAATCCAGACAAAAGATACAAACATATCTGCTGTGCATTTCTTTCTATACACTTCTAGCTGAGGTTGAAATTTCCTAAAATTAAAACCTGGGGAAAATCATACATGAGTTTTCCTATCAGGACATGCACACCAGAGGGAAGGAAGCAAACTAGAAGGCAAGCCAAAGTGGGGGTCAAGATCCCAAATTTGAACAACAAGGAAAATGAGATCTTGGAAGCCAAGCTAGAACATTCAGGCAGTGAGGGAGATTCTCCCAGGTCCAATTACCCTTCAGATGGGACTAGAAAAGAGGACTTTCTGGAGTCTAAAGAAACATAACAGATGAAGAGAAAGCCCATTTCTAGAGTTAGCAGAAAGAAGACTCAGGGTCCAGGAAATGCTAATAAAGTTGCAGGGAGCATCAATAATTGGAACCATTGGGACATAGCCTTAAAGATTGGAGCAGTTGTTCTGTGTGTCTCAAGAAAATCGGTACTGCTTTGATCAGCAAGGTCCAGGAGCACAATTGAAGCATGAATGGTTTAGCTGTTAATCCATGAGATAAAGGGAAGAAGTAAGAGACTCAGTAAACAAAGATGGCTAGGGTACAAAGGGAAGGTGAGGAGACCAGAGAGACATAAGGCGAATCCAGGCCTGGTCAGATCTTGGCCTAATAAGAATACCTATCAGATGGGAGTATTCATTTTAGACTAGTAACACCATCAGACAAGATTGATTTCAATGAATGATGCTTTGAGGAGACAAGAGAGTCCTCGAGTCTGTATCATCACTGGGACTTCATGAGAAAAGCTCAGATGTGTACTTTAGGGAAAATGTCTAAAAACCGGAGCAGTGGGTCTCACATTTTACTGTGTATCAAAATCATCTTGTTAAAACCCAGATTGTTAGGCTCAATCCAAGAATTTCTGATTCAGATCTGAGTTGGGGTCTAAGTACATTTTTAATAAATTCTCCCAGGAAAGATGGTACTGCTGGTCCTGGGTGGGATTACACTGTCAGAACTGCTAAAGTTGAGTTGCAGGAAATGAAAAGAGACTCTCATCCAGCAAATTTACACAAGACAAAGAAAGAAAAGGGGATCACCTCTTTCCTCAAGTGCTTTAAGAACAGTGTTAAGCTGTCAAAAAATAGAGGAACAATGGAGCTACAATGCAGAATGTATTATGTTCTGGAAACAGAAAGAAACATTACTCAAGGGAAGCCCCTGGGATGTGTAAGCACTTAACATGTGCAACTGCTAATCCAAAGGTTGGTGCTTTGAATCCACCCAGAGGCATATTTAAAGAGAGGCCTGGTGATATACTTCCAAAAAATCAGCCATTCAAAGCCCTATTGAGCACAGTTCTCCTCCAGCACACAGGGGGTCACCATGAGTTGGGATCAACCCCACTAAGGCAACTAAAGCAACGGGTTGGCTGGAATTGGAAGACAGTGAGGAGTGCCCTGTTGTTCTTGTTTAGTGCCTTAGAGTCAGTTCAGACTCATAGCAACCCTATATAGGGCTTCCAAGGAGTGGCTGGTGAGTTTGAACCACCAACCTTGTGGTTCGACTTGATCTTGCAGAGCCACACCAGGACTCTCAGCAGGCCCCTAGAGGCTGGGAATTTGCTAAGAGTGACTCTACAGCAAAAAACAAGTAACTCACTGCATGAGGAAACAGGCTTCATAGGCCTCAGCCATGCCTACCTCCCTCGGTCAAAGAGGCCAATCCCTTAAGGCCCTCCATGACATCCATACCAGGCAAATGCCCGCTACATTGCAGGTGACTAAACTAATGCCTCCCACACTTAAAACACTATTTTCATTATAGTCAGAGCTGTTGTTGTTATTGAGTGCTGTCATGTCAGTTCAGACTCACTGCGACCCTATACCCTATGCGACCTTCCAAGGAGCAGCTTGTGGGTTTGAACTGCCAACCTTGTGGTTAGCAGTCCAGTGCTGATCCTACAGAGCTGACATTTATTAAATGTTTATTAAGTGCCAAGCACTTTATGAGCATCACCTCATTTAATGTTCATTTTCACCCCACAAACTGCTTTATGACACTCATTTCACAGATAAGAAATCTGGCTCTTGGATGGGTTGAGTATCTTGCCCAAGGTCACACAGAAAGTAAGCACCTTGGTAGTGAGTGTTTAATGAGTTTTCAGTCTGGGGGGAAAATTCCACCAAGGAAACAGGAGGCATGGAGGCTCAAACCAGAAGGGAGAAGGGACGGAAAGCAGGAAGAAACCACAGATGCCCACTGGAAGTGAGGGAAAGGTGTTAGCATTCATGAAGAAAACTGACCCACACTTTCTGCACTTACCACATGAAGAAATCTTTAAGACCTATTTTCATGCTGGTCTTCTGGGTTAGAATTCCCTCATAATGTCAAGAAATAAGGCCGACTTCCTGACTCTTGTTACAGTTATCAGTTGTCGAGTCTGATCCATGTGTGTCAGAGGAGAACTATGCTCAATAGGGTTTCCAGTGGTTTATTTTTTTAGAAGTAGGTCACCAGTCCCTACTTGAAAGATACTTCTGGTTGGTCTTGAACCTCAAACATTTTAGGTAACCATTTGTACCACCTATGGACTCTCGGGCTCTCAGAATCCTCCTAAAACCTCTGCCTCACTCCAGGCCTGTTTGCACTGCACAATGTCAATAGATAGACCTCAAATGCTTCAACTGCTAGTGACAACATGAAGGAAAGAACTTGGACTACCAGGACATGTGGCTGAGGGATTCCGGGATGTGATTTGGGGTTGGGGGGGGGGCTGTAATGCCCTCCCAAACATGCATGAAAGCCTCCGGCGTGGGCTTAAAGAGCTTTGATCTGTTTGTAAAGCTGGTAAAAAAAAAACTGCTCCACGGGAGCCAAAACCAAATCCAATACTGTAAAGGAATATTTACTAGACAGCAACTTCCCTCCTGGGCACATATTTGCATGGTGTGTAAAATGGCTAAACATCTGAGGAAGAGAGAAGCTGAGGAGTTGTGTGACTTAACTAAGAGTCACACTAATGTCCCCAAGCCAAGTTTAAAACAGAAACACACCTTCAGCCTCTGCAATTACCCCAAGTATTGCCACTGTGAGAACTGGTTTGTTTTTTGTCTTCTCCAGACCTGCAATCATCTCAAGCAAAACAAAAACATATATTTACATATCAGCGAAGCAAGGAAAGCTGATTCCTTTCATATTCTTTTGGGATGATAAAAATAAAGTAGGAATGCATTCCAACCTGTTACAATTCCATGGTAAAAGTTTATCTTGGCCTCTTACCTTCCAGATTATTTCTCTCAGGGCACTATAGTTCTTGAAGTCGTGGTGTAGTACCATAGTCTAAGCACTCAGTCTCAAGGTCAGTTTAAACCACACAGTCGACTGTTCAAACTCACCACCCTCTCTTTGGACACCCCATACAGGGTTAATATGAGTAGAAACCTACTCGACGGAGCTTAACAACAACATAGTTCTTGGAGGACTCCTGGTGTGGTGCTGTAGGATCAACACTGGGCTACGAACCACAAGGTCAGCAGTTCAAACCCACCAGTTGTCCCTCGAAAACCCTGTACAGAGTTGCTGTAAGTCAAAAACTGACCCAACATCACTTAACATCAACAGCATAGGTCTTAGAAGAGGTCCCTGAGTGGCAGAAATGGCTTGCACTCAGCTAAACATTAGCAAGTCAAACCCACCCAGCAGTGTCATGAAGGAAAGGCCTGGTGGTATACTTAGAGCTTAGTTCTACTCTGTAACTCATGGGATCACCAAGAGGCAGGATCAAGGACACAATGAGGATTTGGTTTGGGGTTTTATAGTTCATGAGTAAATAATGAGAAAGTCCTAGATAAATGTAAAAGGGTGAAGAGGGGTGAGCACCTAAGAAGTCCCTTTAACTCTCATGGTTTTTGTTGTTGTTAGTGGCTGTCAGTCGACCTGATCCATGGTGATCCCACGCACAATGGAAGGAAATGCTACCCAGTCATGTGCCATCCCCATAATTGGTTATGGATTGGACAGTTGTGATCTGTGGGTTTTAATTGGGTGATTTCCAGGAGCAGATCTCCAGACCTTTGTGCCTAGCTCTCATTGTACTTTGTCAAAAATTAAATGTAGTGAAAAGATGTTTCATCTATCAACGCTAATTTCAGAGACAGCATCTGATCTCAAGGGAATCGGGAAGCTCAAAGAGAAGCAAATAGGTAATCAACTCAAAATGAAGTTTAATATTTTGTGTTCTATTTCTGTACCCTCTGCTATATTTAGTTTCATAGCTGAGACCTATGTGGTTTTACTTACAATAATTTCTCTTTAGTTTATCACTTGATCATATGCCATGAAAAACAAGAGTTGGAAGCAGCTGGTAGGCCCCAAATGGCTGCAAAAATGGCATCATGCCCCTGAGGGAAGCTGGCAGAAGGAGAATGTCATGAAAAAAATGGACCCAAAATCATACCCAGAAGGAGTACAACCCATTAGAATATGTTGTTTATAGTTGCAGGATAAAAAAAGGCAGACTGTAAACTACATATGGTTTCATAGCCATTTATTAACTCGCTGTATTCAAATCTTTTAAGTCATTTCAGTAAGAAATATATCATCACTGGCATTTTATTAACAGGAGGGAACTTCATTCACCCAAGAAATCCAGGCTCTGGTGCCTCTTGCTTTCTGCTCCCACAATGAGATGGATCTGATATTTAGGCTTGGGACAAGGAACCCATTGCATCCACCACTCTGCCTTTTGGCCTTTTGGGAACACCCTGTCCTAAATTGTCTCCTGCTTGACCATTCAGTACACCTCCAGCATGACAGACAGTGGTCAAGTTTAATTCAAGTAAAGAAATATTCAGAAGTCCATTTAACAACAGATTAGTGCTTCCTTTACTGCTCAACGTGACCTCTAAAATGGAAGATTGTGTTCCATAAGTTTCTCTCCCAAAGAGACAGACAAAGTTGATATTTATTGCTCCCCCTACCCATCAGCTATGATATGCAAATATACCCTTTTCTTTTATAGGCAAAATGTTGCTCTTTGATGTAATTGCTCTTGCAATGGGCCAGGAGCTGGCCCATTGCACATTATGATTTTAGTGTAAAAGATATCTTCATCTTTGAAGACATTTTAATTTAGCTTCTCCAGTCATAATTGTGTCTTACTATGTCAACTTAAAATATTGCTTCTATCCAGGCTAGTTGTTCTTACTTATATTTGTTTGTCATTTCGCACAGACTGGGAAACACTGTGCTCCCCTATACTTTGGACCTATGTAGATCAGTGTTGAGAAGCTCTTCACATCGGAGAATTAAACTTTGTTTCATGAAAATAGCAGTGGTGGACCCATTTCATTCAAGGGAATGCAGCAAAATTATTCAAGAGGTCAGAAATGACCTCATAAGCAGACCCAAGTCTTGTGTTTGTCTTCTTGGTAGGATACCTCAGCCACTATTAACTCTCCCTTTGGTTTGCATGCAGCATTGTCTTCTGGGCTTTCAAAGAAAGAGCATAATTAATGTTAAATCCCTGAGACAGTAACATGCATTTTGGTGTTATTGAACACCTATAATGTACAAGTAGAGACTTGAACTCTACATTCAAGGAATCCTTATGGGAAAAACTTATAAGCAAAAAATACAATAACATTTAAGTTCCATAATAGGGACCCAGGAGACATGTACTTAGTAGCTTTATTTCAACTGTCTAAGACAAATCAAATATAATATGTTTATTGAGGAAATAAAAGAAGATTACACACATAAAATCTGCCATATACTAGTATGAACTTTGGGTTCTAGTGTGATGGTGTAGGATAAGCACTAGACGGGTAACTACAAGGTCAGCAGTTCAAACCCACCAACTGCTCCTCAGAAACCCTACATAGGATCACTATGAGTCAGAATCAACTCGATGGCACTTAGGAATAACAGTATGTATTTAATAAAATAATGTTTTAATCTGTTTCTTATCACTTCTATCCCTCTTTCACCCCAAAACTTATGATAGGGTTTTGGGTGATGATTAAAGATCCATAAAAGATTAAACCTTGCAAAATCTCTAGGAAAAGACTGATTACTTGGTCTTACAACTCTGGGAGCAAGAATCTTGACTACAATTGTCAACTGGAGTCCTCCCAGTCTTTGACTCAAAGGTTTAAAATTATGTGTAAATTATTGAACCCACACTCTATTGATAAGAATTACACATAGATAACAAAAGAACACTCTTATGCAGCTATTTATAAATTATGGAGTTTAGAGTATTTTTGCTGCATGAAATTCCATTCTACCTTCTAAGAGAACTGTCCCTACTCTTCTCTGTCACTGATATTAATTTTGTTCTTTCATCTCTAATATATATACATAGATTCTCTTCGATGTATGCATGCTGCCCATAGAGCTAGGCAAGAGGATCCTGCCTTGGACTTCAGAGATTTCCATTCTGCCCATCTTCAAACTGAGCACCTCCACATGGAGCACATGTGGTTCCCAAGCTCCTTCTGGTCCAATCTCTAAGTACCACCTCCTGGACTTCCCTGCCCAAATGGTTCAAAGTTCCTTTCCACTCTGTACTCCTCTTCCAGACCATTCTCTCAAGAGTGCAACTTCTCTCCTGGTGTGTGCAACCTCATTGCCAGAAAGGTTTCATGGAGTGACTATTTTCAGGGATGTGGTGTGCAGCCTGGGATGCCCACATGTATCTATGGATGACCCTTCACTATATACATGGAGCCTGGAGTGATACGAAAAGGAGTTAGGTCTAAAGTCTGAAAGGAAAGAGAAATCCCAATTTAAACTAAACCTTTATGAAATAATGTTTGTTAAGAGAACAAGCTAGGACATATTTTATTTATCAGTTGTAAACCTGATTAATAATTTTTAAGTCTTTGTTGCTATTGTTGCTGTTGAATTAGTTCTGACTCATAGTGATCCAATGCACAACACAATGAAATGCTGTCTGGTCCTGCACCATCCTCACAATTGTTCTTACACCTGAGCCCATTGTTGATGCCACTGTGCCAATCCATCATTAGGGGTCTTCCTCTTTTTCCCTGACCCTCCACTTTACCAAGCATTATGTCCTTCTGCAGGGACCAACTTCTCCTGATAACATGTCCAAAATATGAAAGCTGAAGTCTCAGCATCTTGACTTCTAAAGAGCATTCTGACCATACTTCTTCCAACACAGATTTGTTTGTTCTTCTGACAATCCATGATACTTTTTATATTCTTCTACAATGTCATAACTCAAATACATAAATTCTTCTACTGTCTTCCTTATTCACCTGATACGCATCCAACTTTCAATGGGTATAATGCTATTGAAAATACCATGGCTTATGTCAGGCACACTTTAGTCCTCAAACTGATAATCTGCTCTTGAACACTTTAAAGAGATCTGTGCAGAAGATTTTCCTAATGTTATATGTTATTTGATAGCTGCTTCTATGTGTGTTGATAGTGGAGCCAAGCAAAGTTGTCTCTATTTATTATGATTTTATTTATTGATTCAGTTATGAGAATTTTTTTAAGCTTTTATTGTGCATTGAGAGATAGTTTACATGGCAGAACATCAGTTTTACTTTCATCCTATCATACTTCGTGACATTGCAAGGATTACAACTCCGTGCATATGAGAATTTTTGTTTTCTTGATATTGAGGTGCAATCCATACTGAAGGCTATGGTCCTGAATCATCATCAGTAAATTTTTAAAATCCTCTTCACTTTCAGCATGTAAGGTTTTATCATCTGCATATCACAAGTTATTCATGAGTCTTCTTCCAATCCTGATACCACATTCTTCTTCATATAATCCAGTTTCTCAGATTATTTGCTTAGCATATAGATTAAGCAGTATGGTGAAAGAATACAACCATGATGAACACCTTTCCTGATTTTAAACCATTTACTATCCCCTTTTTCTGTTTGAACAAGTGCTTCTTGGTCTATGTTCAAGTTCCTCATAAGCACAATTAAATGTGCTGGAATACCCACCCATTCATTGCATTGATATTCATAGCTTGTGAAGAGCCACACAGTCAAAAGTCTTGCATAAAGTCAATAAAGCACAGGAAAAGATCTTTTTTATATTCACTGTTTTCAGCCAAGATCCATCTGATGCCAGCAATGATATCCTCCATTTCATTTACTTGTCAATCTGGCTTGAACCTCTGGAAGTTCCCTGTCAATGTACCCATGTATCCATTTATTAATTATCTTAAGTAAAGTTTTGCTTACATATGATAGCAATGATATTGTTCAATAATTTCCACATTCTCTTGGGTCACCTCTCTTTAGAATGGGCAAAAATATGGATCTCTTCTATTTAGTTGGCCAGGTAGCTGTCTTCTAAATCTCTTGGCATAGATGAGTGAGTGTCTTCAATGCTGCATCAGTTTGTCAAAAGATTTTAATTTGTATTCCATCATATCCTGGAGTCTTGCTTTTCCTCAATTCCTTCAGTACACCTTGGACTTCTTCCTTTAATACCATTGGCTCTTGGTCATATGCTACCTGGTGAAATGGTTGAACATCAACCATTTCTTTTTGGTATAATGACTGTATTCTTTCCACCTTCTTCTGATGCTTTGTGTATCATTCAATATTTTGCCCATAGAAACCTTCAATATTGCAATTGTCAAGGCTTAATTTTTTTCTTTGATTCTTTCAACTTGAGAAATGCTGAGTGTTTTCTTTCCTTTTAGTTTTCTTTGCACATATCATTATAATACTAGATTTGGTCTACTTGAACTACCTTTCAAAGTTTTCTATTCAGTTCTTTTGCCTCCTCATTCTTCCATTAGCTTTAGCAACTCTACACTGGAGAACAAGTTTCAGAGTCTCTTCTGACATCATTTTAGTCTTTTCTTTCCTTCTTGCCTTCTTAATGACTTTTTGCTTTCTTCTTGTATGATATTCTTGATATCATCCCATGATTCTTCTGGTCTTTGGTCACTAGTTATGAAGCATCAAATCTCTTCTTGAACTAGTCTCTGAATTCAGCTGGGATATGTTCAAGGTCATATTTTGGATCTTGTGGACTTGTTTTATTTTCTTCAGTTTTAGCCTGAACTTACATATGAGCAACTGACAGTCTGTTCTACAGTCTGACCCTGGCCTTGTTTTGGATGACAATATTGAGCTGTTCGATCAAATTGACTACATCTGTCATCATGGTCAACTCTGAGGAGACAGCTCTTCCCCAGTTGTATTTTGAGTGTCTTTCAACCTGAGTAACTCATTTTCCAGCACTGTATCTGACAATATTCTGGTGCTATTCATAATGCTTCCATCTTCTAGCACTATATTTGACAATATTCCACTGCTTTTTATAATATTTTCATGAATAATCATTAATAAATAGCCTGCCCCTCCTTCTTCCTAGTCTTTCTTTGTCTGGAAGCATTGCTAAAACCTGTTCCCCATAGGTGACCTTGCTGGTATTTAAAATAGTGGTGACATAGCTTCAAGCAACACAGCAACATGCAAGCCACCGCAAGACAACAAACTGACAGATGAGTGGTAGGTGGTTTAGATCTATGATATGTGGACCAATTGTACATTTGCTCTGGATCCTGCAATCTAAAGAGGAAGCCTGCTGATGTTAGCCTTGCCAATGTAGGCCATGAGATTCTTTTAGTGTCTCTGCACCTCTTTTTATTAATCACAGAATATTCTCTGTGTCTGCAGCTGCTTGCAGTTCAAGGTTTATATATAGTCTTTGTCAATTGCATCTGCTTTTCTCTAATGCCCCTAATTAGCATCTGCTGTTTATCACTTACTATGGCTTTTTCATGTACTTAGAGACTTTGAGTTTAGTACTTAGTGTCTTTCTTGCTCCCTCCTATATTCTGCTCAGTCTTTTAAATGGAAAGTCCAGTTTCCGAGCTGAATATAACCCTCCAAGGGCATGGAGACGTCTTCAAGATGTTGTTCTTAAGTGTTGTAGAGTTGATTCTGATTCATAATGACCCAAGAGCCTAGGGTTGCCTCAGAGCAGCTGATGAGTTTGAACTACCAACCTTGTGGTTAGCAGTCCAGTGCTTATCCTACAGCACCACACAAGGAGTCCATGTTCTATATACCATGACCAAATACTCCTGATGGCCAAGATGGACTGAGATTTATTGGGAAACTACTTGGTCTTCAGCTGCCCACAGTGTGTGTGGGGGGTGGGGATGGGGGATGAGTAGGCACTGCCTACATGTGTCTAAGGACAGGAAAGTGGGGAGAGAGTTAACACTGAGTCTTACAAGAATTTCTCTATATGGTGGGAGTTCTAAGAATATACCCAAAATTCATGAAGCATTAGCTGAATTAGTCATAAGCATAAAAGGAGGGGAAAAAGTCAGGCATACATTCATACTACAGAATTCGTGCACATAGCCAATGATTTTAACCCATAGTATAGGCTTGAAAAGCCTCTGTGAGTACCAATTTCTACAGAGCAGACAGAGGGGAATATACGAATCGATAGAACACTGAGAAACCAGAAAAGATTTGTTCCTAGCAACAACCCTGTGGCTATGTCACATTCTTAGTGATAAAGATGATTCACTAAGAGATAGATTAGGGAGAAGACAACTGTGAAAGGAGTATTGTTGTGGTGTTCACAGATTTCCCAGCACCACCTCCCCAAATTCCTGCATAACCAGAAAGATGATAGTGGTTTCTAAGCCTGCATGCAAATTTTTCTCTGTGTGGAAGTATCTGAAAGCAAAATTGGTCCACTGAGTTAATCACTAAACAAGGCACTTCAATGCGCTCTAGCTCTGACACCTAATCAGCAATACAGCTGCATTTAAATACAGACGACTTAAAGGATTTTGGCTTCTGAAGCAAGGGATTTTCTAGATAATCTTGCCTATAAGGTCCTTGACTTGTGCAGTCAAATGCTGCCAACTGTGATCTGCAGGAAATTACAGTGCAGTGCTTATTTATCTGTTTTTCTCCTGTGTATGTGGCTTGGGAATTTTTCATTGCTAGTGAAAAGATTGTTTCTCAATTTTGTTGTTGATTTGGTAGAAACCCCTAGGAGTTAATGCACTGGACTACAAGACCTGAACAGCAAGGTTGGCAGTTCAAGCTCACCAGTGGCTCTTTGGAAACACTACACAGGGTCGTTATGAGTCGGATCTGACTTGACAGCTCTTAACAGCAACAACAACAAATCTGCAAGGATGCATGCATACCCTCTCCTGGCCTCTGCAATTAACTCCCAACATCATTCCAGACACTTTGTCACATGCAGCAAAGAGCCCCTGAGAATGCATCAGGAGATGCTACCCAATATACCTAAGGCTGGGACTCAGGATTAGATTGGGCTTTTCTACCATCTCTTTGTTCTCTGAATGGAAAGAACGTAACCGAGCAGAAACCCAAATTCAAAATTATGCTGAAATAAAATGCTTCTAGGTTATTGCAGTGTAGATTATGCAAAAAAGAAATCATTAGGCTTGGGCAATCAGCTTTCATTAAATAAGCCTAAAATAAGGAACAGGGGGATAAAAAAAGAAAAGAAAAGAAACAGAGCCACTGAGCAGTTGCTTTCTAGACCCCCTGCTGGAGCCCTGGCAATTATGCTTGTTGGAATATTTAGCATAATTAGTCTTTAGCTGCCCATTTCAGTTTTGCTCAAGATATAAATGTCAAGTCAACGCTATTAAAAACCATGTTCTCTAGAAACAGATACTCAGAAGGAGAATTGCCCAGGTAGCAAATGCACTGCTGGAATTCACAAATGCCACTGAATATTTGTATTGTTGTGTTAGCTAGATGCACTAATTACTATAATTCTTTTATATCATATAAACTTGGTGCTGGCAGATAGCCACAATAACACTTGGTTTAATGTTCATTAGCTTCCTTCTCAAGTGAAAACTCAAGTCACAAACTCTGCCTTGCCCTTCCTTCTTATGGGTGATTTCTCCCAAAAGGTTGGCCTGAGGACCCAGCCTAAGCCAATTTATTAAGTGGTAAGGTTCCTCTTTGCCCTGAGTTTATATAAACCAGGCAAATGATTTACTGTCCGTCAGCTCAGATAACAATAAATTTCTTTCATGGACAGCACCAGTACTGCTGACCAGAGTCAACAGGAAACAAGGTCTATTGTCACCAGCTAAGTAAAGGGCCCTTGTACCCATTTTGCATTAAGTGTTCAATTCCTAGCTGAAAGGTTGGCAGTTCAAACCCACAGGAACAAAGAGCTAGGGATTTGCTCCCACACAGCCTAGTAAACCCTTTGGCGCAGTTCTACTCTATCTGACAAGGTTTCTATGAGTTGGAATGGACTCCATGGCATACACAACAATGTTTCTTGAGGAAGATAGGAAATTCCCATGGGTGAGAGAGAGGCAATTTTCTTCACCTCATGAGTAAAGTTGTGGTTGGCCCAGCAGCTTCTGGTCAGGTTTTTATCTGAGCCTGATGCTGGGGATGGAAACACAGAGGCCAGATAAGGGGAGCAGTGCAGTGTGGGGAACAGGAGCTCCCTTTCCACACAGTACCAGAAAGAGGTTCCATCAGTGCATGAAGAACCCATACTTTCTCTCAGCAGTTAACAAAGGAAAGTAAGCGCACTTCAGGCAGGCCTCAGGATTTTTACCGACTCACATCAGATGGAAGGGCCTTTCTCCGTCCATCCTCGTTTAACAAGAGACAAAATTGAGATAAAGGGGGAGATGAGACTTTTCCAAGATCCTGCAGGGAGCTAATGGTAAACTTAGTGTGTTAGACAGGTTTCTCTACCAAATTTCCCAGTTCATAAAAGTAAGAAAGAATGAGTCGGCTAACCAAGTTGTAATCCAGTGAACATGTCTATTAAAAATAATGATACTGTTTCGAAACATACACACAAGAAATTTTGAGACTAGGAAACAAAGTAAGCATAAATAGATGTGGGGAGGATGAAATTCTAACTTTAGGCAGAGCAGTCAGGAAACAAGAGCTGTAGGGAGGTCATATTTTTCAAATGGAGCTCAGACTTTTGGTTGTCTAGTGATTTCCTTGAGTTATTTGCAAGATTGGTTTCCACAAACCTTGTTTAACATGCAGAGAATTTTCCCACCTGCCGGCTCAGATGTAATGGGAGATTGAAGGTGGTGAGTGAACATAAAAGGCACGTACTTTCTAGAACTGCCGAAGCATACTGCCCGAACTCTGCAAGTGGGGCCCAGGGTCCTTGTCTGGTCACAAACCAATTAAGTTAAGTGCTACTGAAATTGCTTTCTATCATTTAGATAAGAAGCAGTTCGCAAGTGAGATACAAGGCCTGTCACCAAGCGTATTGGTAAGCCGGGCCCTCGTGACTTAATAGACACACTAAGGCCCATATAACACATATGTGAGTTGGAAATGAGTTGTTAAAGAATGGGAGGGCTCTGGGGGAATCACGGAAATTACAATTGTATTATAACAACTCCTCATTCTTCATACAATTTCTCAAGTCACCAACTGCAACTCTCTGACTAATCATTTCATTGATGACCATGTCTACTTGCACTGAAGGTACTGAATTTAATCTGAATAGCTGGGCTGGTAGAAAAGGTGCTCAGTTGCATATCAAGATACCGCTCAGTCTTACTGAGACTACAAATAAGTATTGCCTCCAACTTGGAACAACTATCATTGTTGTTTTTTTTTCTGTCTACAATCTCTTCTTCCTTTAGGCAGTGCTCTCCTCCAGACTCCCAGTCTGGGACAGTTCTGGTTGGTTCTTTTCATAGTACCATAGTATCATGCTCCTCTGGCCATTGGAATAAATTTTCATTTTCTTTTTACAGCAAGTATTTATTAAGTACATTGTTTTGGCACTAGAACTTCAGCAGTGAACAAGGCAGGCAAAATCCCTGTCCAGAGGAAGTTTACACTCTGCTGGAAAAGACGGGCAATAAGCACATAGAGCAATAAGTAAGAAGTGTCATTTCTATAAATGATGAGCATCAGGAAGAAAAGAAAGCAGGGTAAAGGATGGAGAGTGACTGTGGGTCTCTGAGAAGAAACAGCTGCAAACATCCATTGATAATTGGAATGTGGAATGAGCAAAGTCTGACTCTAGAATAATATTGCTAAGTGTTGTAAAGTCAGTTCTAATTCATAGCGATCCTGTATAGGGTTTCTGAAGAGCAGCTGATAGATTTGAACGGCCAACCTTGTGGTTAACAGTAGAGTGCTTATCCTACAATACCACACCAGGAAGCCGTCAAAAATGAAATGACACTCATAAAGACTGATACCCTAGGTATTACTGAGCTGAAATGGTGTGGTGTTGGCCATTTTGAATCAAATAATCATATGGATGGCTATGCCTGGAGTAACAAATTCAGTAGGAATGGTGTAACCATCGTCATCAAAAAATATCATTTCAAGATCTATCTTGAAGTATAATGCTGTCCATGATGGGATAATATCCATATGCCTATAAGGAACACCAGTTCATACCACTGTTATTCAAAGATACACAGTAATCACCGAAGCCAATAATGATGAAACTGAAGAATTCTTCCAGATTCTCTGGGGAGCATTGTGGCTCCATAAACATTGGATTGCAAACCACAAGGCTGGTGGTTCAAGCCCAAAAACTACTCTCTGTGAGAATGATGGGGCTTCCTGCTCCCGCAAACATTTAAAGCCTTAGAAACCCTTACAAGGTCGATATAAGTCAAGGCTCACTCAAAGGCACTTAACAATAATAATAACAACCAATTTCTTCAGTCTGAAATTGATTAACATGCAATGAAAGTGCATTGATAATTACTGGTGATTGGAATGTGAATGTTGGAAACAAAGAGGAAGAACTGGTTAGTTGGAAAATATGACCTTGGTGATAGAAATGATGCTAGAGATCGCATGATACTATTTTGCAAGAGCAATGAGTTATTCATGGCAAATGTCTTTTTTCAACAACATAATTAATAACTATACAAGTGGACTCAACAGATAGAACACACAGGAATCAAATTGACTACATCTATGGAAAGATATGTTGGAAAAGCTCCAAATCATCAGTCAAAGCAACACCAGGGACAAACTGTGGAACAAACTCTCATTTGCTTTTGTGTAAATTAAGTCTGAAGCTGACGAAAATTAAAACAAATCCACAATATCCAAAATATTACTTTAAACATACTCCTTTGAATTTAGAGACCATCCCAAGAACAGATTTGATGATTCAGACACTAATGACTGAAGACCAGAATAATTATGGGATGACATCAAGAATGTCATATATAAAGAAAGGAAAAGGCCATAAAAAGACAGTAAAGAAAAAAAATGGCTGTACCAAAATGTACCAAGAGGAAATGGTTGATGTTCAACCATGTCAATAGGTAGCATATGATCAAGAGCCAATGATACTGAAGGACGATGTCCAAGGTGCACTGAAGGAATTGGCAAAGAACAAGTCACCAGGAATTGATGGAATACAAATTGAAATCTTTCAACAAAGTTGAAATTTCATCTATGCCAAGAAATTTGGAAGACAACCATCTGGCAAAGTGATTGGAAGAGATCCGTATTGGTGCCCATAACAAAGAGAATGCAGAAATCATTGGACAATCTTTGATATCCCATGTGATTAAAGTTTTACTAGAGATAATGCAGAAATGGCTGCAAGCATACATTGACAGAGAACTTCCAGAGGTTCAAGCCAGGTTCAGAAGAGGACGTGAAACAAGGGATATCATTGCTGATGTCTGATGGATCTTGGCTGAAAGCAGAAAATGCCAGAAAGATAATCACTTGTACTTTATTGGCTACACAAAGGCTTTCAATTGTGTGGATCATTACAAGATATGGACAACATTGCAAAGTATGAATATTCAGAAACACTTAATTGTGCTCATGAGAAATCTGTACATGAACCAAGAGGCAGTTGTTTGAACAGACTGTGGGAACCTTGAATGGTTTAAAATTAAGAAAGGTGAGCTACAGGGGTATATTCTTCACCATACTTATTCAACCTGTATGCTGAGCAAATAATCCAAAAAGCTGGGTTATATGAAGAAAAACATGGCATCAGGATTGGAGGAAGACTCATTAACAACCCGTCTGTGATATGCAGATGATACAACCTTGCTTGCTGAAAGTGAAGAGCACTTAAAATACTTACTGATGAAAATCAAAGACAACAACCTTTGGTGTGGATTGCATCTCAATGAAAAGAAAACAAAAATCCTCACCACTGGACCAATGAACAACATTCTTATCAATGAAGAAAAGATTGAAGTTGTCAAGGACTTCATTCTTCTTGATTCAACCAACCATCAACACACATGGAAGCAGCAGTCAAGAAATCAAACAACATATTTCATTACACAAATATACTGCACAAGACCTTTTTAAAGTGTTGAAGAGCAAAGATGTCAGCTTGAGGACTAAGGTGCGCCTGACCCAAGCCATGGGATTTTCAATAACCTCATATGCATGCGAAAGCTGGACAGTGAATAAGACCATACAAGAATTGATGCTTTTGAGTTATGGTGTTGCAGGAGAATATTGAAAGTACCATGGGCTGCTAAAAGAACCAACAGATCTGTGTTGGAAGAATCACAGCCAGAGTACTTCTTGGAGGCCAGAATGGCCAAACTTCATCTCTCATGCTTCGGACAAACTGTTAGGAGGGACCAGTTGCTGGAGAAGGATGTCATGTTTGGTAAGGTGTAGGGTCAGAGAAAAAGAGGAAGACACCCAGCAAGATGGATTGGCAAAGTGGCAGCATCAGTAGGCTCAAGGGTGGCAACAATTGTGAGGTTGGTCCAGGACCAGGCAGTATTTCATTCTGTTGTGCATAGGGTCGCTATGAGTCAGTACTGACGTGATGACACCTAACAACAACAACAAAAATGAAGAAATATATACCCAAATGGATGTCACCAGAGACTCTGAAAACTTGCTCTTGAATGTAGAGAATCTAATGCAAGCAGAAGAAATGATGAAGTAATGGAGCTGAATAGAAATTTTCAAAGGGCACCAAGAAAATAAAATAATGTTGAATGAAATGTGCAAACATCTGAAGTTAGAAAACAAAAAAGGAAGAACATGATTAGCATTTCTCAAACTGAAAGAACTGTAGGAAAAAAATCAAGTTTCTGTTTGCAATGTTGAAGGATTCAATGGGGAAAATATTGATTGATGCAGGAAAGAAACATCAAAAGAAGATGAAAGGAATACAGACACTGTACCAAAAATAATTGAGTGATAATCATCCATTTCAAGAGGTAGCATATGATCTAGAATGGGTGGTACTGAAGGAAGAAGTCCAAGCTGAAGGCATTGGCAAAAAACAAGGCTCTAGGAATTGATGACATACCAATTGAAATGTTTCAACAAACTGATGCAGAGCTGGAGGCACTCACTAGTCTATGACAAGAAATTTGGAAGACAGCTACTTGACCAGTGCATGGAAGAGATCCATATTTTTGCACATTCCAAAGAAAGGTGGCTCAACAGAATGTGGAAATCAATTAGCAATATCATTAATATCATATGTAAGTAATAATTCAGAAATGGTGGTTGCACCAGTGCATTGATAGCTGCCAGAAATTCAAGCCAGATTCAGAAGAGGGCATGGAATAGGGATATCATGACTGATAGTAGAGATTATGCTTTCACAGACAGCATTGCACTTCAAGATAGAATTTGAAATGTGATTTTGACAACTAATGTGACACCATTCCTCTTGAATCTGTCATTTCCAGCAGCATAAACGATATAATTGTCCAATTTAAAATGCCAATATCTGTCCATTTCAGCTCATTAAGGGCTAGGACATCAATCTTTATGGATTCCATTTCATTTTTTTTATGACTTCTAATTTCCCTACCACCACTCCTGTTGTCAGCTTATCATACTGTGGTGGCTTGCATGTTGCTGAGATTCTGGAAGCTATACTACCATTATTTAAAATACCAGCAGGGTCACCCATGATGGACAGGTTTCAGCTGAGCTTCCAGATGAAGACAGACTAGGAAAAAGGAGAGACAGACTACTCTGACTGTTTAGCAAATGAAAACCTTATGAATAGCAGTGAAATACTGTCTGCACCAGAATATTGAATATTGAAACATGATAAAGAGCACCAGAATATTGTCAGATGTGGTGCCAGAAGATGAGCCCTCAAAATATAACTGGGAAAGAACTGCCTCCTCAAAGTAGAGTTTACTGTGATGATGTAAATGGAGTAAAGCCCTCGGGACCTTCATTTGCTGATAGGACACAACTCAAAACATCCATTAATAATCAGAACATGGAATGTACAATTGGAAATTGTCAAAAATGAAATGGAACACACAAACACAGATGTCCTAAACATTAGTGAGCTGAAATGGACTGGTATTGGCCATTTTGAATATAACAGTCACAGATTTACAATATGTGGAATAACAAAAAAGAGGAATGGTAAAACATTCATAATAAAAAAGAACATATCAAGATCTGTCTTGAAGTACAACGTTGTCTGTGATAGGCTAATATCCATAGGCCTACAAGGAAGACCAGTTGATACCACCATTATTCAAATTTACACACCAACCACTAAAGCCAGAGAGGATGAAATTGAAAAATTCTACGAACTTCTTCAGTCTGAAATGGATCAAACATGCAAACAAGATGTATTAATCATTATTGGCAATTGGGAATCAAACATTGGAAAAAAAGAGAAATGATAAGCGGTTGGAAAATATGGCCTCAGTGATAGAAGCAATGATAAAGATCACATGATAGAATTTTGCAAGACCAATGAATTCTTTATTGCAAATACCTTTATTAAACAACATAAATGACACATGGAACTCACCAGATGGAATACACAGAAATCAAATGGTTACATTGTGGAAAGTAATGGTGGAAAAGCTCCATGTCATCAGCAAAAACAAGGCCAAGGAGCAAACTGTGGAACACATCATCAGTTGCTTATAAGCAAGCTCAGGACGAAGCTGAAGAAAATTAAAATAAATCCAGAAGAGTCAAAATATGACCTTAATCATATCCCACCTGAATTTAGAGATCATCTGAAGAACAGATTTGATGCATTAGACAGTAAGACTGAAGACCAGAAAAGAGTTGTGGGATGACATCAAGAACATCATACAGAAAGAAAGAAAAGAAGGAACAGACCAAAATGGATGTCAGAAGAGACTCTGAAACTTGCTCTCCAGCATAGAGATGCTAAAGTAAATGGAAGGAGGTACAAGAGCTGAATAGAAAATTTCAAAGGTCAACTTGAGAAAACAAAGTCAAATATTATAATAAAATATGCAAATATGTGGAGTTAGGAAAACAAAAAGGAAGAACATATTCAGCATTTCTCAAACTGAGAGAACTAAAGAAAAAATCCAAACTTTGACTTGTGGTATTGAAGAATTCTATGGGGGAAATATTGAATGATGCAGAAAGCATCAAAATAAGATGGAAAGAACATGCAAAGCCATGGTACCAAAAAGAGATGGTCGACGTTCAAGCATTTCAAGAGGTAGCATATGATCAAGAGCCAATAATACTGAAGGAAGACGTCCAAGATGCATTGAAGGCATTGGCAAAGAACAAGGCACCAGGAATTGATGGAATACAAATTGAAATCTTTCAACAAACTGATGCAACACTGAAGACACTTGTTCATCCATGCCAAGAAATTTTGAAGATAGCTACCTGGCCAACTGACTAGTAGAGATCTGTATTTGTGCCCATTCCAAAGAGAGGTGACCCAATGGAATATGAAATCATCGTACAATATCATTGCTATCCCATGAGAGTAAATGTTTACTAAAGATAAATACAAAAACAGCTGCACCCATACATCAACAGAGACCTTCCAGAGGTTGAAGTCAAATTCAGAAGAAGATGGGGAACAAATGATATTATTCCTGATGTCAGCTGGATCTTGGCTGAAAGCAAAGTATATCAGAAAATGTTTACTTGTGCTTTATAGACTATGCAAAGACTTTCAGTTATGTGGATCATGACAAACTATGGACAACATTGTGAAGTATGAGTATTCTGGAACATTTAATTGTGCTCTTGAGGAACTGTACATAGACCAAAAGGCAGTTGTTGAAACAAAACAAGGGAAAGGTTTGTGCCACAGTTGTATTCTTTCACCATACATATTCAATCTGTATGCTGAACAAATAATCAGAGAAGCTGGATTATATGAAGAAAAACATGGCATCAGGATTGGAGGAAGACTCATTAATAACCTGTGATATGCAGATGATATAACCTTGCTTGCTGAAAACCAAGAGAACTTAAAATGCTTATTGATGAAAATCAAAGACCACAGTCTTCAGTATGGG
>NW_006408577.1:16486701-16491485 GCF_000296735.1 Chrysochloris asiatica | reverse complement strand
TAAGGAAGACTATAGAAGAATTGATGCATTTGAGTTATGGTGTTGGAAGAGAATATTGAAAGTACCATGGACTGCCAAAAGAACCAACAGATCTATGTTGACAGAAGCACAGCCAGAGTTCTCCTTGGAAGCCAGGATTACTAGACTTCATCTCCCATACATTGGATATATTATCAGTCCCTGGAGAAAGATACCATGTTTGGTAAAATAGAGGGTTGGATAAAATGAGGAAGACCCCCAACAAGATGGATTGGCACAGTGGCAGCAGCAATGGACTCAAGCGCAGGAACGATTGTGATGTTGATCCAGGACGGAGCAGTTTTTGTTCTGTTGTGCATAGGATCACTATGAGTCAGTACCAACTCAATGGCACCTAACAACATCAACAATTTTTCCTAGATTCATACTTTGCATATTCCATGTTGCAATAATTAATGGGTATTCGCAGCTGTTTCTTCTCAATTTAGTTGTGACCCATCAGCAAATAAAGGTTCAGAAAGCTTTGTTCCATCCATGTCATTATGGTCAAAACTATTTTGATGATGCAGCTCTTCCTCAGACATATTTTGAGTGTATTCCAATATGAGGGGCTCATTTTCCTGTACTATATCAGGCAGTGTTTAGTGATATTCATAAGGTTTTCAGGGGCTAATGCCTTAGAAGTGGGCCTCTATTCCTTCTACCTAGTATGTTTTAATCAGAATCTCTGCTGAAAACCCTGGCAACCTTGCTAGAATTTGAAACACCAGTGGTCCAGCTTCCAGCATGCATACCACCACAGTGTGGCAAACCAACATTTGTGTAGGGTAAAAAAAATAGAAAGAAAGAAAGCCCAACTCAAATAAGTAGATTGGGTTTTTTGTTCTTCTTAGTATGTAGGAAAATCAAATGAATTGCATAACCCAGTCATTATTGGATGAAGCCAAGCTTGAAAGCACAACTAGACAAGAAGTTATGTCTGTACTCTGGACTATCTGCCCCAGGCATTTTGCTGCCATATTTAATACTTATTACAGTCAACAGCAAAAATCTTGAAGAAAAAGAAGATTTAATAAATGCAAAGCCAACGTAAAAGAGTTTCCAAGGAGAGGAGGGTTTAATTCTGCCTGCCTAAGACAGAGCTCTTATTTAACGCTTCAGTCATTTTTCACACTCTTCTAGAATCAACTCTGGGCTCCAGCTCAGGTGTATCAGCAGGTGCTCTGGGACTTCACACCTGCTGTGATGGAAGATGCAAACACAAGTTAATTAAGTCTACTGTTCAAACAATTTGTTTCTCACTGAGGTTGATTGACTGCAACCACTTCAACACAATTGTGTGTCTACAGGTAGACTGCCACCTTCACTCAGTTGTGGACCTTCCTCGTTAGAAAGTCATTTTTATGTCAGAGGTTTCCAGGTCACTGACTAACACTTAACCAAAAGGGGAAAAGTATTTCACTAAAGGATGACAAGCTGTTTTTCTTTCCTTTGAAAAAGGATGTGGCACTTTTATTTCTCTCATAGCCATAAAGTTCCAGAGTAATATTACTAAGGTAAAGCTGAAATGAGTTGAATGTCGAAGATTTGGTATTGTGTAGCATTCATACTCAAAGTCAAGGCTGAAAAGTGCTTTTAAAACACTTTAATAGTCTCTCTGGCAGGATGAAGCAGGGAAAATTAATGGAAGGTTTACTCAGAGCCAGAAAATGTAGGCAAGCGACACAAGGGGGGCGGGGGGGAGCCTAAAAGCATGCTGCTTTGCTTTTATAGAGAGAGCAAAGGGCAGTCCCCCACATTTATTACTTCTATTTTTACTTTGTATCCGTATTATAAGGAGCTCTGGTGACACAACGCTTAAAGCACTCCAAGCAAAACTAAACAGTCATCAGTTCAGTTCCAACCCACCAGCTAAGATGTGGCAGTCTGCTTTGGTAAAGACTTACCAACAAGGTTGCTCTGAGCTGGAATCAACTCAGTGGCAGTGGGTAGGTAACTAACACATGGATGTTCTGGAAACTTTTTATTTACGTTCCTTTCTTGTCACACAACATGCCATTTCTTGACTTGGATTACCTGTCCTCCTTTCTCTTACCAGATCCCGTATTATAGTGCCACTGAGATGGCCAGCTGCTACCTTAATGCTGCCTTTCTATATTGTAGAGATACTTCTGGGAAGTGATTAACCAACATGGACCTCATTTCCTAGCCTCTCATGCAGCAGGCTGAAGTCAGGTTACTGAATTCCCCCCACTGGCATCTGAGAGGAAGGATACCCTCTGCTTCCAGACCTGGACCATTATACCTTTTATATAATCCTCCAGGTTTTCTATCTTATCTGGTGGGATGTTATGACCACCATGGTTATGACCACAGATTAAAGAAGATAGGGCCTCCATCAGCCTAAGCTCCTCAGTGATTCCTTTTTCTAATTATTGAACTTTATATAAGTAAGAAATCATCTTTTTTTGTGTTTGATTTGGGGAGTTAGTATTAAAGTAACTTGTTATTGTTGCTGTTAAATGCTGTCGAGTCAGTTCTGACTCATATCGACCCTGTATATGGTTTCTCAAGAGTGGCTGGTGAGCTTGAACCACCAACCTTGCGGTTCAAACCAATTTTGCGGTCCAGCGCATTAACCCACAGCGCCACACCAGGACTCTGTTAAAGCAGCTAGCAGTGCCTTAACTAATGAATAAGGACAGTGAAAGAAATCAATGTTACAAACATTTGTTGAGTACCCAATATATTGAAGCCTCTAGAAAGTTCTGGAGTCATGGGGTGGCACTCTAGGTTGATGCGCTGGACTGCAAAGTCAGTTTAAACCACAAGATCGGTGGTTCAAGTTCACCAGCTTCTCCTTGGAAACCCTATACAGTGTCACTGTGGGTTGAAACCGACTCAACGGTACTTAACAACAACAACAAGTAAAGTTCTAGGATTAGAAAGACAAAGAAAACAGATGTAACCTATCCAACATAATGATTACACCAAAGTTGAATAATTTTCAAATCATCTTGTCTTCTTAATTGCACCTCTACTAAATGTCACCTTAAATCTCTTAAGTAGGAAAGAGGAAAAATCATTTTATGCCTATTTCATATATGAAGAAACTGAAACATAAACACGACATGGTATTTAACTAATCAAATCCAGACTTCACTAATAGAGTGAAAATAGAGAAAAAGAGTGAAAATAGAGAAAAAGAGTGAAAATAGAGAAAAAAAGAAGTGATTTCTCCATTGCTGTTAAGTGCCGTCGAGTCAGTTCTGAATAGGGTATCTGAGGAGCGCCTGGTGAACTTGAACTGCCTATCTTGTGGTTCAAACTGACTTTACAATGCAGCACATTAACCCAGAGTGCCACCCAGGACTCCATTAGCCACAGCACCACATGAGGACTCCGACTTCTCCATAGTTCTACCAAATCAAGAACAGAACCCAAACTTCCCAGTCAGCAGAAGGGGGAAATCTGAGTACAGCTTTTCACCTTTTCCTGTGATATTAGAGTGAACTTGTGGTAAGAATCAGTTGTGTCATTGGATGGGATAAAAATGTGGGTTGGCTCCTTTTACTGGGATGCCATGACCCAAAACACATCCTATAACAGCACAACCATCCCCTCTTGTCCTGACATTCTGAATGCCAACACATTCTCATGAACCCCTTAGCTAAGTGTGTGCATAATGTACCACCTGGCTAATCCTACTTCTAGATCTGTTCCTGAATGAATCAACACAAAAGGGGTGGGTGCACTACATCACTCCTGCATTGAGTACTGTGTGGAATGAACCAATTCCCATGAGGACTAGTGCTTGTTAAGCCTTTGTAGAGCCATTCAGAACCTTCTGAGTTGGGAAATTCCTACTTGAAAAGACATGCAAACCAAACCAGAATTGCTGGGAGAACAGATGATTTTTATTGAAAGAAAGACCTGCAGGGAAAAAAATCAGACTGCTTGATTGTCTGAATATCAATCCAGCTGTTTGCTTTGGAGGCATCAAGGAAAGAAAAGTCAGCCCATCAGGGAAAATCTCCTTCTAGGACTGAAACTCAGAGGGAACCTATGAACAGTCTAGTATGCTTACAGGTGACCGTCTAGGTCTACTTGTGAGTGGAAGTGGGGAAAATACAGCAATGAAGATGTGGGCTGAGTTTAGCCATGTTCCATTGGCACCCATTGACCTTGAGAGCAGAGTGAGAAGAAGAAGGGCTGGTTGGTCTGAAGTTTGGTCGATGTGTGAACTCCTGAACCCATGGACACTGACCTAATCCATGGGGGTAAGGGCTGAGAGTAAATCAGTCAGCTGGTCTGAAGTGCAGGGAGGTGTAGGTATGAACTCCCAAACTTACAGTTAGTACCCATTGAAGTACCTTGGATGACTAGTTGACCAGAACTCGAACCAAGGAAGATAAAGATGTTTGATAGAGACAAATTGCTACAATTTGATGAACTAGACTTTTGCCTGTGAATGCAGTGACTCAAAATTCCAACCAGAATGGAAGGATTCTTCATATCAAGGAACAACCTTGCTTCCTCAGTGTACTAAGTTGACAGGATGAAAAATTTAAACATTGGCTATCAAAATAGGGGGCTACAAAGGCACAAAGTGGCTGGTTTACAAGCTTTCATGAATGTGATTAGTTGCAGAATGAGGGGGCTAATGTAGAATCCCCACTGGATAGTTTTCCTCTTTCTGAGATGGATCTGGTGATAGGTGATGGTGGTAAGATTTTATGAATCAATTGTGAATACTTGTTAGCAGGATTAATTGTGATTGTCATAATTGTAATTGTAGAAGTAGT
>NW_006408577.1:16438490-16485977 GCF_000296735.1 Chrysochloris asiatica | reverse complement strand
GTTTCCAGGGAGTTTGAATCTCCATCCAACCTTTCAGTTCAAACCAACCTTGCGGTCCAGTGCTTATCATACAGAGCCACATCAGGCCATCTTGTTGTTGTTGTTAAGTACCATGGAGTCAGTTCCGACTCGTAGTGACCCTGCACAGGGTTTCTGAGGCTGTAAATCTTTACGGGAGCAGAACGACTCATCTTTCTCCCACGGAACAGCTGGTAGTTTCGAACTGATGACCCTGAGGTTAGCGGCCCAATTCGTAACCACTACACTACCAGAGCTCCTTATCATACAGAGAGTGATTACCATACAGAGCCACACCAGGCCATCTTAGAGACCTTTTAAAAAATTATTATAACTATATAGATAATAAAATATTTTCTATTGCATCAGTGTTATTATGTACAGTTCAGTGATAATAACTATGTTCATCTTATTGTTTAATCACCATTTTTTGAAGCATACTCTACAGACCCTAAGTGTCCCCTAAGCACTATGTGGAGACACTTTTAATGAAAAGAATACAAATTATATAAACAGTACTTGGTAAAGGGCCTAGAAAAGTTCTTGCAAATGAAAGACTGTAAAACTTAAGCTTCATTAGCTGAGTAGCAAACTCACATGTAAGCCATTTTTTAAGAAAAAAATCAGGTGACTTACTGAAAAAAGGGTTGAAAGTTTTCTAATTAAAATTCCGTTTTCATCACTAGCATAGTTTACTATGAATCAGTTGCCTACAACCAGATGGCACAATAAGCCATCAAAACTGTGCTTTTGAAAGAGTTCCTATTTTGTGAAGTATGGCTCATGGTACATACTTCTCTCTTGAGTGTCTATTTATATCTATTTATGTAAGGGAAGACAACAGGATTTGTTAGAATGAAATCACAAATATGAATGCTAGAACATGAAATAATAATAGTAGAAATCTTGTCATTTCATCTCTGACCTATACCCATTTGCAATGATTAAGATTTCATTAAAAAGATGTACCTTTCCCATCTTCTGAGAATTAATGACCTTAAGCTTTGTTAGCTTGGGAAAACTCAGTTGGCAAATGAGAATTGTCTACAGTGAGCTGTCAGCTTCTGGCTCTTTAGATTACAACCAAGGGAACAATTAACCAAACACAGCCACCAGGGGGTCCTGGAAGTCCAGACCTGCAAACCTTCACCTGCTAATTGTATCGCCTTGAGTTAACCTTGGGAGTAAACAGGTATCTTAGAGAGATGGCATGCTTCTGCAAGTGACAAGTAAATCAGTCCTATTTAAAACCCAGCTCAATCAGCCACAGATTTGAGTTGACATTAAGAAAAATTTTCTCCATGGCAATGAGACAATATACGATAGAATGAATGTAAAACTAATGTTCTCCCATGTAAACTATCACATAATTCACAATAAAACATTTAAGAAAAAAAAAAAAAAGAAAGAAAGAAAAATTTTCTTGTAAAAATCCCTATATTAGTGAAGGACTACCAAGATATTTATTTTCTTGGTCAAGATTTTCAGTTTAGTGCAAGCAAAGTTTCAGACGCTTAATTGTAAAATTACAAAATTACAAATTCTCACCTTGACCACACATTGAAAGCAACCTGCTCTATATGGTCAACATTTAGGAAACTACAGTTAGATGACTCCACTCCATGGTCAGAAATGACATTTTCATTCAAGGAGCCCTGTTGGCACAGCGTTTAAGCCTTGGAAACTCTAGGAGGAAGTTCTTCTCTGTCCTATAGGGTTACTGTAAGGCAGAACTGACTTACATTTTCTCTCAAAGATCCAACATGTAACAAACATGCTTACCAGTCTATAGAAGTCACTTTAAAAGACAACTACCTTGGTCAAAATAAGAAGAGCAGTCCCATAAACTGAATAATTTGAGTTTTGCGTAAGAGATTTTCAGTCTAATCAACATCTGAATAAAGTCCATGTTTACTGAAGAGTATGGTCTGCTTCAAATCTATATAGTCAGAAAGAAAGAATCCCATGAGCCAAACCAATTCTGTTAATAATAATACAAAAATTAACTCAAAATCATTAAATGGCCTAAATGGAAAAGCTGAAAACTATAAAACTCTTGGAAGGAAATACAGACATAAGTTATTGTGATTTTGGATTTGGCAGTGAGATTAGATATGACACCAAAAACACAAGCAACAAATGAAAAATAGATAAATTGTACCTCATTAGAATTTGAAAACTTTTGTGCTTCAAAGAACATCATCAAGAAGGTAGAAAGCCAATGCACAGAATGGGAGGAAATACTGGAAAACTATATTTTATATGTTGTTGTTGGTTTAAACTGCTAGGTTGATATTTAAGCTCACCAGCTGCTCCTTGGAAACCCTATATAGGATTGCTATGTGTCGGAACTGATTTGACAGTACTTAACAACAGCAACAACATATTATATGTGAGGGGGCTTCAAAAAGTTCATGGAAAAATTCCATTATCCTTCCATTTCATTTTTCCATGAATTTTTTTAACCCCTTGTATATGATTGCTGTAGTTGTTAATATATGCCATTGAATTGGTTCTAACTCAGCGACCCCACACAGGGTTTCAACAGAAGTAGAAAGCCTTATCTTTCTCCTGTAAAGTAACTAGTGGATTTGAACAAACAACCATACAGTTAATGGTCCAACGTGTAACCCACTATGCCACTAGGGATCCTTGTATATTTTGCTGTTGTTGTTGTGTGACTTTGTGTCCATTCCAATTCATAGCGACCCTATATAGGGTTCCCAAGGAGCAGCTGGTGGGGTTGAAGCTCCAGCCTTGTGGTTAGCAACCCAGTACCCTTCCTATGGTGATACCCCAGGACTCCCCTTGTTTATGATAAGGGACTCATATTCAGAAGATATAAAAGTCACTTACAATGCAAAAATAAAAAGTCAAATAAGTAATCCACCTAAAATATGGGCAAACAATTTCATAGACATTTCTACAAAGAAGAAATACAAACAGCCAAGAAACAAATAAAAAGATGCTCAACATCAATAATGGTAGTGGTGGTGGGCTGCCATCAAGTTGGTTCCAACTCATAGCAACCCTGTGTAGGGTTTCCAAGGAGCAGCAGGTGGGTTTGAGCCACCGACCTTGCAGTTCAAATCAACATTGCAGTCCAGTGTAGAAAGCCTCTTCTTTCTCCCACCAAGGGGCTGGTGGGCTCCAGCTGTGGACCTTGTAGTTTGCAGTCCAGTGGTTACCCTACATAGCCACCTTGTTTCCATATACATGTATATACATACATATGTGTACATACATGCATATATAGGACATCAACAGTGAAAATTTTTAAATACTATCATTCTGAATGCTTTGGATTTCACTACACCAATTTTCATTCCTTCTACAAATATTTATTCAATGCACGTTATATGCTAGGAGTCCTGGTGTGGCACTGTAGGATAGGCACTGGACCGCAAGATCAGTTGAACCACATGGTCAGTGGTTTAAATTCACCAAGTGCTCCTTGGAAACCCTTTAGAGGGTCTCTATGAGTAAGAACCAATTCAACGGCACTTAACAACAACAATAGCACATGCTGTCTATTTTGCTATGTGATGGGAATTCAATAGTGAGCAAAGCCAGGCATGCTTCCTGCACTCATGAACCTTCCAAGTGGAGGCCCTGGATGTAATCAGCAGACCTGTAATACGTCTAGGCAGATGACCCACAAGACAGATTTCTTTCCCAATGTATAAATCCTGTCTGTTCCTCCAAGCTATGTCATCAAATGATTGCTGGTCCTAACTTTTCTGGGTATAAATCACTTCAGAGGAAACTTGCCATGTTTTGGAGCCCGTGTGCTCAGGGTTTGCTGTGTGTCATACATTTCTGCCCTGCCTGCGCAATTTATGAAAAGACATGCTGGGTCAGTTTGTTAGTGCCAGCAATCGCTTTAGAGGTGACCTAGCCCACCCTCGCTCTCAATGAGTGATGCCCCGACTAATATGTCTGATGTGTTGCTCCAGCCTCAGAGAAAGGCATTTGCAAAAACACACAGCTCTCAGAAAGTGGCAATTCCTTGGTGGCATGGTGTTAATTACTTGGAATTACTTACCCTTTGTGAGCATTGCAATATAATGATAAATTCCCATAGGCTGACACTTTTAATTTCCCATGCCCTGTTGTTATTGTCAAGTGCCATCGAATCAGTTCTGAGTCATATGGGAAGCAGCTGGTGAGTTTTGAACTGCTGACTTGGCAGTTCAAACTGACTTTGTGGTCCAGTGACTATCCTATAGAGCCACACCAGGACTCCCATACCTTGGTCATATAAAATAACCTCACTGGACTTCTTCAATCAGTCCTATCAAGCAAACAAAATTAGATTTATGGCATTTGAAAAGGCAGCATGATTGAGTCATCATTTTTAAAAAATGGGAGGTAAGACTATTAAACAAACAACAACAACTAAATAAACATGCAAGTCCAACATCCAGCCAACCAAAAGATATTTAAAACAAACCTGATGTATATTAAAATTATAAAATAAATTGAAACACAAGGCACAAAAGTTTAAGTCATTTAAGTTTAAATCAAGGAGATAGTATTGGGGGATGGTAATGGACAGTTATGGAAATAGGGATATAGTTGTTAGGATTACGGAATTCTTGAATAAGCACAAAGCCCTGAATGAGAACCTAATTGCTCTTCAAGCCTGCACTAGACCATCACTACATTCTCCTTTGTCAAATCCTGTAGTGAAAACGCTAGTCTTAAAGAGAAAATCTAGAGGGGAAATGAAGTGAACAATTTAGTACTGAATGATTCCACATTAAAATAAATCTCCATGTGTACTCTTAAAAAGCCTTTAGTTTGTGAATTAGAGGGCACTTAATTTTCATCATGGGGTCCTGTTGTGGCACTATATGATAAACACAGGACAGTTAACCACAAGGTCTGTGGTTCAAACCCACCAGGCAGTCTTCAGAAACCCTATAAGAAAGGTCACTATGAGTCAGAACTGACTTGATGGAACTTAACAACAACAACAATTTTCATCATATCATTTGAATTTGTAATGCATTTACTCAGAATCTTGTTAAAGCACATTGCTACTAGCCATATGTTGAGATAACTTTCTTTATCTTCCCAAATGTGAGAAGTAAATAACTTTTTGCATTTGATTTTGAGTGTTCATTTTAGCATGCAATGTAACCATTTAAACACCAGAGGACAGTGTGTGAATGAAAACAAAGTTCAATTACTATTCATCTAATTCATTTGCTTAGTGCATCAAAGTAAAATCTTAATTTTAAGTACTTGTCCCCTAAAGACATTTTATGTCATTTCATGCTTCAGAAATTAAAAGTAGATGTTGATAGAAATGTGAATTATGAGACCAGCTAATCAAGTTAATTTGAATCATAATGGAAATTAGAAAGATTAATTTCATAAGCAATAATTAATAATGGAAGCTCTCATGTACGAATAATCAAAGCTTTAAGTATTATATGGTAATTAATTCATTACTATGGGTTACATATTCTAAAATAGCTCAAATCTTCCTTGCTTTGGTTTGCTTATTAATAGCAATCCTGAGGGAAGAAAAGCTAAAAGGTTTCTTTAGAAAAGTTTTTTTAATGTATTTTTAAATGAATATGGGAGAAAGCGAAGTTCCTCTGTGCAACAAAGGGCTTCATCACTGGTAAATTGTCTTCATCATGGAACCATGGAGAAGGCTAACTTAGTCAGCCCTGTGTAGAAGAGTGGAGACTTGACCAAAAAAAAAAAAAAATAGCCTGAGCTGGAGAATTAATTGTATTATTTTATTGTCTAACATTGCATACATTTCATTTCATAAACATTGCATTTGATTTGGAAAATGGTCTTATATGCACTCACCATCAAACACTGCACACTTCCACAAAAGTAGCTAGTTATCATTCTCATTTGCAATGTCCCTACACATATCCCACATTCAAATTCGTATGCAAAATACTTATTGCTCTGAGTTATCCCAGGAAAAAAAATCAAGGCACAAAATGTACTTCGAATGCACTTTCAATCATATTCTCTTTTCGAATATTCTAGTATTGTCATAAAAGAGTTGTGAAAATACTAGTTTCCTCATGATGATGAGATCTCTAGAATGCAATATATAAGGTTTTATTCAGATTATAAGGAAGCCTATTAGCACAATGGTTAAGCCCTTGGCTGCTAACTGAAAAACTGGAGGTTCAAATGGAACCCAGCCAGTGGTGATCTGCTCTTGTAAAGATTGCAGCCTAGGAAATGCCTAGGGGTCTAGTCATAGGAGTTTGCTCTGAATCTGAATTGATTCAATGGCACAAAAGGACAGTGGGAGAGTGACCATTCTTCCCACCCTGTACAGCAATAGTTCTCAACTGGATGGCAACTGGTAGGTATGAGGTAATTATTAATTGATATAGTAAAATACTGCAAAAGTTGGAAACTGTGCAAGGTAGAAACCTGTCAGAAAAGGAAACCTGAAATTTATTTTCTACTAAATAGAGAACATAGAAAAATGGTAACTTTTGAGAAAACTTGAGTGACCAGAAAACAAAACAAAACAAAGGAGAAAAAGAACACAGTGCATACCTATAATATATTTTTTTAAAAACCTTCTTATAAGTAAATAGACCAGACCTTGTTTTTAAAATCCTTTCCTCCATTGATATCGATGATCTTGATGATACTAGTAAGTGCAACATTGGACTTCTGAAATGCTAACTGTACTCATGTTCATTCATTCAGACAAGTATTTGTTGACTGCTCATCACATTCTTGCCACTCTTACTCAAATGAAGGATGTCAAATAAAATAGACTAGATTTGGGGAAAGAGTTCTAGGCAGAGGTTTGCAAAGGGTTTATTCGGATTGTAATAAATGCGTTTCTCTAAGAACCTTAAGGGAAGCCATTTTTATTGGCTTGTTGAAGTGAATGAGGAAGGAAGTGATAGATGTGCTGTCAGATACCATGGGGTCTTGGCAGGCCAGATAAGAGTTTTAATTTTTTTTTCTAGCTGCAATAGAACACTGTTGTTTGCTGGGTTGATGCCATTGAATCAGGCCCAACTCACAGCAAACCTTTGAACAACAGAACAAAACACTGCCCTGTCCTGTGCCATCCTCACAGTCATTGTTAAACTTGAGTTCGTTGCTGATGCCACTGTGCCAATCCATATTGTTGGGGTCTTCCTTTTTTTTTTTTTTTTTGACCAACCACTTTACCAAGTATGATGTTTTTCTACAAGGACTGGATCCCTCCTGATAATATGTCTGAAGTATGACAGATGAAGTCTGGCCATCCTGGCTTCTAAGGAATATTTGAGTGTACTTCTTACAATACAGATTTTTTTGTTGTTTTTCTAGAAGACCATGGTATTTTTAATATTCCTCTCCAACATCGTGACTCAAATGCATCGATTCTTCTATGATTGTCCTTATTCAAAGTCCAACTTTCAATTTTCACATGCATTTGAAGCTATTGAAAATACCATGGCTTGGGTCAGGCACACCTTAGTCCTCAAACTGACATCTTTGTTGTTGAACACTTTAAAGAGGTCTTGTGCAGCAGATTTGCTTAATGGAATATGTTGTTTGATTTCTTAACTGTTGCTTCCATGAGTGTTGATAGTGGAGCCAAGCAAAATGAAGTTTTAGACAGCTTCATCTTTTCTCCATTTATTGGTCCAGCGGTGAGGAGTTTTGTTTTCTTTACATTGAAGTGCAACCTATATTGAAGGCAATGGGACATTACTGGGGTTTTTAGCAGGCTAACAGTTCTACTATCTGATTTGTCCTTCTAAGGTATCACTCTTTCAAGAAGTTCAGAGGCATTGCAAGAATACAATGGTGGATTGGACTAGGACTGTAGCATTGGAGACACGGGAGGCAGATAGATTTAGGACATATTTGAGGGTTAAAGCGGACAGACAGGGCCTTTCTGATGGATTCACCATAGAATGTGAGGGAATGAGCAGAGTCAAGGACAATGCCTAAGGGTCCTAGTGTGAAGCTATAGGATGAGCCCTGGATTGCTAACCATAAGGTGAGCAATTCAAACTCAGTAGCCATTCCTCGAAAATCCTATACAAATCGCTGTGAGTTGGAACTGACTTGACGGTACTTCACAACAACTAGAGAAGCCTGGTGAGGAGTAGGTTTGCTCAGGGCGAGGACATGTTTTGGCCATGGTAAAGAGGCAGTGGTGGTTCTGTGGTAGAATTCTGAACTTCCATGTAGGAGATCTGGTTCATCCCCAGTCAATGGACCTCAGGTGAGCTTTCGAGGTGCTACCAGGCTGAACATGTTTCAAAGGACCTTCCAGACTAAGATAGACGAGGAAGAAAGACCTGGTGATCTACTTCTGAAAATTAGCCAATGAGAACACTGTGGATGGTAACAGTCTGATATCTAACTTACCATGAAGTTGGCCCATGACTGGGCATTGAGTCATCATGAGTTGGGACTCAATTAGTTGGCAATGAACAACAACAACAAATATGAAACGATTGTTAAATGTCCAATAACTTGAGTTGGCAAATGGATATAGGTCTAGAGCTCAGGAAAGAGATAAGAGTTAGATGCTGTTGTTGTTGTTATTATGTGCCGTGGAGTCGTTTCCAACTCATAGCGACCCTGTACAGGGTTTCCCAGGCTATAAATCTTTACGGGAGCAGAAAGCTTCATCTTTCTCCTCATAACAGCTGGTAGTTTCGAACTGCTGACCTGAAGGTTCACAGCCCAATTGGTAACCACTATAGTTATATACAAAGTCACATAAAACTAGCAACTATATTAAGCAAATACTATAGATTAAAACTCTTCTGCACACAAGAATGAGTGCAATGAGAGATGAACCATATTTAAATGAAGAGATTCAAGACAGACTCCCTGAGAGCAGAGGGCTCTGACAACCAAGTGACTTCTTCATTGTTGTTAAGTGTCATTGAGTTGGTTCTGACACTAGTGACCCTGTATAGAGTTCCTGAGGCGCAACTAGTGGATTTGAACCACTGACCTTGCAGTTAGCGCTACAGTACTTATCCTACAGCACCACATTTTATTTAATGGTTAAAGATTTTAGTTATCAAGAGGACATTTACCTATAAATGACGATTGCTCAGGGAACTAGATCCATAATTATATATACTTTCTAATTCAGAGACACACCTGAGACCATTTTCCTACCAATTATAAAGATCATCCTTCATAAATATTATATGGAACATATGCTCTCACAATGGATTATGACAAAGAAGCAAAGCCCTTGTTGTCAATTATTTTTTCTTTTGTTTGTAACTCTGGAGAAGAGTCTTACAGCTCCCAAATATCTAAATGAATACTCGGCTCCCTTTTCACTCTGAATACTCATTATCCTTACAAATTAAAGCCAATATGTGGAACTTCATTTTACAATCTCTTTGTTTCTCTTTGGGACACTTAAGCAAAGCTCTTCCAGCCAATCAAAGCAAAAGAGTGGTGGCCAGACCCAGTGTGTATCTGAGGAGAACTGTGCTTCAGAGAGTTTTCCAAGGCGGATGAATTTTTTTCAGAAGTAGATCGTTAGAACTTTTTTTCTGAGGCATCTCCAGGTGAACTCAAATCTCTCATCTTTCAGTTAATGGTCACATGCATTAACCATTTGCACCACAAAGGAGTTTTGCTCTTATACTGTATGTCATATTGATCACAAGTAAGCATTCATATATGGCAGGAATTCCCGAAGAACTACTTGCTAAATCTAATCTGCCATGTAATTAAGTATCAGAATATTTTCCTTCAGAATAAGAGGTTGCATTTCAGGGAAAAAATTAGAATAACATCCCGAATAATGATTCAGGCCTTCGTTTTAACTCCAATCGTGGAGAAGCTAAGTCTACCATTTTCTAATTAATTTTACCAAATACCACCTCAAAACTAGTTAATGAGTTTTTAAAAATGCATAAACATACACATAAGCAGAAAATATGATCTACCCAGCAAGGATAACACTGACCTCAGGAAGTTGTTATGAAGCTTAAATGAGGTATATCTAAAGCATTGAGCCTGGCACATGACTGTTGTTAAGTGCCTTTGAGTCCAGTTTCATCTCATAACAATCCTGTATAGGGTTCGGAGGCCTTAAATGTTTGGGGGAGCAAAAAGACTTATCTTTAGCGGCTGGTGGGCTCGAACAGTGAAACTTGTGGTTCATAGTCTGGTGCTTACTATATGGAGCTACCACTCTCCCAGAGCAAACCCACTAGCTGCTCCTCTAATAAATGTTAGTGCCAGTAGTAGTGATAACTTTTAGGTTACTTATTGTAGTAGTCTTGGTGTGGCACTGTAGGATAAGCACTGGACTGCAAGGTAGGTTTGAACAGCAAGGTTGGCAGTTCAAACTCAACTGTCATTCCTTGGAAACCCTGTACAAGGGTCAGCAGTGACTCTACGGCACTTACAACAACATTGCAGTAGTAGCACCTATGGGTGAGCCATATAAATCAAGTTCTGAATCTACTTCCTAGGTAAACTCTTTAACAACTTTTTTATTTGCAAAAATGAAGTCATTAATATTAACTCCTCACAAATTTCAGAATAATCTTTTATTTTATGATTTATATCTTACACAGGATAACAACTGTTGTTGTTGTTGTTGTTGTTGTCAGGTGCCATCGAGTCGGAACTGACTCATAGCAACCCCATGCACAGCAGAACGAAACAATGTCCGATCCTGGGCCAACCTCACTACCACTGCCACACTTGAGTCCATCAATGATGCCACCTGGCCAATCCATCTCGTTAGGGGTCTACCTCTTTTTCTCCGACCCTCCACCTTACCCAGCATAACAACTGTAAAAATGTTTAAATACTATGATTCTGGATGCTTTGGATTTCACTATGCCAACTTTCGTTCCTCCTACAAATATTTATTTAGTGCTAGTTGCATGCTGTGTATTTCGCTGGATGATGGGAATTCAATAGTGAGCAAAGCCAGGCATGCTCCCTGCACTCATGAACCTTCCAAGTGGAGGCCCTAGATGTAACCAGCAGAGCTGTAATACTTCTAGGCAGATGACCCTCAAGACAGATTTCTTTCCCAATGTATAAATCCTATCTGTTCCTCCAAGATATGGCATCAAATGATTGCTGGTCCTAACTTTCCTGGGTATAAATCACTTCAGAGGAAACTTGCCATGGGCTCAGGGTTTGCTGTGTGTCATACATCTCTGCCCTGCCTGTGCAATTTATGAAAAGACATGCTGGGTCAAGTTTCTTAGTCCCAGCAATCACTTACAGGTCCATCTTCACTTCCAATGAGTGACGCCCCCAGCAATGTCTGATGTCTTGCCCCAGCTTCAATTTGAGATTCTTGTAAAAATCTGTGCCTCATCTCTCCCTTCCCTCTCTCCCGCTTCCTCTCTCTCTTTGTCTCTCATCAGGGAGCACAACACGGCCCAACTCAAAATTCCATTTAATAATAAATGACATAGTGGTTCAATCACATCAGCTACTCCTTGGAAACCCTATACAGGGGCACTATGGGTCAGCACCTACTCGACGGCACTTAACAACAACAAGTCTAAATGTAACAAAGGTCAAACAGTCCCATATTCTTAATTTTTCAACAGGGTTTCAGGGTTTGTGTGAAAACAGAGGTAACCAGCTGAGCCTTAATTTCAAATTTGTGAATGCTGAAAGAGAAAGATCAAAAGCAATATTCCCCCAGGAGCAAATATACTGCATCTGTTTCGAGTCCTGAAAAAGAAGCAGCTATTGTTGTAGTAATTGTTGGGTGACTCGACTTCAGGAGACAAAAGATTCCTGGGGAACTGAGACAGGCTTTTAATCAAGTGAATGCTATTTTTATTCTTCAATCATTTTCTTTTCTAAGTGTGACCCTTACCTTTCGAAAGACCAGCTCTTACTAACGCTATTGCTGTTGAGACAACTGCACTGCTGTTCAGAAGGACGAGAGACCTCTGTAGCTTACCCCAGGCCATAGGGCCGTCCACCCACACGCCTTCATAAAACATTCAGGTATTTCTTTGCTCAGTTAGGAGTGCATGTACCACTGCACAAAAATAACTCTCCGAGCCAGATGTTAACGCAAATAGCCTCCACAGCACAATTACGGTAGGCTCAGAACAAGGCATAGGGCTCAGCCAGGATTGCACAAGAAGGTTTGGCAATTGGAGGCTGTCTTGAATCCAGGCGTGATTATCACTACTAATAATAGCTATCATTTATAAAATTACCACCAGGTACCAGCTGCTTTATATATGAAATAATGATGAGCGGTAACTTTCATTGTTGTTGATCCTATGCTAGGCACTTTTAGAGATTCTTTACATGTATTTTCTTTCTTTCTCCCCCTTGTCCCAACTGCTTCCTGAGGTAGGTACTGATTTTTTAGCACCAACAGATATAGGAGAACTGAGGTACAAACTGGTGAAATAACTTGCCAGAGTCACACAAGCAAAAAGGGGAGGGGCTGAAACCTGATGCCTGGGAGTCCACCACCCACTTAACCACCTGGTTACATTCCCTTCCCTGTTCAGCCTGTTCAGTCCTTTAACAACTTTACATTTTTACTCAATTCACAGATGAAGAAACTGGGGTTCAGAGATGTTAATTAGGTGGGGTCCCCATCAGCTCTGTTAGAGCTCCCGTTACCTCAGAAACCTTGGTGAATATCTGGCTTTGGACAAAACTCTCAAGTCTGTGAAGTTTTTTGTTTTTTGTTTTTTTGTAGTGTGTGTGTGTGTGTGTGTGTGTGTGTGTGTGTTACAATCTGTTTAAAACATTTAAATGGTAAATATCAGATATAAAGTTTTCCAAAACTTAAAATTAAGAAGATAATTCAATGGTGAGTGACACTTTTGTCATGTAGAAATGCAATTAAGCTTAATTCCAAGTTATGAGTAAACTATTTGTCATTTCAGAAGAACTTTCAACCCTTTTTTTTCTTACTTTTTATTGTGAATTGAGTGAAGGTTTATAGAGAAGATCATCAGTTTTACATTCAACAAATCATATACTTTGCTTCATTACATGGTTGTAATCCCCTCCCTGCACCAACAGTTAATGGCGTTTGCCTCTATTCACTGTAACCACTGCATTCCTCCCTATGTTTCCCACCACACCCATCTTTCCTCTGCCAACCTCCCTCTGGTTGTATATTGCCTGTCCCGTCACCCATGTCTATGTGTATCTACCCTCTAATGCATATGTGGTTATGAATCAGGCTACGAACCACAAGGTCAGCAGTTCAAAACTACCAGCTTGTTCCACAGGAGAAAGATGAGGCTTTCTGCTCCGGTAAAGATTTACAGCCTCGGAAACCCTGTACAGGGTCGTTATGAGTCAGAACCGACTCTATGGTTCACCACGACCACCTCCCCTCAAACCCATCATAGATTGTTTCTTTTATCAAGAAAACCCACAAAACACACACAAAACACACACAGGAATATATAATCATTTAAACAACCAAAAGGCACATTCTGGAAGCCAGCCTCCTGGCCACCAGTACATAATCTTTCTCTTTCTATGAGTCTAGAGAAGTCAGTGACATTTTGATCAAGTCTCATTCAAGGACTTCGTCCTTCCTAGATCAACTATCAACACGGAAGCAGCAGTCAAGAAATAAAAGACGTATTGCATTAGGCAAATCTGCTGGACAAGACCTTGTGTTGAAGAGCAAAGATGTCAGCTTGAGGACTAAGGTGCACCTGACCCAAGCCATGGTATTTTTAATAACCTCATATTTATGTGAAAGCTGGACAGTGAATAAGGAAGAACGTAGAATTGATGCATTTGAGTTACGGTGTTGGAGGAGAATATTGAAAGTTCCATGGACAGCCAAAAGAACCAATAGATCTGTGTTGGAAGAAGTGCAGCCAGAATTCTCCTTGGAGGCCAAGGTGGCCAAACTTGGTCTCTCATACTTCGGACATATTTTCAGGAGGGACCAGTCACTTGAGAGGGACATCATGTTTGGTAAGGTGGTGGGTCATGTTTTTCAATGACTCTCCCTCCAATTTATCAAGCATAATGTCCTTTTTTGGGAGGAACTGGTCCTTCCTAACAACATGTCCAAAATATGAGAGATGACGTCTCGCTATCCTCAGTTCTAATACCATGATGTGAGTAAGGCACAATTAAGTCCTTAAAGAAGTCTTTTGCAGCAGATTTGCCTAATACAGTAAGTCATTAGATTTCTTGACTGTTGGTTCCATGAGTGTTGGTTATGGATCCAGACAATATGAAATCTTTGGCAACTTCAGTATTTTCTCTGTCAATCATGGCGTCATATATTGGTCCAATTTTGAAGGTTTTTGTTTTCTTTACAATCAAGTGCAATCTATACCGAAATCTTTGATCTTTATTAGAAAGTATTTCAAGTTCTCTTCACTTCCAGCCAGCAAGGTTGTGCCAGCTGCATTTTATAGATTGTTGAGTAGTCTTTCTCCAATCTTGATGTTAAATTCGTCATGTAATCCGCTTCTTTGCTCAGCATAAAGATTACATAAAATGCTGAAAGAATGTAACTGTGGCACACATCTTTTCTTTTTTAAACCATTCAGTATCCCCTTACTCTTTTGAATGACTATCTTTTGGTCTCTCGTGAACACGTTTCTCGTGAACATACTATACTGTTTTAGAAGTCCCATTCTCTGAAATGTTATATGCAGTTTCTGATCCGCACAGTCAAATACTTTAGCATAGCCATTAAAGCACAAGTAAACATCTTTCTGGTATTTTTTGCTTTTAACCAAGCTCCATTTGACACCAGCAATGATTTTCCTCTTTCTCTATTGTCTTCTGAATCCAGCCAGAATTTCTGGTAGCTCCCTGTCAATGCACTGCTGCAAGCATTGTTAAATTATCTTCAGCAACATTTTATTTGCATGTGATATTCATGATTTCCCCATTCCATTGAATCACCTTTCATTGGACTCATAAATATGAATCTCTTCTAATCATTGGCCAGGTAGCTGTCTTCCAAGTTTCTTGGTACAGATGAGTGAGCCACTACAGCAGCACATCCGTTTTTTTAAACATTTCAATTTGTATTCTGTCAATTCCTGGAGCTCTGTTTTTCTCCAATGCCTTCTGTGCAACCTAGACTACTTCCTTCAATGCCATAGGTTTTTGATCATATGTTACCTTTTGAAATGGTTGAACATCAAACAATTCATATGCAATTTAAGCTATGATAAATACTAATGTATTTCCTACCTCTTTTATATTGTTTAAGAGTGCAGTGCTTCCTTGAAAAAGTCTTGTTATTAATAAATTCCCCTTGCTACCATGGTGAACTTATAGTCTAAAATATTAAGTTATTTTTTTTTTCAGCCAACTTTGTATGTGTTCTGAGGTTTTATCTGAACTTTTTTCAACTACTCCTCTGGTTGACATTTGCATAGTAATTTGCATAATGCTATTCCTGATAAAGCTCTGGTTCTCTGAAGAAGAAAATTAGCCATTATTATTTTGCCACCGAATGAATGATAGCACAGGATGTTAGTTACCAGCCTCACTTAAAGACTTTTGAAAAAGGGCATAAAAATAATATGAAGACATGTAGTATTAAAAAAAATTACCATCCCATTAGACTTCTCTTTCAGTGATTAATGGTGTCCAGTGAGGGTTTGGGGGAGGGGGGAGGTGGTTGCGTTGTCAGTTGCTAGAAAGGCAGGGAGAGCAAGCAAATTATTCTGAGCAAACCATTTAATGAGGGCTTTGTTAGCATGGAGGGCTGCCATGCTGTATGACAGCTGGCACTTAAGAGTCTCATTATTAAGGCAACATAATTCTGCCCATCTGCGTGCTCGGGAAAGGGGCAGTAATGGCTCACTATAGCCCAGAGCAACACTTGGCTCTAATTACAATTTTCTCTTTTTGAAAAACACTATACCCGTATACACCACACACACCCAAAGGAACCTACATTTCTGTTTAGAGATAAGGGAATGTGTTTTATAATCTTAGTACTCCTTTTAATGACTCAATGCCTTTTCCCACTGTTGGAGAAGGTCTCTCCTGTTCCCTGAGAAAGGCGTGCCCAGCTGTGCTTCCTCCTCAGGGTTATGGTGACAGCACATCAAGTTACATCATTAGCAGGACTGCCAGAGACCTGGGGTGAGTGAGAGGGCTTCCAGCAAAAGCTAACAGTGACTGTCTCACACATCCAAAATGCTAAACAACCTTAGCATCTTTAGTAGGTTGAAAAGGCCAAGGGTCACCAACACTCATCCATTTATGAGATAATTGCAATGATTCCCAAACTCTTTAAGATGAGGACCCTTAAAATAATTTAAAATTTAAATTTTCCTTTACAGCAGAATATGTAAGACATTTAGACTACAGAAATAAGTGAAAAGGGAGGGAAAATTACAATTCTGCCATCCAAAGATTAATAATAATCTTATAATAATATATTTTTATTCTATGTATATGGTATATATACATACACACACATATATATAAATACTTTAAAAATTACAGTTTCATGTCATCATACTAGCTTATAGCCTACTTTTTTCCACAAAATGATTTTCCTTTCATTCAATATTTTACCCTAAACATGATTTTCAATGTCCACTTAATATTTCAATTGGAAGAATTTATCATCTTTTATTTAACTAGCCCCCTAATGTTTGCACTTTCAGGTTTCAATATTTGCTATTATACAAGCCATTTCTTGAACATAAAATGCAATAGTGAGACAGACCCTAGCTAATAGCCATACTTCCAGTATCTCACCAACTGAAAACATTGCTAAAAACAAAATTTAACAAAGCCTTTCAAGGAATTTGTATTTTATTAGCCATGATAGCATATGAACACATTTAATAAGTCATCATATTTACACACAGGCATAAAATCTACCCCTCGCTCATACAATCTTTATTATATCCTATAAAATCACGCAGACTCTCCTGGGTCTCCAGCCCTCAGACAAGAAAGATTCAATTACAGCACTCACCTGTGAAAGATGCTCACAAGTAGAAAAAGAGATGAGCATGAACATATCCCCAGATTTGAGAACCACACTGTTATTGGTCCCTTGAAATGAATGATAGACTGATTTATTGTCAGTAGGATGCTTTTGTTTTACATAATGCTTAAGAAAACTTCTAAAGTCTCAGTATTAAAAGTCATAATCTTGAACTGGACACACACAAAAAACAATCGTTTGAAATAAGGAAAGAGGTAAAGCATGTTTTAAGCTTTCTCGTGAGTTATCACAGGGCCATGATTCTGTCTTTTGTTAACAGCTGTAGGATAAGCACAGCACTGCTAACCACAAGGTAAACAGTTCAAACCCACAAGCCACTTCTGTAAAACCCTACACAGGATCACTATGAGTCAGAACAGACTGGACCGCACTAAAAGCAACAACAATATTCAAGATTAATATTTTGCATAAAAAAAGCTGAAGAGTTTGCATTGACAAGGAAAATCATCTATATTGATGCATCTAAATATGCATATATGTATATGAAAGAAGCTCTGGCAACATAGTGGTTACAAGTCGGGCTGCTAACCTCAAGGTCAGCAGTTCAAAACTACCAGCCATTATGCAAGAGAAAGATGGGGCTTTCTGTTCCTGTAAAGATTTACAGCCTCAGAAACCCTGTACAGGGTTGCTATGAGTCAGAACTGACTCCACGGCACATAACCACCACCATATATATGAAGTCCTGGTGTGGAGCTTCAGGATAATGTGCTGGACTGCAAGGTCAGTTTGAACTGCTGACCTTGAGGTTAAATGGTCTTCCGTAGGTGTATGAACTGTAAGGTCAGTGGTTCAAACCCATCACCCGCTCCTCAGAAACCCAACACAGGGTCACAATAGGTCAGAACCGACTTGACGGTACTTAACAACAATATGCATAAATACATACATACATACATACATATATACATAAGTACCACTTGTTTTTCAGTTTGTCATACTGTTGTGGATTGCATTTTGCTATGATGCTAGAAGCTATGCCACCACTATCTTAAATACCAATAGGGTCACTCATGGTGGACAGGTTTCAGCTGGGCTTCCAGACAAAGACTAGGAAGAAGGAGAGGCAAACTACTTCTGAATGTTTAGCCACTGAAAACCTTATAAAGAGCAATGGAACACTGTCAGCGACAGAATATTGAATATTGGCACATGATGAATAGCACCAGAATATTGTCAGATGTAGTGCCAGAAGATGATCCCCTCAGCTTGGAAGGCACTCAAAATACAACTGGGAAAGAGCAGCCTCCTCAAAGTAGAGTTGACCGTGATGACAAGATGAAGTAAAGTCTTCAGGACCTTCATTTGCTGATGGGGCACAACTCAAAATTAGGCGAAATAGCTGCAAATGTTCATCAATAATTAGAACAAGGTACGAACAAAGTATGAATCTTGGAAAACTCAAAGTTGTGAAAATGAAATGGAACACATAAATATTAATATCCTAAGCATCAGTGAGCTGAAATGGACTGATATTCACCATTTTAAATCTGACAATTTTATGATTTACTATGCCAGGAATGACAAATTGAAGATGAACAGCATCACATTTATTATCAAAAAGAACATTTCTAAGTCTATTTTGAAATATCATGCTGTCTGTGATCAGATAACGTTCATACACCTACAAGGAAGACCAGTTAATACCACCAGTATTCAAATTTAAGCGCCAACTACTAAAGCCAGTGATGATGAAATTGAAGAATTCCATCAAATTCTTTCATCTGAAATTGATGAAATATGCAATCAAGATGTATTGATAATTACTGGTGATTGGAAAGTAAAGGTTTGAAGCAAAAAGGAAGGGTCAATAGTTGGAAAATATGACCTTGGTAATAGAAATGATACTGGAGACCGTATGATAGAATTAACAAGACCAATGATTTATTCTTTGCAAAATACCTTTCTTATGCAACATAAATGATGACATGAACCTCACCAGATGGAATACACAAATATCAAATTGACTACATCTGTGGAAAGAGATGGTGGAAACGTCCCATATCATCAATCAAAACAACGCCAGAGGCAGACTATGGAACAGACCATCAATTACTCAGAATGAAGCAAGATTAGAATGAAGCTGAAGAAAATTAAAACAAATCCACAACAGCCAAAATATGACCTTGAACATATCCCACCTGAATTTAGAGATCATCTGAAGAAGAGATTTGATGCATTAGACACTAATGACTAAAGACTAGAAGAGTTGTGAGATGACATGAAGAACATCATACAGGAAAAAACAAAAAGTCATTAAGAAGACAAGAAAGAAGGAAACGATCAAAGTAGATGTCAGAAGAGACTCTGAAACTTGTCCTCTAGCATAGAGATGCTAAAGCAAATGGAAGAAATAAAGAGGTAAAAGAGCTGAATAGAAAATTTCAAAGGACAGCTCGAGAAGACAAAATCCATTTCTCAGTTTATTTCACCATACTTATTTAATCTGTTCGCTGAGCAAATAAATTGAGAAACTGAATTATATGTAGAAGAACAGGCAATCAGGATTGGAGAAGCTCTCATTAACAACCTACAATATGCAGCTGATATAACTGAGCTTGCTGAAAGTGAAGAGGACTTATTTACTGATGAAGATCAAACATCACAGCCTTCGGTATCAGTTGCACCTCAATGGAAAGACAACAAAAATCCTCATAACTGGACCAATAAATAACATTATGATAACTGGAGAAAATATTGAAGTTGTCAAAGACTTCACTTTTCTGGGATCCACAGTCATGGAAACAGCAGTCAATAAATCAAGCGACATATTGCATTAGGAAAATCTTCTGCACACAACCTCTTTGATGTGTTCAAGAGCAAGGAATATCAATTTGAGGACTAAAGTGCACCTGTCCCAAGTCAGCTAGTTTTAATGGCCTCATATGGATGTGGAAGTTGGACAATGAATAAGGAATACCATAAAAGAATTGCTGCATTTGAGTTATGGTGTTGGAGAATATTTAAAGTATCATGGACAGCCAAAAGAACAAACAAATCTGTGTTGGAAAAAGTGCAGCCACAATGTTCCTTTGAAGCCAGGGTAGCCAGACTTCAGACATATTATCAAGAGGCACCAGTCCCTGTAGAAAGACATCATGCTTGGTAAAGTGTAGGGTTAGTGAAAAGGAGCAAGATCCCAACTGTATGGATTGGCATAGTGGCAGCTGCGATGGAATGGACTCGACTGTACCAATGATTGTGAGGATAGCACAGGATCCATCAGTGTTTTGTTCTGTTGTGCATAGGGTTGCTAGGAATCAAAACCAACTGGACCCCAATAACAACAACAAGTAAGCTAGTCAAGTGGAGTGTGGTGACTTTATAGGATAAGTACTGGACTGTGAACCACAAGTTTAGTCATTCAAGACCACCAACTGCTTTGCAGGGGAAAAATGAGGCTTTTTAATCCTGAAAAGATTTACAGCCTCTGATACGCTATCCAAGGTCACTATGAGTAAAAATCAACAACACTTAGCAACAACGTAATAAACTAGCCTAGGTCATACTGCAGCTTCTTAACCTGTCTAATGCTTACTTCAAAAGTTCAAGTGTAAGGAACAGACGTAAAAGGAAAATAGATTTTGAAAAGAAAAACAACCACATAAATTTAATCTTTCATACCAACTAAACTCAGATCAATTTTGAGGCTTTAGCCCATTTTACGCAATTTCATTATTTTAAAATTTAAGAGGATAAGTCTTTGCATTTTCAGCATTTAACGTTTTATGGGTGCACAATAAAAAGTATTTGTCTAATCCTGTTTAAATGAATTTATAAGGGCTATTCAAGTATATTCCACTATTATCTGAAGTGGTAGGTCTATAAAATGTTGTTGGATACTTTTGAATTAGAATAAGAAATAACTCATAGTAAAGGTTGGTAAGGCACTGCAGGGTAATGCACTGGACCACAAGGTAGGCTTGAGCCTCAAAGTCAGCAGTTCAAACCCACGAGTTGCTCCTCAGACACTCTAGACAGGGTTGCTGTGAGTCAGAAATGACTCGATGGTACTTAATAGCAACAACAAAGTTTTTGAGAATTCAGAATTAGACAGAATATATTTTTAATAGAAAATGCTTGGTATATTTTTAAAAAACATAGTGCCAAAACTTTTTTGATCTTGTACTTCTCAATTAATTTTCATTATATCAGTGCAACTCAGGTGTCACCTGATTCCACCCTGTCTGTGAGATTTGAATAAAATTTTGAATTAGCTTTCCAAATTCCATGAGAAAGACCACCTCTAAAATTTCTGTACATTCTGGCTTTCTAAGTGATTTTCCCATAGTCAATTCTGGTGCCAGGTTTCCTTCTTCTATAAGCTCTGGCTCTTGTGCAAACATCCTTTCCTCTCTCTACACACTGACTTGGATGTAGAATTTGGCCATTTTTTTATTTTCACACACACCCACACAGGCATTAAAGTGTGACACAAGACTTAAACACCAATTGGGGTGACCCAAGAGGATCATATATTAGCAACACGAAACTTCAAATAGAGTATTAAACATTCTTGTTTACAAAAGTCCTGTCTTAGTAATTTCTTGAACATATTTTATATATAATTTTATTTTGTTGCTATTGTTCAGAATATACACAGCTAAACAAACATCAATTCAACAGTGTTTGCTCCATTTTCATGACATGGATTACGTTCTTTGAGTTGGGTAGCCCTTTCTCACCCTCCTTTTCTGAGCTGTTGATCCATCATTAACATAAATTCATTGCCCCCTAAAATTCCCATTAAATCTTTTGAGTTGCTGTTGTCAATTTGATCCCATAGAGATAGTTTTTAAAACTGCATAATGCTAAAAGCCTTTACTGGGCAAACTCAACTATTGTTTGGTTTTAAGACTTTGGGACATATTTTTGGTTTAAAATTTAAAGATTTTAGGGAGTTTTCTAAATTTTATGGTTTAAGGAAGTCTGGAGTCCATGAGATTTTGAAATTTTGTTCTTTATTTTTCCCTTTTGGATCAAGATTCTTCTTTGGAATCTTTGATCAAAATGTTCAATAATGGTAGCCAGGCTCTATCTAGTTCTTCTAGTCTCATGCAAAGGAGGTAGCTGTTCATGGAGACAAACAGACACGCATTCCATATCCTCCTCCTGTTTCTGACTCTCCTTCTTTCTCTGTTGCTCCAGGTAAAAAGAGAACAATTGTTGTGCCTCGGATGGGCAATTGAAAGCTTTTAAGACCACAGGTACTACACATCTAACTAGGAGGTAGAACTGAGGCCCTAAACATGTTATTAGGCCAATTAACTGGTTTATCTAATGAAACCAAGATCCTAAATCTCAAAACCAAGAAGCCAAATTCAATGAGATTTTGGGTTGTACGTAAGCAAACTCGGCAGCTGCTCTTTTGTTGTCGTTGTTGTAAATATATCTGTCACCCAGCGTTTACCAATTCAACATCTTACAGTTGTACACCTTTAATGTCTACAGCCATAAATAACATTGTGAATGCGCCCACTCTTGAATATTTCTTAATTCAGGCTGCAGCTCACTGTCTTGTTTCTTATTTCCTCTCTTCTCTGCCCTTTTCTTTTCCCATAACTACAGTCCTGTTGATTTCACATGTGAGTAAGTCCACGGCTATTTTGCTCTTTCCTTCTAAATATGTCCTTTGAGTCTCATTTTCTGTGTACAAGAACTTATTAAGCACTTTTCTTAAACCACTACAATTATAATTTGATTCTCTTTCTCCCCCTCTCTCCCTCTTACTCTCTTTCTCTCTCACACACACAAACACATCTATATATATAGATATGCAGATACCGTGATAAATATTAAAAAATTATCACATAAAATCACTTTTATAATCAGAAGACATTAGTTTAAAACCTATTTTGAAATAAAGCCATCATGGACTTCTCTGTGTTGATCTGGAAACTGCTGACAACGTTGCTTGGGGAGTTGGGGACTGACCACCGTTAGACTGAAATGTGAAGTGACAGTGATAAACATTATTTATTCTTTATAATATCCACTGGACAGTAAATAAGGAAGACAGTAGAAGAACTGATGCTTTTGAGTTATGGTGTTGGAGGAGAATGTTGTGAGTGTTATAGACTGCCCATAAAACTAATAGATACGTGTTGGAAGAAATGCAGCCGGAGTGCTCCTTAGAGGCCAAGATGGCCAAACTTCGTCTCTCATACTTCGGACATATTGTCAGGAGGGACCATTCGCAGGAGAAGGATATCATGTTTGGTAAGGTGGAGGGTCAGAGAAAAAGAGGAAGACCCCCAGAGAGACAGGTTGGCCAAGTGGCAGCATCACTGGGCTCAAGCATGGCAAAAATAGTGAGGTCGGCCCAGGATCAGGCAGTGTTTCATTCTGCTGTGCATAAGGTTGCTATGAGTCGGTGCCGACTCAATGGCACCTAACAACAACAACAATGTCAGGAAATTAGAACTTTTATAAAGTTTTTTGTTGTTGTTGTTTTTTCACTGAGAAGTGTTTCACTCAAAGTTTCTGTAGGTGTTGGGTGTGGTTATTTCCGCCAAGTTAAATTCCAAATGGTTGAGATGGGGTTAGAACAATAAATAGAATCCTGTAAAGAATCCTAAGGAGCTCTGGTAGCGTAGTGATTATGAATCAGGCTGCTAACCTCAAGTTCGGCAGTTCGAAACTATCAACCATTCCATAGGAGAAAGATGAGGTTTTCTGCTCCCGTAAAGATTTACAGCCTCGGAAACCTTGTGCAGGGTCACTGTGAGTCGGAACTGATGCCATGGTACTTAACAACAACAACAACAATAAAGAATCCTATTTATGGAAGTCCTGTTGTGTGCCAAAGTATAAGCACTGGACTGGAAGGTCAGTTTGAACCAAAAGGTCAGTGGTTCAAACCTATCAGCCACTCCTTGGAAACCCTATACAGGGTCTCTATGAGTTGGAACTGGTATTTTACAACAACAACAACATGAAGAAATGGCTTTCAGAAAGGAAAGCACATGCAAGTGTTCTCACATGTTCCAAACCGTATCTAGCAGACACTTTCACTACCAGGGCCCCTCCTTTCCTTTTGTTTCATAATGACTAAGCTTCTATTGCATTCCAGATGTCATCCCTCTCACATGTGATGAAAGGCTAAATCTTGATTTTATTTATCATTTACTATTAAAATTTTCCTCATTAATGATAGTTTAAAGCATTTAATCTAATTCTGACCAATAAGAACAGAGATCTATTGAGGAGCTCTATGAAGCATATTCTTCACTGTTTAAAAGCAACAACAACAACAAAGCCCAGGGACAAGCTAGCCCTTCTTCTGCTGGATATTTTCATGGCTGCATAAAACACCTAGAGTTGTGGCCACCATATTGGGACTGGGAGTGCATGATTATGGGAGATGGTAGAATGAAAACACAGAAAGAACTTGAATCCTGATGATATTTTACTTTGGAGTTAGACAATGTTGGATCTGATTCAGTATGGTTTTTTTGTTTTTGTTTTTGTCTTCTCCGAAGGAATGTAAATCCACCTTCCACTTTGTTTAAGTCATTTGATTTTGGAGTTTGGGTTTCTTGTCCAAAACTATCCTGACATAGTGTGGCCAAGCCCAGTGACTAAAACCAAACCTCCTTTGAACACAGTATTTACACAAAGTCAATGTGAACTGCAATCTCAGGGGCTCTCATTTTCTTCTGCATGCTTAGGGATGCCTGAACTCACTTGTCACCCACTCTAAAATTGCTTTATGCTTTTGCTCTTTGCTTAGAAATTCATACCAGCTGTCTCTGCTCAGCAAATCGCTATGGGACCCAATGACATTTTTTCCCCATTGAGTCAAATGGTCTCAGGAAAGCAAAGGTTGTTGTAGAGGTGATACGCACTGTCTTGAAGTCAATTCTGCCTCACAGGGACCCTAGAGGACACATTAGAACTGTTCCTTATGTTTCTGAGACTGTGTGTCTGTGCAAGAGCAGACAGCCTCATCTTTCTCCGGCAAAGTGACCATAGACCTTGTAGTTAGCATCCCAATGCTTAATCCACTGTACCACCAGAGTAGAGGTGATAGGTTGCTGAAATCACAGGAATGGCTGTACTTGCCTTGAATATATGAGGAAAAGAATCATCAAGGCATTCCAGAGTCAACATTTGATGGAGAGCACTCACAGCTCCCAATTACTTGCTCTCTCATATATGGACCTAAATTCAGTTCAAAGATAGCAGAATGGCATTTTATAGGAAATGAACAAAAATGTCATAGTGGAAACTTAAGACTTACTTATCATGTTTCAAAAGAGCCTTTGTTACCCTATCCTTTCTTGTTGTTCAGCCCCAGGGATTTCTGGATCAGCAACCAAGCTTTGTCATGTCTTGTTCATGCTGATGTGGAATAGCTGTCTCACCAGTAGTGTGATGGGGTAATGGCTACACCCAATAATGGAGCAATAATGAAATGGTACAACCATTTCCACCTCCTGACATATGGGACCCAAGTCCTCACCTTGTGGACTGATAAAAGTCTATTATTAAATATACATATTTCATGTTTTAAGAGCTTAATTTAACCTTGCAAATAATTATAAATTATGATCAATCCACATTATCTACAAGTTCATTATCCTTCAAATTATTGCAGAAGATGAAATCAAATCTACAGATTATTTACATACCCTCAGTTCGTTTCCTCAAGGCCAGAATTTGGGAGAGCATTTAACGCATTTGTCTCTTAATCTTCTTTCCTCAGCCTCTGTTTAGGATCATTGCTTTTGATTCAATTTAATCCCAGCAACTGGTTGTGTGTTACTTATACTGTTAAAATTAGATTAATAATTTTATTCCTAAAACTGTGTGAGATACTTTAGGTGATGTGTTTGATCTAATGGTTGGAAATGAGGAAATTGTAAATAAATATTAAATATGGTGGTATTGTGCCACTGGATAAAACAATTCTGTAAAGAACTTTGGAGTTTGGACTTGGAAAGGAAATCTTACCTTTGTCATGTTTTTTGGAAAAATTCCATCATTTCCTTCCTTAGCCATAAAATGGAGAAGAAGCTCAACCTAATATTGAAGGATCATGTAAATCTGAACAAATGCAAAATCTTTAAACATTAAACAGACAGAATTTGCACAATATAAAGTATTATTTGAGTGTTTAGTTCAAAATACTTGTTCAATTCACAAGGTAAAATGTTTTCTTTGATAATTATAAAAATGCTTCATTTTTTCCTGGTACAAACAAAGGCAACAAAGAGACAAAGCAGTAAGCCCTCTCTCTCACTCTTATTTAACTAAACGGGATACAATCGAGAGGGAAACTGAATTCCACAAGGGGGAGACAGATTCATGCTGACGTTCCTCATGGAAAGCAAAAGAGAATAAAATTATGATTCTCTTCAAGGACTTCTTGACATTTCCAAGGCATTGTAGTATCAGTCTTTTTTTAAAAGGTGGTAGGAGCATTAGTTTTATATTCTATGAAGAGAAATAATATCTCAGAACAACTTAGCAAATCTTACAAGGTGTAGATGCCTACATGCTCTGGTGATTCAACTTAACATGCACGGGTGATTCAACTTAAAAAAAAGGAGAAGAAGAAATAAAAGAGGAGGTGAAAAGGGAGGAGGAAAACCAATTTTAAGCAGACTCAAGTGTTGAGGGTCAGTATGCTGTGTTCCCAGGGCTGGTACTGCCTCCACAGACTGCTCCACTAGACCATTCCTGTTCCCTAGCCCTGTCAGCACAAGCTCTGTAAGATCCCCTATTTAACCAGCCATGTGTTGAGCACTTGAAAGATGCCAGACCTCTTGTATCTTCCCTTCTGCCTCTCCATTTTTCCTTGGTCACTTTGCAGAGTCTCCCTCTACTCCAGAACGGAACTAAAAATTACTATCACCAACTGCTTCTACTCACAAAGGATAGAAGCATATATTTCTGGGTCTAAGATACCAGTTGCCATGAAATGAATTTTGAGTCATGGTGACATTGTGGACTTCAGAGTACAAATACACTCCATAGCGTTTTCAACGACTGTGGCTTTTCAGAAGGAAATCTCTAGGCCTTCCTTGTGGGTTTGAGCCTCCAATTCTTTGGTTAATAGACACATGCTTAACTTGGCCTGAGAGGGTGTCTATTTTTTCTTAAGAAGTCCAAAGTTCATTGAAGGAATGGGCAAAGAACAAGGCACCAGGAATTGATGGAATAAAAATTGAAATCTTTCAAGAAAGTGAGGCAGCACTAGAGGCACTCATTCATCTCTGCCAGGAAATTTGGAAGACAATTATCTGGCCAACTGATTGGAAGAGATCTGTATTTGTACCCATTTGAAAGAGAGGTGACCCAATGGAGTGCAATCATCGGACAGTATCTTTGATATCCCATGTGAGTAAAGTTTTACTAAAGGTAATACAAAAATGGCTGCAAGCATACACTGACAGAGAACTTCCAGAGGTTCAAGCCAGATTCAGAAGAGGCCATGGAACGAGGGATATCATTGCTGATGTCCTAATGGCTCTTAGCTGAAAGCAGAGAATATCAGAAGGATGTTTATCTCTGCTTTATTGACTACGGAAAGGCTTTTGATTGTGTGGCTCATGACAAGCTGTGGACAACATTGCGAAGTATGAGTATTCCTGAACACTTAATTGTGCTCATGAGGAATCTGTACATGGACCAAGAAGCAGTTTTTCAAAAAAACAGCATGGGAACACTGACTGGTTTAAAATTAGGAAGGTGTGTGACAGAGTTATAGTCTTTCACCATATTTTTTCAACCTGTATACTGAGCAAATAATCCAAGAAGCTGGGTTATATGAAGAAAAACATGGCATCAGGATTGGAGGAAGACTCATTAACAATGTGTGATACGCAGATGATACAACCTTGCTTGCTGAAAGTGTAGAGCACTTAAAATACTTACTGATGAAGATCAAAGACCATAGCCTTTAGTCTGGATTGCATGTCGATGTAAAGAAAACAAAAATCCTCACCACTGGACCAATAAACAACATTCTTACAATGGAGAAAAGATTGAAGTTGTTAAGGACTTCATTCTTCTTGAATCAACTATCAACACTCATGGAAGCAGCAGTCAAGAAATCAAACAACGTATTGCATTGGGCAAATCTGCTGCATAAGACCTTTTTAAAGTGCTGAAGAGCAAAGATGTCAGCTTGAGGACTAAGGTGCGCCTGACCCAAGCCATGGTATTTTCAATAACCTCATATGCATGTGAAAGCTGGACAGTGAATAAGGAAAGTCGTAGAAGAATTGGTGCCTTTGAATTGTGGTGTTGTAGGAGAATATTGAAAGTGCCATAGGCTGCCGAAAGAACCAACAGATCTGTGTTGAAAGAAGTTCAGCCAGAGTGCTCCTTGGAGGCCAAGATGGCCAAACTTCGTCTCTCAAACTTCGGACATATTGTCAGGAGGGACCAGTTGCTAGAGAAGGATACCATGTTTGGAAGGGTGTAGGGTCAGAGAAAAAGAGGAAGATTCCCAGCGAGATGAACTGGCAAAGTGGCAGCATCAATGGGCTCAAGTGTGGCTACAATTGTGAAGTTGGCTCAGGACCAGGCAGTGTTTCATTCTGTTGTGCACAGAGTCACTTTGAGTCGGTACCAACTCAATGGCACGTAACAACAACAACAAGTCTTTATATTTGAGATCAGTTTTTTTGCTCTTTATCTCAAGTTTCAATCGGCTATAGTAGTGAGGATGGGGAGACTTTGAACATGTTATCAGGAGGGACCAGTCCCTAGAAAAGGACATCACTTTGTAAAGTAGAGGGCCAGTGAAAAAGAGGAAGACACACAATGAAAAAGATTGATACAGTGGCTGCAACAATGAACTCAAGCATAACAACCTGGTGCACAAACTGGTGGCATGTTGTCTTGTTGTGCATAGGGTCACAGTGAGTCAGAACTGACTTGACAACATCTAACAGTAACAACAACAACAACAGAGAAGAAGAACACTGTCTAGACAGAGGCATGCATTGGAACGTGGTTCCCAAGTGGACCTTTTAACAAAGGCCATAACCACACTCCAGCATAGTTTTTGCTCCTGCAACATGGCATATAGCACTCTCCAGTCATGTCTTTTGGCTACACCTCTCTTTCACTTCTCTCATTTCCTGGGCGACCATCTCCTTCCTCTTCTAGTTTCCCAGGTCTAAACCTGCATACACTCAGTTCCCTCCTCCTACACCATTTGGCAGGGGGACAGGGCGAGGAGCTGGAGCCACTACTGTTCAGTGGGGGTATTTTCCACCAGTCGCTGGGCAGCCTGTGTGATTCTCAGCTGGAGGAGAGAACTGAATGCATTGGGACTCCCCGAGAGATGAGCAATAATCCCAGTTCTGGCTCAGTCTAACCATGTTTGGCCTGCTTCCCCACAGCTATAATTTTCTTTGTTTCTGTGTGCCAGAGTGGGCTTCCCCAAAATGGGAGATGATTCATTTTTGGTTAGTCACCGTGGCTCCCCCAAACCTCCACCCTTCAAGCTGCTGTGGCTTCTGGGTCTATGCTGGAGGATTCTAAATTCATGTCTGCAGAAAGAGCCTTCCTGACACCATCTCTTACACCAGTGGGGACTTCAGCCTCAGCTTGAGCATATGTTATTCGGGGTTGATAACACTCAGCTGCATACCACACAGAGTATCATAAGAATTAAATGAGCAGAAATGTCAGTGATCTTCCAAATCATGCCCTGAGGAGCCCTAAGGGTCTAGAAGGCCACTCTGGCAATGTGGATGGGGGCTTCAGAAATTAGATATCATCCTCTTAACACACATATACACACACACACATATGCTCATGAGTTCCAGTAATCACATACCACCTTCTAAGTATACCACCAGCAACAACAATCCACATGAACATGCCATGGGCTCCAGCAATCAGATAACACCTATTAGCACAAACACACACACACACAGATATCAGCAATCAGAACATGCACACAGTAACAATTGTCACACACACAAACACATATACTTCAGCTTCAACAAAATAGCTGGTTGTCCTTACACATTCATGTAAGAGTTGGATCCTCTGGGGTTTAGACTCCTCCTCTTTTTTCATGCCTCCCCAGATTTCTACAATCTTAGGACTGGAGTTCCTAATTCTTAGACTCAAATCTAAATCCAAACTGGATTTCCCTGAAACTGCAGTGGGTTTGGAGCCAACAGAATCGCATCACCCACCCACCCTCACTTTTTCTGTAATATTATGCAATTCTGAGTAGCATTATTAGGGAGGGAGAGGTGTGATGCTTTAAAACAGTCTGGAAAGCCCTGGCGGAGGGCATCCTGAAACACTCGGCAGAACTATGTGTGAAAATGGAGTAGGTCTGCAGCTGCCTCCACTGCAGTGGACCTGTCACTTGTTGGAGAGTACTATCTTTCTTAAGGAGCCCTGGGAGCACAGTAGGTTACAATGGGGCTACAAGCCACAAGGCCAGCATTTCGAATCTACCAGCCACTCCACAGGAGAAAGATGATGCTTTCTGCTCCCCTAAAGACTTACAGCCTCGGGAACCCAATACAGGGTCGCTATGAGTGAAAATCAACTCCACAGCACACAAGCACCAACAACAACACTATCTTTTTTGAACCTCTGATGTGGATCTATGGGATAAGCACTGGGCTGCTAACAGAAAGGTCCAGAGGTTCAACCCCATTAGTTGCTATGAGTAGGAACCAACTCAATGACACTTAACAATCACTATCTTTGTTTGCTTCTTCCAAGCTCACTAAGAAGGAAGCTGTAACCCTTGAACCAGAACATTGCATAGAGTGGGACAGCAGGGAAAGGAGGGGCAGAGGGAGAAGCCAGGGGTTCAGAAAGCAGCTGCTGCCAACAGCCAGCCTGGTTTCTAATGAGGGATGCAGCTGGCTGGTGTGAATTATCCATGCCACAATGGCCTGTGAACTACAAACTCATCCTCAACTGTGACACACACAACACCTGGCATTCACTCTCCCATGAGTGTACCTACAATAGTGTGCACAAACTGAGTGTGTCTAAAAGTATCCCCTACCTCTGAGGATACTTTAAGAAAAAAAATCAAAGCCACTGCCATTAAATCAGTTCCCACTCACAGCAACCCCGCATAGGGTTTCTAAGCCTGTAAAACTTAATGCTAGAAGACAGCCTCATCTTTTTCCTGCGGAGCAGTTGGTGGGTTTGAACCACTGACCCTGTAATTAACAATCCAATGTCTACCCCATAGCACCACCATTTTTTAATTATTACTTTTTCATATGTAACTTCTTTGTTATTTTTAAATTTTATTTTTATTTTAAATGTTTAATTATGAAGTAATTCAAACATATGAAAAAGTATATAATATAGCCGTTACTCACATAAGCTCCTGGGTTTATATTTTGCCATATCTGCTTCTTATTTTATTTTGGGTTTTTTTAAAGAAATAAATCACTATTAATGCAGCTCAACTTACCACTCCTCAGCCATCCATTCTATACTCCTTTCTCCACCATACAAGGAAGCACTATTTCCTGTATTCTTCCCAAGTATATTGTTACGTTTTACTACATAAGAGCATATATTATTCTGTGTGTTGTTTAAATTGGACAAATGGTAATGGTCTTTGCAGTGTTCTTTTTAAGCCTACGTTTCTTGGACACTTATGTTGCTATTGTTGTTGTTGTTCGGTGCTGTCGAGTCAATTCTAACATACAGCGAAGCAGAACGAAACACTGGCTGGTCCCCGGCCCCCCTCACAATTGTTGTTACACTTGAGCCTGTTGCTGCTGCCACTGTGTCAGTCCATCTCATTGGAGGTCTTCCTCTTTTTCCCTGATCCTCCACTTTACCCAGCATGATGTCCTTCTCCAGGGACTGATCCCTCCTGATAACATGCCCAAAGCACAAGAAACAAAGTCTTGCCATCCTGGCTTCTAAGGAGCATTCTGGCTGCACTTCTTCCAAGACATCCTAACTCAAATGCATCATAACTAAGATGGAGAACTATGTTGTCCATTCATTTTTGACTCCTGATGTGGTGCTGTCAAACAAGCATTCTTGTGTTGTGAACCACAAGGTCAGAATTTCGTACACACCAGCCTGTCTTGGAAATCCTACACAGGGTCACTATGAGTCGGAACTGAATTCAGCAGCACTTATCAGCCACAACAATGCTGAGATGTAGGTGAGAGATGGTAGTGAGCAGTGGTGGAGCATGGATTGTTATGGCAGAGCCGGCATGATATGCTGAGGGATTATGGGTAGGAGATGCCAAAGAAGGAGTACATGAAAACAGTTTCAAGTATCACGTGAGTAATTTGAAGGCTAGAGCTGTCACCATCTGTGGGTGGAATGGGGGACTAGCATCAGAAATTCAGTTTTGGAAAGTTGAGTTTGAGATATCTCTTAGGGATCAAGAGGCAATAACTAACTCATAGAGGGTACGGTGTGTACGTCTGCAATTTAGGAAAAAATAAGAGCTACCTATAGAAATGGTCTCCTAGAAAAAGCAGCAATTAGTGCTGCTTTTGTTTTAAATAATCCCAATCCAAATCAAACCCATTGCCATAGGGTTGTTCCTACTTGTGATGACTTGTGTATAGGGTTTCTGAGGCTATATGCAAATCTTTATAGGAGCAGAAAGCCTCATCTTTCTCCATGAAGTGGCTGGTGGGTTTGAACTGTCAACCTTGCAGTTTTCAATCCAGTACTTATTCTCATACTATACAAAGTCCCCAATTTAATGAAAATCTTTTGATGTTTTCCCAAAGCAAATGTATTTATAGACACTGAAACACAAAATAAAGTGGCTAAAATGAAAAAGAATGATTCTTGACAAAACTGAGGGTCCATAATACATTTGTTCATTATTCTCCTGTTTTCTTGGCTGAGTGTTAAGGTAAGGCAGGATGTTGTGGTGTTAAGAGTGCTAACCCTGCATGAAATAGACCAGGCTCGGAGTCTTGGTTCCACCACATACTGAATGATTGACTTGCACAGATGATTTAACCTCCACAAACCTCAAGGTTAGGGATAGTTCTAGCATTTGCAGGCATTTGTCTAATTTTAATTATTTTTTTACCTGACGCCTATCATAGTACCTGGCAATTTGTTCATTCATTCAACAAATAATTATATTTGCATCTTATGTTCCAGATATTGTGTTAGGTAATAAGCATACAATAAGACTAGAAAATGAATCACAACAATCTTGAGTATCTTCACCAATAACTGTGTTGAAATATGTATGTGACTACCTGTGTTGGCAGAAGTGCAGCCAGAGTGCTCCTTGGAGGCCAGGATGGCCAAACTTCATCTCTCATACTTCAGAGATGTTGTCAGGAGGAACCAGTCATTGGAGAAGGATATCATGTTTGGTAAGGTGGAGGGTCAGAGAAAAAGAGGAAGACCCCCAGCAAGATGAATTGGCAAAGTGGCAGAATCAATGGGCTCAAGCGTGGCAGCAATTGTGAATTGGCCCAGGACCATTCTGTTGTGCATAGGGTCGCTATGAGTCAGTACTGACTCGATGGCACCTAACAACAACAACAATCAGCTTTGAAAACTGAAAATTGCATTTCACAGAACATTCTTGCAACTAGGAGAGAGGCATATGGCCTTTTGTTTCACCCAGCAGATGCAAAGGCATCAGATTAAGAGTGTATGTGTGTGAGTTCCACAGCTGATATTCTGACATCTGATGTTAAGAAAACATCTGACTCTTATGTATCAGCTATTATTATCAAGAGGGACCAAGCACAAGGGACTAGTCCCTCTTGATAATAAATCCAAACTATGAGAGACAAAGTTTCACCATCCTGGCTTCTAAAGAGCATTCTGACTGTACTTCTTTCAACACAGATCTGTGTGTTCTTTTGGTAGCCCACGGTACTTTCAATATTCTCATCTAACACCGTAACTCAAATGCATTAATTCTTCTATGGTCTTCCTTACCCATTGTCCAACTTTCACATGCATATGAGGCTATCGACAACACCTGGTCTTTAGAATGGCTGTCTTACTCCTGGCAGTGAAGGATCTGCATTGAGAGCACTGCTGGGCCTGCGTGCTAGAAGGCAGCAGCGCTTGAGGAGCTTGCCCCACGTCCCAGACTGCTATGCCTCCTCTGACATCAACCCCTTCTCAAAACCTAAGGACATAAACCCTTTTCAGGATCTCTCTGTGACCCAGCTGACCCATAGGGTGGCCTAGCTGAATTCAATTCCTTCTCTGGACAGTTCCAGTCACACAGCCCTTTAGGACCTTACAGTAGGCAGCTCTCCAACCTTTAGTGGAACCAACCCAGGCCAACCCCAAGGGCATAGCCTCTGCAGCCTAGGTAGGCCTGCTTCGTTAGCAGGAAGAGATGGACAGGAAAACTGCTAGCTGGATGAGAAGGAGTGGGAGCTGCAGAGCAGTAGGCCAGCATACATATGATAAAGACTAATTGGGTGCCACCGCCCTCCTGGAGCCCTGTCAAACCCTGCTTCTACCAGGATTTATCCACAGAGATTACCAGCGAATGTGCAAGATGCTCTACTGTCTCTGGATGGTGCATCCTGTGACTCTGATTCTGAATGTGCTTGCCTGCCTGTCTTGGCTCATAACTGACACTTCCAAAGGATTGATCTTGTGGTCTCTCATCATTACCTGCGGTGCCTTCCGTTGTTGGTACTAGCCATTATATCAGACAACACTTTCAGCTTCTTCGTGTTTTTCTTATATTTTTCTGTCGAATATGGATCTACATCATCCGTTTGTTGGCCTCCCTGGGCTGCGTGACGGTGGTTGGACTATAGCCTTGTCTACACTGAACCAAGACCCTTTGTCCATGCTGATCATCATGGTGGTAGTAGATGGCTTCTTTATCCTCTGCACCAAGGTCACAGTGGGTGCACTCCCTATACCATTGAACAGGGGCCAGCTATGAGCTAGCCCAGGAGGAGTTTTTCCAGGGCATCCTTGGCAACAGATCCTTCTGCAGAGCTGCCTCATCTGCTGCCTGATGAACCTTCCTGAGGCATTAGCCCTCCTGGCTCTCTCTCTTTCCTCTGCCTTTACTCTCGTCTGCCTTCTGAGCTGCACTTTGCATGCGTACCTTATGGTAGTTTTGCCCAGCACAGACCTGAGGAGAATCAATGCCATGGACCTTCCTCCTTCCTCAGCAACCAGCTCTCCCTTCCAACTGAGGGGAGGCAAAAAGGGGGAAGGGCAGGACTATGGAGACCAGCGGTTACGTCTGTGGAGCCAAGTTCAGTCTGTGGTCTCCATAGTCCTTCCCTTCCTTCCTGCCCAGACTAATTAGTATCTCAATGGCCCCACATTGGAGGAGTGGCTAGCTGGGCAAGTGGTCATCTCTGTTCCCCAGATGGCTTATGGGATGGTCTCTAGGTTTCCAGAGTCTCATCCTGCCTCATTTTTACCACAGATTCATAGCCCCTTAAGCTCCTGGCACCCACCAGATGTGGGTAATATTGCATGCTGTCACTGAGCCCTTCCTGCTTCAGATTCACTGAATGTGCATTGGGGTTGGGATTTAGGAGGTGTGAAGGAGGGAATAGAGGTCATTGATGCCACATTCTGTACAGCCTTTGGCATTCTTCTAGGAGGATGACTGTCCTGGTGTGGTTGGTTTGACTGCCTCTCCTCCAGGGACAGCTGCTATTTGCCTTAGCCACAGATTCTACCCCTATGCCACCCGCCCTATCAGCAATATCCAGCTTGTGTGACCCTTGGAGAGGGCAGGGTGAATCAGTCCAGAACTGCATCCTTCAGATCAGTCTGACAAACTACTTTTCTTAAAAGCTCTAGAGTAACGGTCCACGGCCCCACCATATACACCTCCAGTGGTGTCCAGGTCACCTTTCCAGCGTCCTGGGGATTCGGCAGAAGGTGTGTGTCAGCCGTGCATTCCTAGAAGTTCATGATTAGAACCTGCATAGTGTATGGGCCTCCCAAAAAAGTTAGTCTCCTGTCTCAGGCCTGAGCCCACCCTACTCAGCCCAGAAGCCACTGAATGATGACTGTGACCTAGGTTTTGTCAACTTATGGTATTTCCCCCTCCATATACAAATTTATATGCTTTATCTCAATTTTTGTGCTTAAATAAAATGACATTTCCAGAGTAAAAATAAAAAGAAAATACCATGACTTGAGTCAGGTGACCCTAGTCTTCAAATTGATGTCTTTGTTCTTATGCAACAAACTTGCTTAATGCACTACACCATTTGATTTCTTAACTGCTGCTTCCATGAGTGTTAATTGTGGATCAAAGCAAAATGAAGTCTTAGACAACTTCAATATTTATTGGTCCAGTTTGAGGATTTTTGCTTTCTTTACATTGAGGTGCAACTATAGTCTTTGGACTTCATCAGTAAGCATTTTAAGTTCACTTCGCTTTCAACTAGAAAGATGTATCATCTACATATCGCAAATTGTTAATCCTCCAATCCTGATGCTATGCTTTTCTTCATATAATCCAGTTTCTCCGATTACTTGCTCAGCATACAGATGGTGACAGAACACAGCCATAGCGGACACCTCTCCTGATTTTAATCCACTCAGTGTTCCCTTCTTCTGTTCTAAAAACTGCTTCTTATTCTGTGTACAGGTTCCTCATGAGCTTAATCAAATGTTCTGGAATACCCATTTGTCGCAATGTTGTCTACAACTTGGTATGGTCGTCACAGTCAAAAGGCTTTGCATAGTAAATAAAGCACAAGTAAACATCTTTCTAGCATTCTCTGCTTTTAGCCAATAATCATCTGACATCAGCAATGATGTCCCTACTTCCACTGCCTCTTCTGAATCCAGTCTGAGTTTCCTGTGGATGCGCTGTTGCAGCAGTTTTTGAATTATCTTTAGCAAAAATGTACTTGCATGTAGTATTAATAATATTGTTAGAAGATTTCACATTCCATTGGATCACCTCTCTTTAGAATGGGCACAAATATGGATTTCTTCCAATGGGTTGGCCAGATGGCTACATCAGTTTGTTGAAAGATTACAATTTGCATCCTGTCAATTCCTGGAGCCTTGTTTTTCACCATTGCTTTCAGTGCAACTTGGACTTCTTTCCCCAGTGTCATAGGTTCTTGATCATATGCTACTTCATGAAATAGTTCAATATCAACCATTTCTTTTTGATACAGTGACTGTATATACCTTCCATCTTCTTTTGATGCTTTCTGCATCATTCAATATTTTGCTCAATATTATAAGTAGAGGCTTGAATTTTTTCTTAAGTTTTTTCAGTTTGAGAAATGTTGATCATGTTCTTCCCTTTTAGTATTGTAACCTCAGGTCTTTGCACATTTCATTATAATACTTGACTTTGTCTCTTCAAGCTGCCCTTTGAAATTTTCTGTTCAGCTCTTTTACTTCCTCCTTTCTTTGATTTACCTTAGCATTTCTACACTGAAGAGCAAGTTACAGAATCTCTTCTGACATCCATTTGGCTCTTTTCTTTCTTTCCTGTCTTTTTTATGACCTTTTGCTTTTTTCCTGTATGATGTTCTTGATGCCATCCCACAGTTCTCCTGGTCTTTTGTCATTGGTGTCTAATGCATCAAATCTGTTCTTCAGATGATCTCTAAATTCAGGTGGGATATGTTCAAGGTCATATTTTGGCTTTTGTGGATTTGTTTTCATTTTCTTCAACCTCAGTCTGAACTTGCATGTGAACAATTGTTAATCTGTTTCACACCTGGACCCTAGGCTTGTTGTGGTTGATGATATGGAGCTTTCCCACCATCTCTTCTCACAGATGTAGTCTATTTGATTCCTGTGTATTCCATCTGGTGAGGTGCATGTATATAATTGTCTTTAATGTTGTTTTAAAAAATTACTTGCAATGAATAAGTCGTTGGTCTTGCAAAATTCCATCATGTGTTCTCCTGAATCATTTCTATCACCCAAGTTATATTTTCTAACTACTGGTTCGTCCTCTTTTTTTCCCCAAAATTTGTATTCCAATCACCAGTAATTATGTATACTTCTTGATTGCCTGTTTGATCAATTTCAGACTGAAGAAGTTGGTTTTTTGTTGTCATGAAATGTCATTGAGTCAGTTCAGACTTATAGAGAGCTTGTATAGGATTTCTGTGAAGCTGCTAGTGAGTTTGAACTGTTGACCTTGTGGTTTGAAATCCAGTACTGACCCAACAGTGCCACACCAGGAGTCTGAAGAAGTTGGTAGAATTCTTCAGTTTCATCTTCACTGACTTTAGTGGTTGGTGTGTAAATTTGAATAATAGTGGTGTTAACTGGTATTCCTTGTGGTTGTGATGGTTGTGTGCCATCGAGTTGGTTCCGACTCATAGAGATCTTGTATAGGGTCTCCAAGGCTGTAAATCTTTATTAGAGCAGAAATCCTTATCGTTCTTCCATGAGTGGCTAGTAGATTTGAACTGTTGACCTTGTGGTTAGCTACCCAACTCATAACCCACTATGCTACTAGGGCTCTTTGATCTTCCTTGTAAGTGTATGGGTATTATCCTGTCACAGACAGCATTGTACTTCAAGACAGATCTTGAAATGTTCTTTTTGATAATGAATGCTACACCATTCCTCTTGAATTTGTTGTTCTCAGCATAGTAAACCATATGATTGCCAGATTAAAATGGGCAATACCAGGGCATTTCAGCTCACTAATGCCTATAATATTGATCTTTCTGCATTTAATTTCATTTTTGACAACTTTAATTTTCCTAGATTCATACTTTGTACATTCCATGTTCCAATTATTAGTGGATATTTGCAGCTGTTTCTCGTCATTTTGAGTTGTGCCCCATCAGCAAATGAAGGTCCCAAAAACTTTACTCCATTTGTGTCATCATGGTGAACTCTATTTTGGGAGACAGCTTTTCCCAATTCGTATTTTGAGTGCCTTACAAATTGAGGGGCTCATTTTCCAATACTACATCTGACAATATTCTGGTGTTGCTCATAGTGTTTTTATCTTCCAGCACTATATCTGACAATGGTACATTGCTATTCATAAGGTTTTCAGTGGCTAAATATCCACAGTCCTCCTTTCTTTCTTCTAATCTGTGGTTGTGAAAACATCTGACTCTTATGGATCAACTATGGTAGATTCTGGTATTTGGCCTCTAGAGTCATAGATGTTACATGGTGGGTGGCAGAGTCAGGCATATTATCTATAATAACCCTGGTTTGGCTGGACATAGTTCCTAATTGTTCTGACTCTCCAAGAAATTCTATGAAGTATTGTGCTGTTATGTGCCGTGCAGTCGGTTCCGACTCATAGCAACCCTATACAGGGTTTCCATGACTGTAAATCTTTACGGGAGTAGAAAGCCTTACCTTTCTCCGTAGAACAGCTGGTAGTTTCAAACTGCTGACCCTGAGGTTAGCAACTGAATTTGTAACCACTACTCTATGAAGTATTTACTATCCTTTAATTTATCATTTTCTGCTTAAATCAACTAAAGTGGCTTTGGATGTTTGAATCTAAGAAATGTGACTGATAAAGACACGTTTTTCTTTCTTTCTTGCCTTATTCCTTTTCTTCTTTTGAACACTGTTTGTAAGGATGGAGCATCCTCTTCTAACCATGAGGTCATACACTTGAGGAAGATGGCTATTCTCTGAGGCAAATGCCATTGAGACATCATGAACTTACCAAATTCTTCCTGGGACTGATTACCTCCAAACATCTTGACACATAATCTATGTAGTGATTTAACAGCTAGTGGATTTTCCGGTAATTTCAGTTAAACACACACTGGGATCAACTGTATATGGTTCTTTGCTGTTGTTAAGTGTCATGAGGTTGGTTCTGACTAGTAATGACCACGTATAGGGTTTTTAAGGCTGTAAATCTTTGCAGGAGCCAAAAACCTCATCTTTCTCCCAAGGAGTGGCTGTTGGGTTCAAACCACCAATCATGTAGTTAGCTTATAGGTGGAATACTGAACAGCATTCAGAATCTTCAGAGGTGGGAAATTTCCACTTGAAAGGATGGGCAGACCAGCCTGGAGTGGCTAGAAGAACAGAAGATACTTCTTGAAAGAAAGACCAACAGGAAAAATACAAAACACTATAGGCAGACCGACTGATTACTACAAAAAAAAAAGCAAGTTGCTCTCCCAGGAGACGTCAAGGCAAGTGGTCGGGTCCCCTCAGAGTAAACCCCCTTCCAAGACTAACATTCAATGGGAATGCATGCTCTGATTGGTGACCACGTTTGTGGGTGATAAGGGGAAGTGAGGGAAAAATAGCAATGAAGCTGCAAGCTAAGCCCTATAATGTTCAATAGACTCCTGTGAACCCAGGTGGAGACCTGGTTGGCCAGCAGTGTGGCAAGATCTGAGGACTCTTTGGCCCAGAGTCAGTGACATAGCCACAGAGGACTAGAGTGGAGAGTGAAGCATCCAGCTGATAAGAAGAGAAGGCATATGAACAAGAACACCAACACTTGCAGATAATACCCACTTGACTTAGCTTCAATGAATGTATGATCAGAGCTCAACTAGAAGAAGAAGGAAGAAGAAAAAAAGAGTAATCTGATACAATTTGATGAACTTGACCTACACCTATGGATGCAGTAGCTCAAAAGAGGGGACAAATCTTTACAGCAAGGATCATTCCCACCCCCTCCATACACAGAGTAGACAGGGATGGGCAACTTGGACATTGGCTACCCAAAGTGAGGAGACTACAAAGGCAAGAAGTGACTGGCTTACAAACTTTTAAGAGGGAACCTAAATCCAGAAGGTGTGGAGGAAGGTAGAATCTCCACTGAGTAGTATCCAATCTGTCTAGGCAGGGCTGATGAAAGGAAATGCGGGTAGATCTCTTGTGATACGATAGTGAATAATTGTTATCAGGACTGATTGTGAGGGTTTGAAATGTAAAGTAGATGTTTTGTAGCAAGTAGGGCAGTGATTAATTTTGCAGTCTAGGAATGGAGGTCCCTGGGACCATCAAGAGAGAAGAGTTGAGAGCGGGACCCTACCCAGAGAAATAGTGATGCCAGAGATGGAAGCAGAGATGATGATGTGGAGAGATGGAGCAGCTGGGGACTTTAGACCCAAAGAACGAGAGTGGCTGTGTGCTGACGATCGGGAGCAGGCATGCAGGGTATACCCTTTGGTTGATTGATGATGCATGGAGGGGATTATAACCATGGCAATGAAACGATATATGATAGGATGAATGTAAAACTAATGTTCTCTCATGTATACTATCACAGAATTCACAATAAAACATTATATATATATATATATATATATATATATACCAACAAGATGAGGAAAGAAAGAAAGTTGCCAGGTAAGGAGCAAAGAGGGACATCTTCAAATTCTGATCATTTTAGCCCAGTAGGGGTCACACTTTTATTAGGGGCCATTTAGGTAATCATATATATGCATAACTTGTTCCTACATTATTCATGATGCCTCTATAAAGTTCCTGAGTTCTAGTGTGAGCTATAGGATAAGCACTGCTAACCACAAGATTGGTGGTTCAAACTGACCAGTAGTTACTCAGTATCCTATACAGGGTCATTATGAGTTGGAACCGACTTGAGGACATTTAACAACAACAAAATGTTCCAGAAAAGTGGCACCTCTCTGTGAGGGCAGATAAGCTTCATGGAGTGGGCTGGAGATCTTAAAATATGCATTGAGCCTTTAATGAGGGGTACTTTATATTTCCCAAGCAAATCAAACACACCGCTATCAGTGAATTCCAACTCATAGAGATCCTGGTGAGTTAGATTGTTATTGTTAAGTGCAGTGGAGTTGAAACTGACTCATCATGACCCTATACAGGGTTTCCACAGAGCAGCTGGTGGATTTGAACCAGCAACCTTGTGGTTCACAGTCCAATGTTTGTCTGATACCACCACACCAGGAGTCCATAGGACAGATCAAAGTCCATTCTTAAATGAATTGCTAACAGATTAGATGTCAATGCTCTTAGCTTATTTTATGAAAAATGAACAGTATCTTTTTTATCGTCATTTTTCAAATAAGTAGAATTCAATTTAGACAGAAGTTATAATGCTGCTCTTTGGAAATAGTAGGCTAATTTTTCATAAGCAGTTATCCTAAGTGAGACAGAGCAGGAAGGAAATAAAACTGCTGTAAAACTGCTGATTCATTCAGGAAGGATGCAAAATTGTTGGGCATCATAAACAGGCTCTGGGCTAAATTGCCTTGTGTGGGAATCATTTAAGGGTAAACGATGGAGTCCTGGTGTGGAGCTGTAGGATAAGCACTGGATCATGAACTATATAGGGTATCCCAGGAGTAGCCGGCGGGTTACCCTATATGGGTAATGGTGACTTGGAAGCATTCGATGGCAGTGAGGTTGTTTTTGTGACTTAAGGAGGCCCGGTGGCCATTCAGTTGCTTCTGAGGCATGCAGGAACGGACTTTGATAGTTTTGCAAATTTTTAATAATTTTCTTTTTTGCTGAGAATACACACAATAGAGCATACAACAGTTTAATAGTTTCTACACGTACAATTCAGAGCATATTTGTGTAACTTTAAGTTTAATGTGCCTGCTGTAGTGGCGATATCTCACAACACTTAAAAACAATGAGAAAACTAAAATCTGATCTGTGTTTATACTTCTAATGTGAAAGATTCATTTATTTAATAGACTTGATGATATGTAGTAGAGGAAACAAATGAGAGTTCAAATTTTGGGGGGAAGTATAGTATAATCCAAGTGTTTGCCTATGTCTGTTCAAGGGTTCTCTACTGAAGTACTTGTGAAAAAAAGGGAAGTTTGTCTCATTTCTGCTCTGGGATAAGTCCAAGCAGTTCACTTCTCCAAAGTCTGCTAATAACCTTTCTGCCCTTGGACCTCCACACACCTGAGCCAGTCTCCTGTGGTTTGTACAATTCTCCCTTGATATCATGCTGCTATGTCTGGTCTCAGGGCTAGCAGTGGCTCAGTAGAAGAACAACTTGCCATCCATACAGGAGAACCAGATCCTGCCTGATGAGATCCAATTCCTCCTGTGTAGACACCACTCATCTGTCAGTGGAAGCTTGCATGTTATGATGCTGAATAATTTCAGTGGAACTTCCAGACTAAGACAGACTAGGGAAAAAGGCTTGGAGATCAGCAACAAAAACACTATGGATGACAATGGTTTGGTCCTTGTAGTGAAGGACCTGGCAGTGTGTTTGACCATTGTGCACAGAATCACGATGAAATGGGGCCAACTAGATTTCTTGACGGCTGCTTCCTGAGTGTTGATGGTTGATCTAAGCAAAATGAGGTCTTTGATAACTTCGATCTTTTCTTCATTTATTTTAAAGTGTTCAAGAGCAAAGATGTCAATTTGAAGACTGAGGCGTGCCTGACCCAAACCATGGTATTTTCAATGACCTCATATGCATGTGAAAGCTGGACAGTGAATAAAGAAGACCATAGAAGAATTGATGCTTTTGAGCTACGGTGTTGGAGGAGAATATGGAATGTACCCAATGACTAATGGTGGTATGAATCCCTGGGTGGTGAAAACGGTTAACATACTGGGCTGCTCACTGAAAGGTTGATATTTCAAAAACACCCAGAGGTTACTCAGAAGAAAGACTTGCTAATCTATTTCCAGAAAGTCAGTTGTTGACAATTCTATGGATCGCAGATCTATTTTGACATGCAAGGTGTCAGTCAATCCCAAAACATAAATAGAGCACCTGAAGATAGTTTACTGAACTGAAGAACCATGTGACTATGTACAATAAGGACTGGACCACTAACTACATGGTTGGTGGTTCGAGCCCAACAGCTACTCCTTGGGAGAAAGATGAGGCTTTCAGCTCCCGCAAGGATCTACAGCCTTAGAAACGCTTTATTATTTTTTAAAGTTCAAATCAGTTTGGAAAATGTGGCACAAAGCTTCCCCTTAATAGTCTCAGTGCACTCAGCATATTAGAGGCTCTCAGGAATCTTCCAGTAAAGAAGCTTGCCTAATTGTGTTCCAGTAGACTGTGAACCTCAGGAGGACTGGGGCCAAGTTTGTTTTGCTTAGTGCTTTCTGAGTGCATTCAGCTAGCATTTCCCATAGTTCATTTAACCTGGGAATTCTTTCTTCCTGTAATGTGTTCAACAGCCTGCAATGCCAGTGTTCTCAGCAGTTGCTGATAGTGCTGTTTTTAAAATGTAAAATCAATGCACTCATCTATAAGGGAAATTTGCATTACCCAATTTAAAAACAAAATAGGAACTAACATTTTATAAAAGTCACTTGATGTTTCCACTGTCAGATGTAGTTACACCCTTCGTATGCCATCTAGATTTCAGCTAAAATGTGCTAGATTAAACAGTTTTCAGACTTGGGTTTGTTTGTTCTTTCCTTGTTGTTGTTGTTAAGTGCCGTCGAGTTGGTTCCGACCCATAGCGAGCCTGTACAGGGTTTCCGAGGGTGTAAATCCTTATGGGAGTAGAAAGCCTCATTTTTCTCCCGCGGAGCGGCTGGTAGTTTCGAACCGCTGACCTTAAGGTTTGCAGCCCGATTCGTAACCACTACACTACCAGAGCTCCTTAGGCATTAAGAAGTTCATTAAAATGATAGTCCAACTTTTTTTTTAAACCATTGTCATTTCAGACATTTGGAGTGACAGAGGAGAATAATAATGTGAGAAGGTACACATTATATAATTTATAGGGATTGAGAAAGTTCAATTAGTCAGAGTAAGATTTATTTTCACAACTTATCTGGTCTCAGAAGGATCTAGAAATAAGAATTGTCTAAATAGATTTAGTAAGCCATTCTTCAGCTCTGTGGCTTAATCAGACAACAAAGATACCCCAAATCTTGTAGAGCAACTCAGTTCTTTTTGGGTAGGTGGAGTAGGAGAGATTGGTGAACAGCAAAGGCTTTGGGGTGATTGAAGCATTGTCTGCAACAGAGGGTCCAGTAGGATGAATGGCTCACAATTTCCCCTACCCCTTTGACTGTCCTTTCCTAGAATATTCAGGGACAGTCCTATTTTACCTGTAGAGTATTACAGGAAATACCTGCACACAATGGGAGCATTTCCTAGTTCCTCCTATGCCACATCAGGTTTTATGATAGATTACCAAATTCCAGAAGAGGCAAATGAATTGGACAGTCCCAGGCTCACCCATTCCTGGAGATGAAGGTGAATCACTCTGTTCAGTCAGGAGAGCAGACTCACTCTGTGTGCTAAAAGGTAAAAAGCAAATGCACTGCCTTCAGGGCAACTGTGACTCATAGCAACCCTATAGATGGTTTCTGAGACTGTGAATCTTTATGGAAACAGACAGCCTCATACTTCTTAGCGATAGGAAAAGGATTTTTTTTAAGGACTTAGACCTTGCATGCATGTGGGAGGAGCGAGGGAAGTGAAAGGGCAAGTTAAAAGATGAAAGGAGTGCTCCCCCAGTCAATCTGAGAAGTGAATCACTTTCCAGCTACTGACATAGGACTGGCTATGAAGGGGGATTTGTGAGGAAGCCTAGGGGAAGTTCTTTCCTCTCCTACTTTGTGGGTCTGTAGTCCAGTATCTAAGGAGCTCTGGTAGCGTAGTGGTTATGAATCGGGCTGCAAACCACAAGGTCAGCAGTTCAAAACTACCAGCTGTTCCACAGGAGAAAGATGAGGCTTTCTGCTCCTGTAAAGATTTACAGCCTCAGAAACCCTGCATAGGGTCGCTATGAGTCGGAACTAACTCCATGGCACACAGTCACCAGTCAGTCCAGTATCTGGTGGTGGGCTTGAGACTACTGTTAATCAGCAAGATCAGCATTTGGAAGAACTGGAGGCAGAACAGGGCAAAGACAAGATGTGTCTGTCTGCCACCACACCCAACCCTGAAAAGACTTTCATAAAATAATGACTACTGCTTCTCCTCCACTCTCACAACTCATGCAAGTCCCTTTTCTGACCAGCTCTAACCTGATTCATTCAAAGAAGGGGATTCTGGGAAACAAAGTTAACAGCTTAGACAAAATGACACAGCACAATTTCCCACACAGGGTTTGTATACTTGGCAGGTTGAAAACGTAAAGCATGCATGAAGCCCTTCTGGCCAACATGGCCGGTCAAACCCAAGCTCTGAAGCCCTACAAAGTCTTTTGCTTATTGGTCTTTGTGCTCCTGTTTTTTCCAGGATGGCACTAAAGACATTGTCTTCGCTCAGTATCATTGACTATCAGAATTTTTACTAAACCTAAAAAGAAATCTCAACAAAGCATTATTCATAAGAGGATGTTCTGTTCTCTTCAATTTGTTGTTGTTGTTGTTGTTAAGTGCCGTTGAGTTGTTTCTGACTCATGTTGTTGTTATTAAGTGCTGTCGAATCAGTTCCAACTCATAGCAACCCTGTATAGGCTTTCCAAGGAGCATCTGGTGGGTTTGAATTGCTAACCTTGTAGTTCACAATCCAGTGCTGATACCACAGCACCACACCAGAATTACCCTGTACAGGGTTTCCGAGGCTGTAAATCTTTTCAAGAGCAGAAAGCCTCATCTTTCTCCCACATTATTGTTATTGCTCTTAGGTGCTGTCAAGCCAATTCTGACTCATAAAGCTCTCATGTGATAGAGTAGAACAGTCTCATAAGGGTTTTAGGTTGTAATCATTATGCTCTGGTAGCGTAATGGTTACAAATCGGGCTGCTATCCTCAGGGTCAGCAGTTCGAAACTACCAGCTGTTCCGTGGGCGAAAGATGAGGCTTTCTGCTCCCGTAAAGATTTACAGCCTGGGAAAACGTGTACAGGGTCACTATGAGTCGGTGGCACATAATAACAACAATCATTATGGGAGCTGATCTCCTAGTCTTTATCCCACAGAGCAGCTGGGTGGGTTCAAACTGCCAATCTTTTGGTAGCAGCCAAATGTTTACTCACTGAGCCCCCAGGGCTCCTTGTTCAGTCCTAATTACTCTACTGGAGTCCTGGTATGGCACTATAGTGTAAGCGCTCGACCAAAAGGTCAGTTTGAACTATAAGGTCTGTATTTCAAACCTACCAGCCACTCTTAGGAAACTCTATACAAGACCACTGTGTGTCAGAAATGACTCCTTAACACTTAACAACAACAATTACTCTGCCAGAAACCATGAGATGACCCCTGAAGATAATCTTGTAGCTTACCTGGCAAAAGTAAATTCGGTGACCTCGGTTAAGTTACTGGTCTCTTTGCCTCAGCTTTTGTATAGGGTTTGTAACTGAGAAGGTGAGGATATGATCTCTAAGTAATTTTCTGGTTCCTGTTGTTTCTAGTTTCAGTGCCATCAAGTAAGTTCTGACTCATAGCAAGCCTATGTAAGGTTTCCGAGGAGGAACTGGTGGGTTTAAACCAGTGACTTTCTGGTTAGCAGTCCAGTGCTTGTCCTACAGTGCCACACCAGGACTCCAAGATTGTTGTTGTTGCTATTAAATGCCATCCAGTTGGTTCTGACTCATAGCAACCCTGTATAGAGTTTCCGAGGGACAGCTAGTTCTAGTACTCCATAATTCAACATCTGTGGAAACTTTTGCCTGGAGAGGCGAGTATGTATGTTCATGAAGAGAATGAAAAGCAGCCAAGGAAAATCTCCAGCTT
>NW_006408577.1:16428936-16438390 GCF_000296735.1 Chrysochloris asiatica | reverse complement strand
GATTCTGCTACCTCAGCTGGAGGTTGGTTAGTCACCCACAGTAGTAATAACCTCCAACCCCTGCAGCCCCAGCTCCAAACTGCTGCCTGGGCTAAGGCTGAAGTCTCTGTGGTTATGAGTCACAATCTCTAAAAGCCAGGAATCAAAACGAGACCACGAAAGGCAATTTGCCTTCCATAGCTCACTTCCCAAGAACGTCACTGGTTTCTTCCCAAAAGACAAAATCGTATTTGTGGTTTATGAACTATCACATAGTATTTCCTCCTAAACTCATGACTTTAGAAATGAATTCCTAATCCTCCAATTGGAAAAAAAAAAAAACAAAAAAAAAAAACCCTATATTTTAGTTTCAATTATTCTTCTTAGTTGTGGATCCATAGCTCTTTCATGGGACATTGTTGTTGTTAAGTGCCGTCTAGTTGGTTCTAACAATCTGTATAGGGTTTCCAAGGAGCAGCTGGTGAGGTCATGGCAAATGCAGAACTGCATAGAACACAACCACAGACACAATCTGCTCCTATCTTGGAAGTCTGTGAGGCTGCTTGTCTTCTGACATTTTTCACAGTGCAATACCAGGATTTTCAAAAAATTTCAAGGCCTGCATTCAAAAAAGGCTTTGTAATAATAGTATCCCTCTAAGGGTCATACTTAAACTTGACAGGGATGTTTAACTTAGCACCCTGCTACTCACTTTGAGTTGGAACTGACTCGACTTAACAACAACAGCTACTAGGTATGTGTCCTCTGCTTTTCATTGTTGGTAAGTGCCATTGAGTTAATTCTGACTCATAGCAACCCTGTATAGGGTTTCCAAGGCTTTAAATCTTCACGGGAGCAGAAAGTCTCATCTTTCTCCTATGGAGCAGTTGGAAGACTTGAAGTGCCGATCTTGTGATGCCAGTTCAGTACTCATTATATGGAGTCACCACACTCTTCGTCCTCTACTGCTGTTGTTTTTTGTTGTTAAATGCCATTGAGTCAGTTCCGGCTTGTAGTGACCCTGTATAAGATTTCTGAGGACCAGCTGATGGGTTTGAACTGCTGATGTTGTGGTTCACAGTTCAGTGTTGATCCTACAGCACCACACCAGGAGTCCTATACTCTACTACACATCTAATAAATATTTATTAATAGTCCTGTCCCTGCAGCTACTATATGAAAGGCAACATCTTAAGGGTAGTACACCCAGGTTAGCCTGGTGGTGGTGGTGGTTATGTGCTGTGGAGTCGTTTCCAACTCATAGAGACCCTCCTCAGGGTTTCCGAGGCTATAAATCTTTACGGGAGCAGTTAGCCTAGTCTTCCTAATTTCAGGGTTGAAAGGAAGCGGGAAGTGTACTATTAAAAGAGCTTTAGGAAGGAGATTGGATAGAAATGGAAATCCAAGTGGTATCTTTTGCAGAGCTAGCAAAATGAGCCCCAGGGAATGGGAGGACGTGGCAGCATGGACCATGTCAATACCAGAATTTCGTCAAGGGAGATAAAGGGCAAGGCCAAGGGTGGGAGTGTGATCCTGAGAATCAGAGTGGGTGCATGAGAGGACAGAGCACAGAAAAGACTGAGGGAGAAACCCAGAAGCAAGGAAGACCGCAGGAAGCAGCGCAGGATTTAAAGACCAAGCAAGATGCTACTGGGTTGCTGCTCTTCCTTGCAACCTGGGATAGATACACTTTTTCTTCTAAGCACATCCCATGGGATGGTGGTAACAATGGAAAGATCTTTCCAGAGAATATATTTCCCTTCCAGATTCTTAGAGGAGTCACATTTGTACTGATCTTAAAGACTAAATTAAAGTGAGCTAATGATACCAACCAGACTATGAGGCCAGACAAGTGGACTCTAAGTCTGGCCCCGTCACTTATTAGTTGTATCATCTTAGGCCTAGTTGTGCATCAGTATCCTCATGTATAAAGCTTGTTGTTAAATGCCGTCAAGTTGATTCCGACCCATAGCAACCCTGTATAGGGTTTCCAAGGAGCAGCTGGTGAGCTTGAACCACTGACTTTGCAGTTCAAATGACTTTGCAGTCTGACGCATTAGCCCATAGTGCCACACCAGGACTCCGAATAAAGTTCACTCATTCAATAAGTCTTTACTGAGCACTAAACTGTCCCAGGTAGTACGTGATGAATAAAACACTGCAATTCTTGCTTCTCTACAGCTTGCCTTTTAGTGTCAGAGAATAATAATGCTCACCTTATGAGGTTATCATAAAGATTAAGGAGCTGATCCATATAAAGCACATTAAACAGTAATAAACCCCAAAGCACTGCCATTCACTTGATGTGGACTCATAGGGAATCCTATATAGGGTTTTCAAGACTGTCCATATTTAAACTACCAACCTTTCAGTTAGCAGCCTAACCCACAGTGCCACCAGGGGTCCTTAAAACAGTAGTGGGATGTGATCGATTTTCAACAAATGTTAGCACAGTTACTATTGTTTTTGTTCTTGCTAAGTGCTGTCCTGGTGTGGCGCTGTGGGTAAATGCGCCAGACTGCAAAGCAGTTTGAACTGCCAGGTCAACGCTTCAAGCTCACCAGCTGCTCCTTGGAAACCCTATACAGGGTCGCTATGGGTCAGAAGCGACTTGACGGCACTTAACAACAACAAGTGCTGTCCAGTCTATTCTGACTCATAGCAACAATATGTAAGGTTTCTGAGGAACAGTGGATGGATTTGAACTACCAACCTTGCTGTTGGCAGTCTAGTACTTATCTTATAGCATCACACATGGACCCCTAATTATTATTGTTGTTGAGTGCTATTGAGTGGGTTCCAACTCAGCAACCCTGAATGTGGTTTCTGAGGAGCAGCTGATGGGCTTGAACCACTGAACTTTATGTTAACAATCTCCAGTGTGGATCCTAATTATTAAGTGTATAAAAAAAGGAGACACCAGCCGATCCTCAGAAATCCTATATAGGGTCACTATAAGTCAGAACTGACTCCACAGCACTTAACAACAACAACAAAAAGGTGAAAGTTTTTCAGTCAGAAGAGGAAAAAGATGTGGTATGTATGAAAACAGCAAGAAGTTCATTATAGACATCTTGATGGGCACCTGTCATCTATTTCCTTCATATGCTTAGAGCCAGCAGGATTCCTTCTCTGGAATCTGTCATGCACTAACTTGCTTACTGTGTGTTCTCAGTTAAGTAACATGTTGTTGTTGTTAAGTGCCCTTGAATTGGTTCCGACCCATAGTGACCCTGAGTTTCTATCATTCTCCCACAAATGACTGGTGAGCTTGAACCACTGACTCTTCAGTTAGCAGCTGAGCACTTTAATCACTGCATCACCAGGGTTCTTCAGAAAAAATTAGGAGGTAGAATAAACTATCACTGTGACTAATTTGATGTAGGAAATGAGAGTGTGGTTTGAGGAGTCTTGTTGGCACAGTGTGTTAAACAGTGACTGCTAATCAAAAGGCTGACAGTTCAAACCCACCAGCTGCTCTATGGAAGAAAGATGAGGCAATCTTCTTCTGTAAAGATTTATAGCCTCAGAAACTCTAAGGAACAGTTCTGCTCTGCTATGGAGTCCTGGTGTGGCGTTGTGGGTTAATGCGCGGGACTGTAAAGTCAGTTTAAACCACAAGGTCAGCAGTTCAAGCTCATCAGTCACTCCTCAGAAATGCTTTAGAGGGTCGCTATGGGTCAGAACTGACTCAACAGGAGTAAACAACACAACATCAAGTCGCTATGAATCAGAATCAGCTCGAAAGCAGTGGCTTTGATCTTCTTGGCTTTGGTGGAACATTCAACTTAAAAGTGTCCAATAAGCAATTATTGTATGTGTCTAAAGCTTAGCAGAGTGATCTGGAGAGTGAAGTGATATGGTAGTTAAAGCCATGAGTGAGGATAAGATAACCAGAAAGAGTGTTCGAGTGAAGAGAAGGCTGAGGCCAGAACAGTAAGTGACAGGCAAGTTAGGAAAGAGATACCTACAAAAGAGGCTGAGAAGTGAAGGGAGAGGTGGATGTCAGTATGAACTACTGTTGGGAAAATTCCCAAGAAAAGCTGCAGGTCCATCTAATAACACAGGCCCTGCAAACCTAGTAATAAGGCAGATCCCGTGGAAGAGAGGGGGTTGCGTTAAAGCCAGACTGCAGGAGTAAAGTCACAGTAAGGAAATGGAGATAATTTGTGTACCCTTTTAGCAGGCTTGGCTATAAGGGAAGGAGAGAGAATAGAAGCTGGAGTAAAAGGAATAACCAGGGAGGTGTGTGTGTAAGAGCACAGTCTTGACTGAGGCAGCTGGCAGGAAAGCCTCAGAGATTCTAAATCTTGGGGCCTTTTGATCAGTGGTCTTTCTGAAAGCCGCTGTCCCTCCCTCTGCATGCCAGACATGTGAAGAACTAAGAAATCTTATTCAAGACCTTTCAAAAAGCTCTAAGTCCTGGAGCATCTGCTTCTGGTGTTCGAGAGATTACACACAATGATCTTGGCCAGGGGACCCCGCCAGCTCCAGGCTCCACCGGGGAGACAAGACTTCAAAGGGGAGCAGGCTCAATTAAGGAAACAGCTTTTCCTGCTCCTGGTTCCAAATCTCATTTCCAGCACAGACTCCTCTCTGCTCAATGATAAGAAGCCCAGGATAAGAGCCTGCTTGTTGCCTGAATGGCTTCCTTCCTTGGGGAGGAGGGAAAAAATGAACAGAAGAAGATTAGCATAAGCATCAGGCTCCTGATGAAGCTTCTCTTCTCAAAAACTAAATAATGGAGATCCATGTACCATCTGAGGCTGTATGGTTTTCTATTATGCACTGGCCCCATTCAGGTAGTCCTTTCTTATTTAAGACGGACCTTTGCATTGTGGGACACTGTGTCCTTTTCCTATAGAAGGCACTTAATGGATTAAGTCTGAAAAGAGTCAATGGTAACCAGACATCCATTACAGAGATCTATTCACATACAGTCACTCCCGCAGATTTTTAAAGAGCACAGAATTTTTAAAAACTACTGGAAAAGACAATCATTAGCATACTTTATCCCTCTTGGAGTCCTGGTGTGGCACTGTGAGTTAATGTGCCAGACTGCAAACCCATTTGAACTGCAAGGTTGGCGGTTCAAGCTCACCAGCTGCTCCTCAGAAACCCTATACAGGGTCACTATGGGTCAGAAATAACAGCACTTCACAACAACAATCCCCCTTTGCTCCACCTCTTCATAACCTCCATCTGCTGAATGACTTTCTATAGAGTAGAATCTTCAACGTGCTGGGCACCACATCTGAGGTGAATAGATGATCCTTACCAAGGAGGCCTCTGAGGCTCCTGGTTGCTCCCAGTCTTCCTATGTTCTGTTCTTCTGCTGGTGCTCTCAGAGCTCCTTTCCTGTGAACTCATAGAAATACCTTTGCCAATCTGATTCACAACATCTTTTTACAAGAAGCAAGATGGCCTCATTTGAAATAAAACCTTGTTCTTAAAATCAGTGGAATTCCTAGACTGACAAAGCACTTTGTAAACTACCTCTTAAGGAGCACTGTGGCTCTGTAAAATAAGCACTGGACTGTAAACCACAAGGTTGGTGGTTCAAGCCCACAAGCTATTCCCCAGATGATTGATTAGGGTTTACCTCAGAAACCCTATACAGGGTTGCTATGAATCAGAATAACTCAATGGTATATAACAACAGCTCCATGTAGGATTTGCATCTGTGTATACGTCAATGAAATGATTATGCTATTATTTGTAATCTTGTTTTATATCTATGCACTAAAACACAAAACAAAACAAAAACACAGAAAACATTGCTGTTGTGTTCATTCTGACACATGGTTATCCAATAGATCAGAGAAGACTGCCCCATAGGGTTTCCAACACTAAATCTTTACAGAACGAGACTGTCACATTTTTCTTTCAAGAAGTGGATCATTATCCTCACTGAATAGTTTTCATCTTGTCTAGATGGGTCTGATGAAAGGAGATGAGGATAAGATTCTTATGATTCAATAGTGAGTAATTGGCATCATGACTAATTATGATGTCACAACTGTAAAGGTAGAAGTTTTGTAATAAAAATGGGGGAGTAGTTAATCTTACATTCCAGGAACAGATGACCCTAGGACCATCAAGGAAGTAAAATACCAGTGGAATGTGGGACCCTAGCCAGAAAAGCAGTGACATCAGAGATGGAGGCAGAGATTGGGACATGGAGAGAGAGAACAGCTGAGGACTCTAGGTTCATGGAAAGAGAGGGACTGAGAGCTGGAGGCCAGGAGGCAGGCTTGCAGAACGTGCCCTTTGGTTGTTTAAATGATTGTATATTCCTGAGTGTTTTTGTGTACATAAAAAAAATAAAAATTAAAATAGAGGAAATAGAAGCAAATGCTGTTGAATGATGATGCACAGAGGGGATTGTAATCATTGCAATGAAATAAAATATGATAGGATGAGTGTAAAACTGATTTTATCCCATGTAAACTATCACTCAATTCACAATAATAACTTTAAAAAAAAAAAAGACACATGGGTTTGAACTGTCCATCTTTCAATTACTAGCCAAGTGCTTAGCCACTGTGCCAACCAGGACTTCTTGGATACATTTATTGCTGTGAAGTGCCATTGAGTTGATTCCACCCACAGGGACCCTATATAGGGTTTCTGAGAAGTGACTGGTGAGTTTGAACCACCAACCTTATGGTTCAAAGTGACTTTGCAATCTGGCACATTAACCCAAAGTGTCACACCAGGACTCCCTGGATACATTAGAGACCTTATATTGCCCTTTTAGTATGCTTTAGAATCTTTAAATGTTTGGCATGATAAAGCTTACTTCATGAATCAAGAAGCCTCAGATTAATGTCTTTTCCTAGTCACATCCATTATGAATACAAAAACAGGGTATCTGTTTGATTCACAGAAAGCACACAAGTGAGAGAGCAGAATCAAGGTTCTCATCTCAATGAAATTTTTAAAGTAGAAAGATTTAAGTGTTATGTTATTTTTAAGTGAAATTAATAAAAATTCAAAATACTTTTGTTGTGTTGCTAGCTTGCAGCAAAACTAAAATCTATTTAATTCAACAAATAGTTATTGACTATGCTACATGAAGAGGACTTAAAACATTTACTGATGAAGATCAAAGAGCACAGCTTTCGATATGGATTACATCTCAATGTCAAAAAACAAAAATCCTCACCTCTGGACCAATAAACAACATTCTTATCAACGGAGAAAAGATTGAAGTTGTCAAGGACTTCATTCTTCTTGATTCAACCATCAATACTCATGGAAGCCGCAGTCAAGAGATCAGATGACGTATTGCTTTAGGCAAATATGCTGCACAGGAACTTTTTAAAGTGTTGAAGAGCAAAGATGTCAGCTTGAGGACTAAGGTGCGCCTGACCCAAGCCACAGTATTTTCAATAACCTCATATGCATGCAAAAGCTGGACAGTGAATAAGGAAGACCATAGAAGAATTGATGCCTTTGAATTATGGTGTTGGAAAAGAATACTAAAAGTGCCATGGACTGCCAAAAGAACCAATAGATCTGTTTTGGAGGAAGTACAGCCAGAGTGCTCCTTGGAAGCCAAGATGGCCAAACTTCATCTCTCATACTTTGGACATGTTGTCAGGAGGGAACAGTCGCTAGAGAAGGATATCATGCTTGGTAAGATGGAGGGTCAGAGAAAAAGAGGAAGACTCCCAACTAGATGGATTGGCCAGGTGGCAGCATTGATGGACTCAAGTGTGGCAGCAGTATTGGGGTTGGCCCGGGATTGGACATTGTTTCGTTCTGCTGTGCATAGGGTCGCTATGAGTCGGTGCTGACTCGAGGCACCTAACAACAATGCTAGATGCTTCTGGGAATATATAGATAAATTTAGCATGAATCAACATCAAGTTCTACATTTAGGTCCAGTCAATTATATAAACTAACAATACTTGGCACCCAAATGGATTAAGTAAGAGTTCATGTGTAAAACACATTAAATCTATGATGTGACTGGAAAAACAGCTGCTGAAAACTTAGCCTACAAGATTTAAGTACTAGGGGGAAACAGCCATTGCCTCGCTGTCTCCTCTCAGATGGGACAACATATGAGATATTGCATTCATTCTAGGCATGACACAACACTACACTTCATGTTAAAGGGACTCTGACAAGGCAGAATCCATCCACAGTAAGGCACATATGTGGTAGAAGGTATCATATGAGAAAGAGATGAGGGAATGGAAACTATTTCAATTTGAGAAGATCAGGTTTAGGGAAGATTTAGAAACAGGACTACGAAGTCAACCTGACTTTCAACAGAAAGAAACTGAAAGCCTTCCCTTTACAAAACGAACCAGACAAGAATTTTCTGAAAAATAAATCAGGAAAAGAAAACCTTTTACAATAGCCATCTAAAAGATGAAATACTTAGGAATAAATCAAACAGTGAACCAAAAAAACGTATACAAAGAAAATTCTAAAACACTCCTACAAGAAACCAAAAAATAAAGACCATAACCTCATGGATAGTAAAACTAAACATTGTGAAAATGTCGATACAACCCAAAGTGATCTATAGATACCATGCAATCCCAATCCAGATTCCAACCTCATTCTTTAAAGAGATGGACAAACTAATCACCAACTTTCTATGAAAGGAAAGAGACTTCAGGTAAACAAAGCATTGCTAAAGAAAAACAATGTAGGAGGCCTCTCACTTTCCAACCTCAAAACCTACTACATGACAGTCATAAAAACAGTCTGATACTGGTACAGTGACAGGCATATAGACCTATGGACTAGAAATGAGAAATCAGAAGTAAATCCATCCACCTGAATGTAAAGGCCTAAACACATTAAAAGTAGAAGGGATAATCTCTTCACAAATGCTGCTGGCAAAACTGGATATCCATTTGCAGAAAATGAAACAGAACTCATATCTCACATCATTTACATGAGTGAACTCAGGACTCATCAAAGACATAAAGTCTAGAACTATCAAGATCATCAGTGAAAAATTAGGGACAATTTTAAGGGTTTTAATACATATCATAAATTCACTATCAAATACAACTGATTAGAACAAAACAAACTAGCTGATTGGGATCTCCTAAAATTTAGACACTGATGTGCATCAAAAGATTTCACCAGAAGTATAAAAAGAGAACCCACAGACTGGGAAAAAATATTTGGCACTGACATATCAGACAAGAGACTAATCTCTAAAATTTATAGAAAACTTCAACACCTGGTTAAGAAAAAGACAAAAAGTTCAAGAGCTCAACCTGAAGAAGATAGAAGAAGAAAAAAGCATCATCTGATACAATTTGATAAACTGGACATCCTCCTATAAATGCAGCAGTCCAAAAGAGGAAATAAATTCCTCCTCCAAGAATTATCCCCACGCCCTCCACACAAAGGGTAGATAGGGATGGCCATCTTGAACATTGACCAACCAAAATGGGAGAAGGGATACAAAGGCAAGAAGTGACTGGCTTACAAGCTTTCA
>NW_006408577.1:16424834-16427416 GCF_000296735.1 Chrysochloris asiatica | reverse complement strand
CAAGGTTGTATCACCTGCATATTGCAGGTTGTTAATGAGTCTTCCTCCAATCTTGATGCCACATTTTTCTTCATATAGGTCAGCTTCTTGGATTATTTGCTCAGCATACAAATTGAATAAGTATGGTGAAAGAATACAACCCTGGTGAACACATTTCCTAATTTTAAACCATTCGATGTTCCCTTGTTCTGTTCGAACAGCTGTCTCTTGGTCTACGTACAGGTTCCATGAGCACAATTAGGTGTTCTAGAATACTTGTTCTCTGCAATGTTGTCCATAGCTTGTCATGATCCACATAGTTGAGAGCTTTTGTGTAATCAATAAAACACAGGTAAACATCTTTCTGGTATTCTCTATTTTCAGCCAAGATCCATCTGATATCAGCATTGATATCCATGTCCTTTTCTGAATCTGGCTTGAATCTCTGGAAGTTCGCAGTCAATGTATGATTGCAGCTGTTTCTGTATTACCTTTAGTAAAACTTTACTTGCATGGGATATCAAAGATATTGTCCCATGATTTCCACATTCCATTGGGTCACCTCTCTTCAGAATGGGCCACAAATATAGATCTCTTTCAGTCAGTTGGCCAGGTAGTTGTTTTCCAAATTTTTTGGCATAAATGAGTGATTGCCTCCAGTGTCCCATCAGTTTGTTTAAAGATTTCAATTTGTACTCCATCAATTCCTGGTGCCGAGTTCTTAGCCAATGTCTTCAATGCACCTTGGACTTCTTCCTTCAGGATCATTGGCTCTTTTTTTTTTAATTCTTTTACTGTGAATTATGATAGTTTACATGGGAGAACATTAGCTTTACATTCATACTGTTGTATATTGTTACATTGCCATAGTTACAATCTCCTCCATGCATCATCAACCAACTAAAGGGTACACCCAGCAAGCCTGCCCCTTAGTCATCAGCACACAGCACTTCTCCCTCTCTGGGTCTAGAGTTCCCAGTTGCTCCATCTCTCATCGCCTCTGCCTCTATCTCTGGCGTCACTGGTTCTCTTGATAGGGCCCCACACTCTGCGTTTCTCCCTTGATGGTCCCAGGGACCTCCACTCCTAGACTGCAAAGTCAACCACTGCCCTCCTTTTGCTACAAAACATCTACCTTTACATTTCCAACCCTCAGTCAATCCTGATAGTAATTATTCACTATTGTACCATCTGAATGCTATCCCCATCTCCTTTCATCTGTCCTGCCCAGACATATTGGATACTACTTTGTGGAGATTCTACCTTACTCCACACCCTCTGGATCTAGGCTCCTTTTTGAAAGCTTGTAAGCCTATCACTTCTTGCCTTTGTAGCTCCCCCCTCCCCCCCACTTTGGGTAACCAATGTCCCTGTCTACTCTGTATATGGAGGGGGTGGGAATGATCTTCACTGGAAAGATTTGTTCCCTATTTTGAGCTACTGCATCCATAAGTGTAGGTCAAGTTCATCAAATTGTATCAGATTACTCTTTTTTTCCTCTTCTATCTTCTTCTAGTTGAGCTCTGATCATCCAGCCATTGAAGCCAGTGGGTATTATCTGCAAGTGTGAGTATTCTTGTGCATATGCCCTCTCTCTTATCAGCTGGATGTTTGAATCTCCACTCTAGTCTTCTGTGGCTGTGTCACTGACTCTGGGCCCAGGAGTCTTCAGGTCTTGCCAAATTGCTCGCCAAATGGGTCTCCACCCGGGTTCACAGGAGTCTATTGAATGTGGTTAGACTTAGCTTGCAGCTTCATTGCTGTTTTTCCCTCACTTCCCCTTAACGGTGACCAATGTGGTCACCAGTCAGAGCAAGTGTCTGCTCGTGTATTCCCATTAAATCTTAGTCTTAGAAGAGGCTTTGCTTACCTTGATGTCTCCTGGGCGAGCAACTTGCTTGTTCTTGTAGTAGTCAATTGGACTGCCATTATTGTTTTGTATTTTTTCTGTCGGTCTTTCTTTCAAGAAGTATCTTCTGTTCTTCTAGCCGCTACAGGCTGGTCTGCTTGTCCTTTCCAGTAGAAATATCCCACCTCAAAAGATTCTGGATGGGATTCAGGATTCCACCTAGGGTCTTATATAATGCAGAGGCTCCTTTACTAGGCACGTTGTAGCCCCATTTTAGGTATTCCAATCAGTTATAGGCAGAAGATGGACTTACAAGCTTTCTATGGTGATATTTCTGGCTATGCTTTTCTCTCCTCCTCAAGTGTCTATTTTATAATGGTATGCAAGGGAAACCAAGATTCAAAAGACAACCAAGCATCACATATGCAGAGTAGACAGGGATGGGCAACTTGGACATTGGCTATCCAAAATGGGAGGCTACAAAGACAAGAATTGACTGGCTTACAAACTTTCAAGAGGGAACATAGATCCAGAGGGCATGGAGGAAGGTAGAATCTCCAGTGAGTAGTATCCAATCTGTCTAAGCAGGACTGATGAAAGGAAATGCAGATAGGTCTCTTGTGATACAATGGTAAATAATTGTTATCAGGACTGATTGTGAGGGTTGTAAATGTAAAGGTAGACATTTTGTGGCAAGGAGGGGAGTGATTAACTTTACAGTCTAGGAGCGGAGGTCCCTGGAACCATGAAGGGA
>NW_006408577.1:16421639-16424125 GCF_000296735.1 Chrysochloris asiatica | reverse complement strand
CAAAGTTCATCCATGTTGGGCGATGGCTTGCAGCTCCCTTGTTATTCTTCCAGGTAGCATAATATTCCATTGAATGTATGTAGTACAGTTTGTTTATCCATTCTTCAGTTGATGGGCACTTAGGGGGTCTCCATTTTTTTGCTATTGTAAATAGTGCAGCTATGAACACTGGTGTGCATATATCTACTCATGTTATGGCTCGTATTTCTTGTGGGTGAATACCAAGTAGAGGAATGCTGGATCATAAGATATTTCTATTTCCAACCTTCTGAGGAAGCGCCATATTGCTTTCCAGAGAGGTTGGACCATTTTGCAATCCCACCAGTAATTCAGGAGCATCCCAGTCTCTCCACATCCTCACCAACATTAATTGTCCTGTACTTTTTTGGGTTAATGCGCCAGACTGCAAACTTGTTTGAACTGCAAGGTTGGTGGTTCAAGCTCACCAGCATCTCCTTAGAAACCCTATACAGGGTCGCTATGGATCGGTACTGACTCAATGGCACTTAATAACAACAAAAACTCTTCTGATCTTTGCTGTTATTGCTGGTGTGAGATGATATCTCATTGTTGTTTTTATTTGCATCTCTCTAACAGCAAGTGATCATGAACATTTCTTCATATGTTTGTTGGCTGCCTGGATCTCCTCCTTGGTGAAGTGTCTGTTCATGTCCTGCGCCCATTTTTTAATTGGGTTATTTGTCTTTTTCTTGTAAAGGTGTTGTAGTTTCCTATATATTTTAGAAATGAGCCCTTGTCTGATGTGTAGTTATAAAAGATTTTTTTCCCATTCTGTGTGTTCCCTTTTTATTCTTTTGGTGAAGTCTTTTGATGCACCTAAGTTTTTAATTTTTAATATGTCCCAATCATTTATTTTGTCTACTTTTGTTTGTGTCATTTTCAAAATATTTGATAGTCTGTGTATGCCCTGAATTAGAGCCCTCACATTTGTCCCTATTTTATCATCATCATTGGATTTCATAATTCTGAGATTCACATTTAGGTCTTTAATCCATGCTGAGTTGGTTTTTGTATAAGGTGTGAGGTAAAGGTCTTGTTTCAATCTTTTGCATATCACTTCGAGTTCTGCCAGCACCATCTGTTGAAAGACTATGCCCTCCCCATGCGATATATTTAGGTACTTAGTAAAAAATCAGTTGGCTGTATGTACATGGGTTAATTTTTGGATTCTCAATTCTGTTCCATTGATCAATGAATCTTTCATTGTGCCAGTACCAAGCTGTTTTGACCACTGTAGCCAGGTAATAAAATTTGAAGTTGGAGAGTGAGAGGTTTCCAACCTTATTCTTCTTAAGTAGTGCTTTGCTTCCCTGGGTCTATTTCCTTTCCATATAAAATTAGTAATTGTATTTTCCATCTCTTTGAAGAATGTCGTTGGAATCTGGATTGAGATTGCATTATATGTGTAAATTGCTTTGGGCAGTATTGACATTTTTCACAATATTAAGTCTTCCTATCCGGGAGCATGGTATATTCTTTCATTTTTGTAGGTCTCTTTTGGTTTCTTATAGTAGTGTTTTGTAGTTTTCTTTGTATAGGTCCTTTGTTTCTTTGGTTACATTTATTCCTAGATATATCATCCTATGGACGGCTAATGTAAATGGTACTGCTTTCCTAATGTCCTTTTCAGTGCTATTGTTATTGTGATAGAGGAATCCAAACGATTTTTGTATGTTGGTCTTACATCCTGCCACTTTGCTGAGTCTTCTAATTATGTCTAGTAGCTTTTTTACTGAGTTTTTGGGGTTTTCTATGTATAGGATCATATCGTCTGCAAATAGAGTTTTACTTTCTCTTTGCCAATTTGGATGCCTTTAATTTTCCTGTCATGCCATATAGCTCTTGCTAAGACTTCCAGCACAATATTGAGTAGGAGTGGTGACAAAGAGCATCCTTGTCTGGTTCCTGTTCTCAAAGGGAAGGATTTCAGTTTCTCTCCATTGAGAGTAATGTAGGCTGTTGGTTTTGTATGTATGATCCTAATTATGTTGAGAAATTTCCCTTCAATACCTACTTTGTTGAGTGTTTTTTATCAGGAATGGATGTTGGATTTTGTCAAACACTTTTTCTGCATCAATCGATATGATCATGTGGTTCTTTTCTTTTTTCTTATTTATATGGTGGATAACGTTGATTGTTTTTCTAATGTTGAACCATTCTTGCATCCCTGATTATGAATCCCACTGATTATGAGGTATTATCTTTTTGATGTGCTGCTGGAATCTGTTGGCTAGGATTTTGATGAGAATTTTTGCATCTATATTCATGAGGGATATTGCTCTGTGGTTTTCTTTCTTAGTGATGTCCTCCTTGGTTTTGGTATGAGGGTTATGCTTGCTTCATAAAATGTATTAAGAAGTTTTCCATCCTCCTCTATATTCTGCAATAATTTGAGTAGAATTGGTGACAGTTCTTCCCTGAATGTTTGGTTGAACTCATCAGTGAAGCCATCTGGGCCTGGACTG
>NW_006408577.1:16398971-16420865 GCF_000296735.1 Chrysochloris asiatica | reverse complement strand
TATTCTGGAGAATGTTCCATGTGCACTGGAAAAGAATGTTCTGGGGTTGAATGCGTTGTACATATCTATGAGGTCCAGTTGACTGATTGTGTTTAATTTCTTTCTGGATGTGTCTTTGTCAAGTTTCTTTGTGTCTAATGCATCATATCTGTTCTTCAGATGATCTCTAAATCCAGGTGGGATATGATCAGGGTCATACTTTGGCTCTTTTGGATTTGTTTTAATTTTATTCAGCTTCATCCTGAGCTTATTTATGAGCAATTGATGGTCTGTGTATTCCACAGTCTGTCCCTTGCCTTGTTTTGGCTGATAATATGGAAGTTTCCCACCATATCGTTCCACAAATGTAGTCAATTTAATTTCTATTTATTCCATCTGGTGAGATCCATGTATAGTCATGTTTTATGCTGTTTTTAAAAAGTTGTTTGTAATGAAGAAGTCACTGGTCTTGTAAAATTCTATCATGGAACCTCCAGCATTGTTATATACCAACTATACCAACTACTGATCCTTCCTCTCTGTTTCCAACCTTCGCATTCCAATCACCAGTAATTGTCAATACATCTTAATTGCATGTGTGATCAATTTGAGTCTGAAGAAGTTAGAATTCTTCAATTTGATCATCACTGGCTTTATTGGTTGGGTCATAAATTTGAATAATAATGGTATTAATTGGTCTTCTTTGTAGGCATATGGATATTATTCTACCTACTTCAAGACCAATATTTATGTGTTATTTTTGATGATGAATGTGACACCATTCCTCTTCAATTTGTCATTCCCGATATAGTAAACCATGTGATTGTCAGATTCAAATGGGCAATACCAGTCCATTTTAGCTCACTTATACCTAAGATATCAATGTTTATGTGTTCCATTTCATTTTTGACAATTTCTAATTTTCTTAGATTCATGCTTTGTACATTTCATGTCCAACTACTAATGGTTGTTTACAGCTGTTTCTCTTCATTTTGAGTTTGCAATTGGAGAGGTATACAGCAAAACAATAATGAGCTATCATCTCACCTCAGCATTAATAAAAAATAATAAAAAAAAGAAAAGAACAACAAATGTTGGTGAGGGTATGGAGAGATCTAAGCCCTTATACACTGTTGAAGGGACTGTAAAATGGTGCATCTACTGTGGAAAACAGCATGACGCTTCCTCAAAATGTTGATATAGAAATACCATATGACCCAGCAATACCTTTACTTGGTATACATACTACAGAAATAACATCTGTGACACAAACAGATAAATGCACATGCATGTTCATCGAAGTACTATTCACAATAGCAAAAATATGGTAATAATCTAAATGACTATCAATGAAAGAATGGAAAAACAAACTTTGGTACAGACACACAATGGAATACTATGCAACAGTGAAGAATAATGATGAAACTTCAAGACACCTCATAACCTGGATTCCCCTGGAGGACACAGTGCTTAAGAAATTAGTCAATCACAAAAGAACAAATATTGTATGAGACCACTATCATAAAAAATTAAGGGACAATATCCACACTGAAAGAAGCATTCTTTGAAGCCTACAAAGGTTGGGAGGGAAGGGGGATAATTCACTAGCTAGAAGGCAGATGCTTGATAACTTAGGCGAGGGGGAAAGCAATAACACAGTAAAAGGAAAGTTGGCAAAAAAATGTGATGGAAGCCAGGGAAGACATGGGAAGGAGTGCAAGGGTTAAAGGCAACAGAAGTAAATACTGATATCTACACAGTCCTGTAATAAGGTGTGGTGCTGTGGGTTAATATATCAGACTGCAAAGCCGTTTGAACTGCAAAGTCGGTGGTTCAAGCTCACCAGCTGCTCCTCAGAAACCCTATACAGGGTCGCTATGGGTTAGAAGCGAATCGACGGCACTTCACAACAACAAGAAGTGATAGAAATCCTCTCGTGTGGCACTGTGGGGTAATGCACTGGATTGCAAAGTCTCTTTGAACCATAAGGTCAGCGGTTCAAGCTTACCAGCTGATCCTAAAAAACCCTATACACTGTCATTAAAAGTCAGAACTGATTCAACAGCACTTTACAACAACAACAAACGCTACATGTATGGATAGACACGCAGCCTAAATAGGTACAAGAAGGAGTGTGCACATACGTCCGCAAATATATAGAAATTTGACGGAAGATATTTGTACATGAATATTTACCTTTGCTGCAAATATAGTCATGAATGTAATGAAGCATACAGGCGCCACGGTTATTTAAAAAAAAAAAAAAAAGCTCCTTAGACATTATGAAACACCTTGAGGGATTGAGTCACTGGGTCTGAGAGGCCGGTATCATAGTCTCAGGGAACACCATGGTCAATTGACATAACATAGTTCACAAGCACAGTGGTCTACATCCTGCTTTGGTGAGTAGCCACTAGGATCTAAGAAACTTATGAGTGGCTATCTAAAGTGCAGCTATTGGTCTCTCCCTGACTGGAAGAAAGAAAAGTAATGAAAACTGAAGACTCTTGGAAACAATTAGTCCAGTGGACTAATGGACCACATGAACATCTGTTGTCATGACCTTGAGACCAGAAGAATTAGATGGTTTTAGGCTACCACCATCAACTGTTCTAAAAGGTCCTGGATAGAAGCAGAAACAATATGGAACAAAACTCAACACTAGTGAGGTACTCACACCACAGATAGTCAAATACTTTAGATCAAAAGGGCAGAATTTACCCAAAGACAAAGTTCATAAGGTTTGAAAAAGAAGGGGAAAAGGAAACATGAAACACAGAGAGAAAGTAAGATCATTGATGTTACACTGAGGGGATTGAAATCATTGAGATGAAATGAAGTATAAGATTTGTTTAATGTAAAACTGACGTTCTGCTCTGTAAACCTTCACTCAACCCACAATACAAATTTTTTAAAAGAAAAGAAAGAAAGAAACAGGCCTGCAAAGTAAGAATGAATGACCTTTTACTTTGAAACTCTGACTTTCCCATATGAAAAAAAAGCAGGCCCTAAAACAGGAAATAACTTGTCCACCAATATGTACAGTAATGTCCACACCTGGTCCTGATACAAAGAAAAGTAGGTATGACCAAGTTACCTCACACTCACTAGATGATTCATGCTGTGCTTCAGGTTAGCTTTTTGATAGCTAGTGTCAGAATAATGGAGCTTCTCTGCACTCAGAGTGTTTGAGTTTTGGAAATAAGGCAAGGTTGTCTCACTTTTCTTTTTCCTTCTTCCTTTGTTTGTCAAATTCCTTCTCAGCCTTCAAGACAGCTTGAATGTTACCTGTCCTCTGAGCCCTTATTTCATGTCCTCCATTGAAAACCAAGAGCTTCTTTCTATCCGTTTCCTTGGAAACGCAGGCCCAGCTGTCTGGAAATACCTCTTATCCTTCACATAGTAATACCAAATCCACTGCTGTCAAGTCGATTCCAACTCCTAGCTGTCCTACAGGAAGGAAACAGTGGAATTCTTCACAGGATTTCAGAGCTTGTAAATCTTTATAGGAGCAGGCAGCTTCCTCTTTCTCTCAAGGAGTAGTTGGTGAGTTTGAATCACTGGTTTTTCAGGTCACAACCCAGTGCTTAACCCACTGCATCACCAAGATTCTTAGAATTATAATATTTTATTTATATGTCTATCTCCTGTTAGATTCAAAACAACTTGAAATGAGTTTCTGGATTCCTCGCTTTTTTGCTCCAGCTAACAATTGTAGAAACTCAATAAACTGTTACCAAATGAATGAACGTCTAGGCCATTGAAGAAGTTCAAGTGGATCATAATGAGGTTATCAGGAGTCAAGGTGATCTATGAGAAGAACTCTAATGTGACAATGTTGATCATGGTGGTGGTGGCTGTGTGCCGTGGCATTGGTTCCGACTCATAGAGACCCTGGACAGGGTTTCCGAGGCTGTAAATCTTTACAGGAGCAGAATGCCTCATCTTTCTCCTGCCGAACAGCTGGTAGTTTCGAACTGCTGACCTTATGGTTTGCAGCCCGATTCTTAACCACTACACTACCAGAGCTCCTTCGACAATGTTGATAGGTGCCATCAAGTCAGTTCTGATGCATGGCAACCCCATGCATGTGTGCAGACAAGAACTGTTCCCTGCAATTTTCAAGGCTGTGATTTTCCAAAAGCAGTTCACCAGATCTGTCTTCGAGGTGCCTCTGGATGGGTTTGAACTGCCAACTCTTTTGCTGTTAGTTGAGGGCTTAATGAATTGCATCACCCAGGGGTTTTTCTTGTAACAATAGTGAGGAGAAAAGGTTGAATTCTGAATGTATTTCTTTAAATAGCTCCAACAGGATTTGTTGCTGGAATGAATGTTAAGTCCAATTTAAAAAAAAAAAAAAAACCACAGATAATTCAAGAATAGCTTCAAGTTTGGGCCTTGTCATCATTGTCTGACTTTCTTCTGCAGGTTTCTCATCAACTGATTGTATAAAGCGCTAAGATAGGGAGAACTTTTGAAAGGAAAGGTTTTAGGGAAAACATTAGTTTTGCTTTAGAAATATAATCAGTTCTGCTATAAATTGATAGGACTCTTAGTGTGGCTCTGTGGATTAAGCACTGGACTGAAAAGTTGGTTTGAACTTCAAGGTTGGTGGTTCAAGCTCACCAGCCACTCCTTGGAAACACTGTACAGGGTCTCTATGGGTCAGAACCGACTCTATGACACTTGACAACAACAATAGAGAGATATGTGTCACTGCATAACCACCATAAAATCAATAAGGCTGTGGGGAAATGGGAATAGGAGCACAATACTCAAAAACATTCTCAGTAGCAAATTAAAGAAATAAAGACAGGAATCTATTGCAAATGTCAGCACTGCTTTGCATGCTAAATAGTTAAGAAACAGATAAATACTATATTAAGGTACATGGTGCATCCATCTCCTTGTAGAACACCTGGAGTTTGCTCATGAACTTAGAGTAGGGAAGGTGGCTGCAGTGTGTTATCATAGAGGGGGAGACAAGGTTAGTTGAGATACGGCAGAAAATTGTAACACCAGATGTGGTTGGGAGTGGCTCATCATCCTCAGGTCAATGAACATTACAATTAGTTGCACTTTCTCAGCCTTAAATCCTGAAGTATTGTTTTTCTGCCTTTGAGATGTAGGTCCTTCAATATATGCATTCTCATCAACCCGACAACTGAAGGCTTTGGAAATTGCAGTGATGTTTGTAACCACTAAACTGTTGTTGTTATTGTTAAGTGCAGACAAGTCGATTCCATCTCATAGTGACCCTTTATAGGGTTTCCAAGGAGAAGCTGGTGAGTTTGAACTGCCAACTTTGCAGTTCTAACCGACCGTGAGGTCGAGTACTTATCCTATGGTGCCACACTAGACCAGCCCTATAAAAACTAAAAAGCACTTCTGCAGAATTTGTCAGTTTTCATGTAAGGTCTTTGTATGTAGCCAGTGTTTTCTCTTTGATTATGTAAAAGGTTTGTCTTCAAGCCATGTATTCAGACATCTTCCCATTTCTTCTCTTTCTCTGGACCTTGTTCTTATTGACTTCTTGAGGTTGTTCCAACCAAAGATATTTTGTTTTTCCTCTGTTGTGCTTTGCCAAATTGTGACCAGATTTTAGTCATGGTCCACAATGTGGATTTCTTTATGCCTGTTGCTCAGGAAATGTCACATCCAGTCAGTCAGTTCTCATTCTGCACAGCACTACATTAATGGAAACTTGTGCATCTCATAGCCGTGTCCTTGCTAAGATTTGTCGAGTTATCACAGAACCGTGTAAAGGGTGCACACAGTTGTGATCTGCATGAGTTTCTGTTGATATGCTCCTGCATAGAGCAAGCACTGTCTGTATTCTCTTGTTTCTTTTAAAATATTTTATTATTTCAAGCTTCTCCTCAACATTTAAATATGTTTTCTTTTCTGTACATTGCTTGGTATTTATGAACTTGGACACTTGGGGATGTCTGGGATGCTGAATGAATGTTTTCATTATAGAAGAGTTCACAAATACAAAACTACTAGCAAAACCACACCATGTGGGATGACAACAGTAGAATGAAATTAGTAGTAGATGTTGTATGCATGTGGACATTTTGTGTATTTCTATGTGGTTCAAATGGGAACAGTTTTCACATAATGTTTCTCACAGATAAATTGTAATTAGCAAATGCTGGTGGGCATTTCAAACCCACCATAGCTGCTCCTCTGAAACCATATACAGGGTCTCTATGAGTCATAACTGACTTGATGGCACTTAACAACACCAACAAGAGGAAAAGCAAAAAAACTGGCCATAGGTATAGGTATGTATATGAAATAGGGGGAGATTGTGACGTTTTCTTTTGTCTGTTAAAGTGACTAAGTTCACAAGGTCAGCAAGTGAAGAAAAATGGGGAGGTAGGATCAAGGAGTGTTATAAATGTATGAAATGGTTTTCTAAGAGATGTGAATGAACCAGAGAAATGAGCAAAATGACTGAGTAACATTAAGTGGCCAATGAAGATTGGAGTTTATGAGAGTAAATGAGGTAACAATCATGTAAGGTGCTTAAAAGAGTTCCTGACTCATCATCACGGTTCAAACAATGGTAGTCATTCTATTACTATTATATAATACTTCTTACTTTCAAGAAATCTTCAACAGGTTTGCATGGGCTAAATGGGTCAGAGGTAAATAGTGATGTATGCTCAACCTTGGAAGAATTTGGGTCTGTGATACAGAGATCAAGACATAGTCTGAAGAGGGGAAATAATACTAAGATGTTTGATTGTCTTATGAATAATGGTTTCCCTTGCCTATTATTGTAAAATAGACACTTGAGTGGGATAGAAATGAATATAGGGAAACAAGATTACAGAAAGCGTGTAAGCCCATCTTCAGCTTATACCTGATTGGAAAACCTAAAAGGGATTCTACAATTTGCCCAGGGCTTCTTTTTTTTTTTTTTTTTAATCGTGGTTTATCATTGTGAATAGTTTCATCATTTTAAGTAGGTAATACAATATCATTGCATATCCTCACCTTAAACTTTTTGTAGTTATCTCACCAACTGTTCCTAGGGAACCCTATACATGGTCGCTATGGGTTAGAACAGACTCAATGGCACTTACCAACAACAGACTAATTCCAAAAACAATAGCTTGCACATATGTGTATACATGCATTTACATTGTATGTATTCAATGCATTTTTTAAATGTTTTATTGTGAATTGTGTGATCGTTTACATGGGAGAACATTAGCTTAACATTCATCCTATCGTATATTGTGACATTGTCATGGTTACAATCCTTTCCACGCATCATCATGAAATAGGCTTCTTGAGCCTTTGCCATGTATAGGACCTTAGGTGGAATCCTGAGCTCCATCCAGAAACTTCTGAGGTGGGACATTCCCCCTAGAAAAGAAAAGTAGACCAGCCTGGAACAGCTAGAGCAACAGAAGATACATCTTCAAAGATCAGCAGGAAAAATCCAAAACAAAAATGGCGTATGATTAGCTACTACAAGAACAAGCAAGTTGTTCGCCAGAGATCCATCAAGGCAAGCAATTAGGTCTGTTGGGAATAATTTGAGCTGAATGTCCCAGACTTGGGAGTAGTTCAATTGAAGGATTGCAACTGAACAGTTGTGGTCCAAAAATTCGGGCTGCTCCCAGGTCAAGATGCCCCCTGAGGAACTTGCAGGGTTGCCTCAGGGTACAGGGAACTTACAAGGTTTTTTCCTTGTATGACCTTCCGTTCAAGTCTGCAAAAACATCTAGCTGCCCTATCTCTGTTTCCCTAGCAACTACAAGTTACATTCTTCTGATAAAGTCCTGCTTACTGCTTGTATCAATAACACCAGATGTTTTTTGCACTCTTTCCCCTGCCCCCAGCACTTTCTTTTGATTTGTGTATATAATAAACTTGTGGCACTAGGTCTGTGTCATAGTATCTCGATCAGAGTGATGTTTCTCACCTGGTTCCAACTTGATTTATTTCATTTTGTGTCTTGTGTCTCGGGTTTAATCTCTCTATGCGGGTCATGTGGAGTATAGCCAGTTGTCAGACATGACAAAGAGCCCTTTAGGACAAACTCCCCTCTAAGAACGCAACTCAAAGGGAACACATGAGCTGGCCTGTAAGCTTGCTGGTGACTACATTGGTCTACTGGTGAGTGGAAAAGGGAGGAAGACAGCAATGAAGAAATGGACTGAGTTCGACCACGTTCCATAGACTTCTGTTGACCTGGAGATAAGAGAGACAAGAGGAAGGGTTGGTTAGTCTGAAATGTGGTGAAACCTGAGGATCCTGAGTCCATGGACAAGGACATAGCCACGGAGGGCTAGAGCTTAGAGTGAAGCATTCATCTGATATGAAGTGAGGCGAGATGCACAACAATGTCCAAACTTGCAGATAGTACCCATTTGACCCAACCTCAATGGATTGATGATCAGCAATTGATTAGGGGAAGATAAAAGAAACAATTTTTGATAAAGGAAATGAGTGTAAATTGCTACAATTTGATGAGCTTGACCTATACTTATGGCTGTAATAACTCAAAATACCAACTGAGAGGGAAGGATGGTCTTCACATCAAGTATATGTTATCCACTCTGTATACAGGGTAGATAGGGACGGGCAACTTACATATTGACTACTTAAAAGGAGGGGGTGATAATGGCACAAAGTGACTGGCTTACAAATTTTCAAAAGGGAGTTTAGTTTAAGAGTGTGTGGGGAAGGTAGAGTCCCTACTGAAAAGTTTATTTGTCTAGATGGGTCTGGTGAAAAGAGATGGTGGTAAGATTCTTATGATTCAATAGTGAGTAAATGTTATCATGACTAACTGCGTCTGTAACAACTGTAAAGGTAGAAGGTTTGTAACAAAAACAGGGAGTAGTTAATCTTATGGTCCAGAAACAGAGGACCCTCAGACCATCAAGGGAGAAGAGCACAAGAGGAAAGCAGGACCCTATTCAAAGAAGCAGCAATCAGAGATGGAGGCATAGATGAGGGCATGGAGAGAGGGAGCAGCTGAAGACTCTGGACTCATGGAAAGAGAGGTCCTGGGTGCTGGCAGCCAGGAAGAAGGCTTGCAGAATGTATCCTTTGGTTTTTTTTAAATTATTATGTATTCCTGAGTGTTTTTGTGTACATCTCCCCCCAAACCCAAACAAACAAACAAAAACAGCAGAGAGAATGGAAGCAAAAACTGTTTAATGATGATGCACAGAGGAGATTGTAATCATTGTACTAAAATGATTGTGTAAAGCTGATGCTCTCCCATGTAAACTATCACTCAGTACACAATAAAAACTTTTTAAAAAATTAATAACACACACACACACAAAGAAATCTTCAATAATTTTTTTTTGGTGTTTTATTGTGAATTATATGATAGTTTACATGGGAGAACATTAGTTTTACATTCATTCTATCGTATATCATTTCATTGCCATGGTTACAATCCCCTGCATGCATCATTAAGTAACCAAAGGGTATACCCTGCAAGCCTGCCCCTTACACTACCCCCCCCACACACACACACACCCAGTCTTCAGCACACAGTCGCTCTCCCTCTCTGGATCTAAAGTCCCCAGCTGCTCCATCACTCCATGTCATCATCTCTGCCTCCATCTCATCTCAGGCATCACTGCTTCTCTGGGTAGGGTCCTGCTGTCCACTCTTCTCCGTTGATGGTCCTAGGGACCTCTGCTCCTAGACTGGAAAGTTAATCAATCCCTTCCTTGCTATAAAATGTCTACCTTTACATTTCCAACCCTCACAATCAGTCCTGATAATAATTATTCACTATTGTATCACAAGATACCCATCTGCATTTCATTTCATCAGCTCCACTTATACAGATTGGATACTACTCACTGGAGATTCTACCTTCCTCCAGGTCCCCTGGCTCTAGGTTCCCTGTTGAAAGCTTGTAAACCAGTCACTTCTTGCCTTTGTAGCCCCCACCCCCATTTTGGGTAGCCAATGTCTAAGTTGCCCATCCCTGTCTACTCTGTATGTGGAGGGGGTGGGAATGATTCTTGCTGTAAGGATTTGTTCCCTCTTTTGAGCTACTGCATCAATAGGTGTTGGTCAAGTTCATCAAATTGTATCAGATTACTCTTTTTTTCCTTCATTAATTTTTTTAAAGGGGCGATGAGACTGTAGCATCTGAACTAATGTGGCCGCTTTATAAGAATTTCCCAGTCCCATATCCAGCCCCAAGGCCTTCAGGACTAGCTAGATCTGGCGTGTATTCTAATTTAGTCACTGTAGAACTGCTACACATGATTGTTTAGGCCATGCACATCTGCAGGGCATGTCATTCACATTTAGTATCATCCAAGCAGAGCTATGAGTCCTGGTGTAGCACTGTGGGTTAATGCCCTGGACTGCAAAGTCGTTTGAACTGCAAAGTCAGTGGTTCAAGCTCACGAGCTACTCCTCAGAAAGCCTAATACAGGGTTGCTATGGGTTGGAACCGACTCAATGACACTGGAAAACAACACCAACAACAAAACTGAGCTATTATAGCACCCTGCTTCCCTAGCAACAATCTTCAGTCTCATGGTAGACCCATGACCCAACCAGATCTTTCCTTGTAGGGCTAAGCAAAGCTGAGGAAGAGAAAGTTCTCTTTCCCTTGGGTTGTCTAAACTGGAAGGTGCTCTGTACCACTGTACTGTAGATGCTTTCAACTACTTTCTGGTAGATCTCCAGTTGGTTGTCTTTAGCCCTTCTTCAGAACATGCTGAATGATCCACACAGCACTTGAACACCCACTGTTTCTGGAGCACTCTTGTTTCCTCACTTCTGCTCCATGGATCAGTGGTATTTGCTTCCAAGTCTGTTTATAATGAGCATTAATTACAATAATCCTGCATCATAATTTATGTTACATAAATCAATGATATATATGTGTGGAAAAAGAGTGCTTTGAAAAGACTTGGTAAAAGCAAAACACTACACAAGATAAGATTGCTATCGATTTTAAGCATGAGATTTTAAAAGATTGGAAAAAAAACCTAAACATTACTATTTAAAAGCATCTTAAGTTCCTCTCCTCCTATAAGGGAACCAAAATTAGAAATTTTATAGTTAAGGCGGTTTATGCAAAAAAGACAACTCAGAATTCTAATCAGAGAGAACTTGACTCTTCGTCAATCTTTTGTTTTAGATAAACATACAATGTTTAAGATATGTATATATCTTTTATTATGAGTTCTTGCTTCAATCCACTTTTTAATGTAACCACCAATTCACAGTTCTGATTCTGTAGGAAGAGAAGGATTCTATAGGGTTTTTTTTAAGCTGTATGTTCCAAATTCACTAGGAGGCAAATATGATAATAGAGGAGATGGGGCATAGGTTCAAGGTCTGGTCTGTAGGCCAGCTTAAGTTGGAGGTTGGAAGGGTTCCTTAGTGACCATGTAGATTTAAACAAGGAAGAAAACAGTTAGAAGGAGTTTAGCTAAATCAGGAGGAAAGGTGTTTCTAGACCCAGTGTGTACAGATGGGAGATGAAGCAGGCAAACCAGTCTAGAGGGTCAGGATCAGCATGAACTTCAGCGGAAGGTCCATTGCTTCTGATGCTAATAGGGTCTGCTAAACCTGAGGTCTTCAGCTGCTATCCAGCGCCAGAAAGGCATGAAAATCCTCAAGGTGAATCTTGACCCAGTTTGAAAAAAAGCTAGAGATAAGAAGATTAATTCACATTGTGAAAGATTTTGACATGAATTTTTAGTGTGTGGGCTAGTTTTGTTTCGTTAAACAAAAGTATTTGAAGTAGGAAAGCAAAATATTCTCTATTATGAAAGATTATCCCAGGCATTACTCATGACTGAAAGACAAGTTCATATGTATGCAATGTCAGCAGGCCTAAGAAAGAATTTTAATTCCTCCTTCAAATGCCATATCATAAAAATAAACCTCACACTCACACCTGCACTAACCATCTCCACAGATAAATCAACTACAGCCACAGGCTGTAAAATCCTCATCACTCTCACCAAAATCTCCAAGTCTACTTTATGTATCTCAAGACTTCTATCATCAAGCTAGATGGACGATTGGTACAACATAATTCTAACTTGAATGTTTTGCTCTATCCAATGTGAATTCTCCAGGGTTTAATGAGGCTTTCTTAGGCAATTTGATGACAACTTAGGCATAATTACACCTGGCAATCAACTCTCACTCTTCTGAAGACATTCCCTTGCTGTACATCAGAGTAAAATATAACTGTGGTACATGGATTTCTTTTATTTCAACAAGCAATCTAGCAGTTACATATAGTCCATTTTGTTGACTAGACACTAACCTGCTAAGCCTACTTGTTATTAACACCTCCTTAGTTGTCCCAGCTAATATTCTTTTCAAGTCTCTGTGAAATGAATGTTTCCATAAACACAAGAGATTGTAATAAATATATATGGAAAGATCTGGAGGTGTAAAAGATGAGACTCCTTCGATGTATTTGGATTTATACCTCAATGGAAATCTGACTATGTAGCTTGGAGGATGAGTGATAAAGTCAATCAAAAGTAACTTCCCAATGGTTTAGAACTTCAATGAAAGATTCTTAAAGCAAGTATGTTGTAATCACTCATTCATTCATTGATTTTCTTCATTCAACATTGAACATATATAAAGGTTTTATGCAGAAGGTATATAAAGATGAGGTCAGCCACTCTTATATGGAAACATGAATAAGAAGAAGAGCTCAACATCCATATAAAAAGTAGCAGCAAGCAACAAGGCAATCCACTTCTAATTCCCTGATAAGCAGTGTTGGACAATAAGCAATGTAAATTAAAAGAGAGAAAAAATTCTTATAAACCGATGCACATATGACATCAAGGAGGTGGTAGGATCTGAGGATACTGAAGCAAGAATCAAGAATCAAGTAGGTAAAATGCAAGTGACAGTGAGAGTTGGAAAGAGTTGAAGTCTGAGAGAGAAAGCCAAGAGCAAAGGTATGTGTATTGCCCTTTCCAACAGTTCAAATGGAAAATGGCTGAATGGTGTCTCTGAACAATGGGCCATGGACTTCTGAACAGCCCCAAGTGTACCATGAAAACAGCAGAGAGTTACCAGGCCTACAGGTGACAGACAAGAATAAGGGACATCACGGTCATTGAAAATTCAAAATCTATTTTACATATTTTGAGTATGATATCATAAAGTCATGATGGCAACATGTGTGGACAACCATAAGTTTCTTCTTGCTCATTCACCTAGTGGAAATTCATAGTACTCTGGCTCTCACAGGATGGGAAGAAGTCCAGGGAAAATAAACGTCATCAGGATTACTGCTTACAGTTGTGTAGGCTGTATCCTGAACAAAAGTACTTTACTAAGGGATGAGACTGTGAGTTGGGTGAAATCTAAGTTGTTTTCTGCTCTTTTTATATCTATCCACACAGGGATATGTTTTGTGATTCTACTACCTGGAAGAGATGCTATTTGTAAATTATGTGCTAGTAGCAAAGTGATTGCGAGTCGGGTTGCCAACCTCAAACTACCAGAGGTTCCGTGGAAGAAAGAGGAGGTGTTCTGTTCCTGTAAAGATTTACAGCCTCAAAAACCTATGCAGGGTCACTATGAGTCGGAACCAACTCCATGGTACTTAACAACAACAACAGAGCCCTGAAAGTTAACTACTCTGATCTACCCAGTGTCAAAAATAATGTAGTAGAAAAGTAATACTCTTCCACATCTGAAATGTGAATGAGATCTAGGTCTACAGCATACCATTTGCCAGGCCTTCCTGATGGATTCCCCATTGAGAAAATCAAGTAAGATACTACATGTAAAGAAAGTGCTTGAAAACGGCTGAAGTGTATGCAACCTCAAGGCATTATCATCCACAGCTTCAAGCTTTTTTTGGCCAGAACACTTCTTTTTGTTTATGTTTCATGTTATCAACACAAAACATTTAATTTCTCTTGGTTGCACTTTATTTGAAGTGAGAGGGGCAAGCCTGTAAAACTGTATGTGTTCTTTATTTATACCATTACAATTGACTTAGTGGATTTGTCATTCTAGGTTCTTGGGCTATCTATTTGTTTAACAAAGACGATGCAATTTCTCTGTACTATTAAATAAACATTGATTTCTATGACAATAAAATTAAAAACAGAAATCACCATAAAACTCTATTAAATAATTCTCAGAGGAATCAGAAAAGCAAACTTTTACAATGCCAAAATAATTTCCTCTGTTAGGACACCAGGCCAGGTTTAAAATGAGAATGCTGTATGCAAGCAAAACTAAATAGTTTGCCCTAGATTATCACAGTAAATTGAACTGTGTCCATAGAACTTCACCCAGGGACTCTATTTTTGGAATTGAATACAATAAAACTTCTATTTTAGTTTCATAAGGGTCTGCTCTTGTTCCCATTGCTGCCTTGTTTTGTTTTTTAAGCTATAACTAAAATTACTTAGTAGAACATTTTTTTTGAGAAAGTAGCTCTGCTATAAAATGTCTTTTTGGCATCGATTTCAATGTCCCCTTGTTCTTTGGCTTAAAGATTATGGAAACTAGTAGGAGGTAAAACTAAGGGGAGAATGGTTGAAGGCTTCAGGACAGCCTGTGACAGGAAGTCCCAACGGAGCAACCCACAGCTACAGGAAGTGAGAAGCCTTTCTTCCCAGAGTCTTCTACAGCTGTGTGGATCAAGGAGGCCACATTCCTGCACTGACCTCCACGTAATTAACCTCCAACAAGACTCCAAACTTTGTCCTCAATACTGTAAGAGTATTCTCTGATTTTCAAAGTTCTGACGCATCATCTCTTAAGAAGTTAACCACTACTGTGGACTCCACAGCCTTGGGAGTCTCCTTTCCTTTAGTAACCCAACTCCTAGGATTGTTAGCAGGCAAAAGGTGGAATAACTTGATATCATCTAAACAAGCTTAATAAAAGAAAAGGAAACTGAAAGACTGCCAAGTTTTATACATTCTCACCATCTACCATTTTCTTTGTGTAAAAGTTAGTATTTCCAGGAATTCCAACAAGATTTGCTCAAATTTGTATTAATAATGAAAAACATTAGATGGCTAAAGGAAACACAAGTTATTGTCCTAGAATATTGTTGTTGCTGTTGTTAAGTGCCGTCGAGTCGGTTCCGACCCATAGCGACCCTGTACAGGGTTTCCAAGGGTGTAAATCCTTACGGGAGTAGAAAGCCTCATCTTTCTCCCACAGAGCAGCTGGTAGTTTTGAACCGCTGACCTTAAGGTTCGCAGCCCAATTCGTAACCACTACACTACCAGAGCTCCTTTATTGAGTCTTGTATATTTCTGTTGTTGCTGTTGTCAAGTGCTATTGAGTTGATTCCAACTCCTAGCAACCCTGTAGAGGGTTTCTGAATCTATAAATCTTTGTGGGAGCAGAAAGCCACATTTTTCTCCAATGGAGAGGCTGATTGGCTCGAACTGCTGCCTTATGGCTCACAGTCTAGTGTTTAGCCTACGGAGCTACCACACTCTGGGAAAAATAAAATGTCAAGCATAGCAAGGTATTTTTATTTTTAATTATTAAAGAGAAAATACAACTGTATGTCTTTTTAACAGGAGAAATACCTTTAAGCAAAAAAGAAACATGTTAAGCTGATAGCAGAATTTTTTCTAGTAGTAGGAACGAGTGCTCTTAAAACTATATCCTTTTTTTCCAACATTACAGTGCTCAACTACCAATTAATTAGGGCCTTTGAAGAGGCCATAAAAACTCATTATTTAAAGGCACATTAATTCTTCAAGGTCACTGGGTGTTATTAACTAAATCACTGGCCTCAAACATGTGTGCCTTTGGGGCCAAAAAGAATATACACTTTTCTCAGGAAGGACTAGGTGGTTGGTCTGCCTGCCCTTCTACTCAGGAAAATCAGAACTAATACATTTTAAACCCATATTTAATTCTAGGGGGTTATTGTACATCAAAGACAGAAAACAGCTTTTGCTGAATGTGCCTTGTATAAGAGCTTGAGAAAACAAATTCTTCACCCAGAAACATTCCTTAACAGTAGACCAGTACTACCCAAATTTTTCCCCCTAAATATTACTTCTTTATGGAATTTTCTTATGCTTTTTTTATTTTTCCATAGTCATATTCATCCCCTATGAAATTAAATAACGGGAAATAAGATTTTGTCAAGCTATCAGTCACTTAAATATTGGAGAACAACAAACCATTGTAATATATAAATTGAGAAGACACATATCAGGCCAGAGTTTCTTAATTTTGGTGCTATTAACTTTTGGGGCCAGATTATTCTTTGTTGCGGAAGGGCTGACTTTTCCTTAGGTGTAGTGCTAAGGTTAAACACTGGACTGCTAACCACAAAGTTGGTGGTTCAAGCCCACCAGCTGATCTTTGGAAACAGAGTTGTCGTGAGTCAGAACAGAGTTGACAGCACTTAACAACAACCACCCACTAGATGCCAAGGGCACACACTTGCCCACCTCCAGTTGTGACAACAAAAATGTCACTAGGCATTTCCAGGTGTCCCCTGGGGGGCAACAATGCCCCATTTGAAAATCACTGCATTAGACATTTAAACAGGAAGGACATGTATCAACGTGTAGGTGAAAGGAGAACAGCATTTTTAGCAAAATGCGGGAAAGACAATTTTTTACTGTGAGAACCAAGAGAAGGACAAGGAAAGAGGAATGGTGAGCAAAGTGACCTGCAGAAGGCAGTGCAGTGTGGGAACACAGGAAGGGCGTGGCTGGGAAATTACATCCACTTATGATTTGTCCTGGAAGCCAACTGATCTCACTTTTCTCAACCAGTCCTGGCGGCTCCCAACACACTGATGGCCCGATGACAGTGTGCCTGTTTATGTTGCATTTATCACTCCCTGAATCAGCTTCTTGACTTATAAGCATTAGCTCTGCTTGCTTTAGTGGTGAATTCTTAGGGAAGTATTGGCAGAGCTTGTCCTGGATTGGGTTGGGTTGCGTTGCTAAGCAACCAGACCTCAGTTTATACCGGGGGGTTGCGTAAGTGAACAAGAACCTTAATTTCCTTGCCAAATCTCTTTTTGTAATCAGTAGCACTCATTGCCAACTAATTGATTCTCAGCAACTTAAGAAGAGACGATCTAGACTGTAATTTGAAAACAGCCCTACCCTTACCTTCAATCAGTACAATTGTCCTTTAATCTGTAAGAGATGTATGCAATAAGAGTTTATGTGAAGAAAACATTCTTCCACTTTGAAAAAAACACTGATCTTTTAAGGGCTAGAGCGGCACATTATAGGATAAGTACTGGATTGTTAACCACAAGCTCAGCCATTTAAACCCACCATCCACTCCACAGAAACACTATACAGGGTTGCTATGAATCAGGACTGACTCAAAGGCACTTAACAACAACGACTGATATACTAGAGTCCATGGTGTTGCAAACAGCAAGCCCACTCATTTGCTAACTGAAAGGTTGGAGGTCTGAATCCACGCAGAGATACCTCAGAAGTAAGGTCTGGCGACCTTCTTCCAAAACAATCAGTCATTGAAAAGTCAATGAAAATCTGACGCATAGGAGATTGCCATCAGTTGTAGTCCACTTGACAGGAACCAATGAGCTACACACTTGTGTGATTAACTTTCATTGTGTGTGGACAGAACATATTCCATAGAATACGGCAAAGAAGACAGGATAGTCCCTCAGGCAGTTGTTGTTGTTGTTGTTGTTGTTGTTAAATACTGTCTGTCAATTAGGTTCTGTTATATGGCAAAGAAGATGAATATTAATGCTCATGATTATACGATGTACATAAGATTCTGTCTTAGCCTGCTAAAGTGATTGCTTCTTCAAGATCACTGAGAGACTTGAACTGGTGTGTTGTAAGCATCATGTAGCAGGAAATAGGAGCTGAGAGCAGTCCCCAAAGGATGGCCAGCAAGGAAACAAGGACATCGGGTCTGCAGTCAGAAGGAACAGAATGCTGTCAACAACCTGATGAGCCTTCATTCATACAGAAAGAAACATACCTGGCTAACTAACTGCAGCCTTTGAGATCCTGAGATGTGATGAGGGGAGTTGGGGGAAGAGAAAGGGGATTCGTTTTTGTTTTGCTCAGATTGCTAAATTCATGGTATTTTTTATACAGCAATCAAAAATTTACATAGAAACTATAAAAATTAGTAAGTGAATTTTGCAAAGTTGTAGGATTCAAATTTAATACACCAAAATTAACTGCATGTCCATATACTAGTTGTGGTCTCCTGGTGTGGCGCTGTGGGTTAATGCTCCAGACTGCAAAGCCATTTGAACTGCAAGGTCGACAGTTCAAGCTCACCAGCTTGAACTCCTCAGAAAGCCTACACAGGGTCGCTATGGGTCGGAATTGACTCCACAGCACTTAACAACAACAACAAGATACTAGTTGTGGTCAGCATTCCAACCCACCAGCTGCTCCTCGGAAACCCTATACAGGGTTGCTCTGAGGCTGGACCAACTCGGTGGCACTTAACAACATACTAGTTTCAAACAACTGAAAATGGAATTTTACACATTTCATTGAGAATATCATCAAAAAATATAAAATCTTTATAGATAAAGTTAACAAAATCATGCCAGACTTATGCACCAAAACTGCAAAACTTGACTGGAAGAAATTAAAGAAGACCTTAATAAATGGAAACACATGCCAAGCTCACAGCTTGGAAACACTACATTATTAAAGGGTATGTTCTCTTGCCCATCCTTTTCTTGCACTACAAGATGTTGGGCTGTACCACCCAGACACCGCCTTTCTGGACAAAGGCTCACTTCCCCAGCTGCTTGTAGTGTTGACAACTGATGATTCCCAGCTGAGTCAGTTTCTTAGCATTGTCAGTGGAAAGCTGTCGTTCTTGAGCTTATGCCCCCAGAATGGTGCCAATGTTCTTTCAATGACTGGCACATGCAGGAATAAAATTTCATGACCCCCTCAACTCAAGGTGAGACAACTCTGAAGGACCATCCATCCCAGCTTCAGAATTCACTGCAGGAGTTGAGTCCCCTGTTGCAACTACACTGCAGTCCTACCTTCCCCTCTGACCAGTGTTTATCCTCACTCCTCCCAGGCATTGCTTTCTAAGTCATTGTTGTTAAGAGGCATTGAGTCCGAGTCCGTTCTTACTCATGGCAACCCTGTATAGGCTTTCCAAGGAGAGGCTGGTGAATTTGAATGGCCCACCTTGTGGTTAGCAGCCCAGTGTTGATCCTACAACGCCATACCAGCAGCACCTAATAAAACTCTTACATGAAAATCTCTGACTCTGTTTCCTGTCCTAATGTACTTGCTAAAGTAATCCATAGATTTCAATGTAGTTACAATCAAAATCCCACCAGATTTTTACTTGTAGAAATAGACAAGTTGATTAGAAGCAAAAGACCTAGAAGACCCAAAACCTGGTTCAAAACATACTCTAAAGCTGCAGAAATGAAGCAATTGTGGTACTGGCACAAGGACGCATCAATCAATGGAATAGACTAGAGAGTTCGAAAATAGACTCAGTATGGTAAATCGATTTTTGACATGAACACCAATATAATTTAATAGAGAAAGAAAAGTCTTTCAACACACAATACTGTATAACTGGAGAAATACATGGAAAAGTAAACCTCAACTATTATTTTATGCCATACACAAAAATGAATTTGAGATGAATTACAGGCCTCAATGCAGACTAAAATAGAGACTTTCTAACAGAAAACAAAGTAAAAATATCTATACATCCTTAGAGCAGGCAGAGTTTCTAGAGGGGACACAAAATGCACTAAACATTATTTTTAAACAATGCATTAAACGTTTGTGATCAAAATTAAAAGTACTTATTTAAAAATATTAAGAAAAGAGCAAGCCACAGACTAGAGAATATATTTGTGTCTATTTATATATACATATATTATATATTGGATTTTTTGCTTGTTAAGTGCCATCGAGTTGGTTCTGACTCATAGAGAGTTGGTCAGTGTGGTCAGTACTGGTAGCCGGGCAACCTCTTCTGGTCTCAGGTTAGAGGAGATTGTGATTCCTGTGGGTCATTAGTCCTTTGTACTAATTGCTTCCTTGACTCTTCCATTTTCTTCATTCTTCTTTGCTTCAGATGGAAATAGAACAATATTGAGCCACTCTCAAGCTTTTAGGACCTAGCAGCTACTCATCAGACTAGGATGAAGAACATCATCTTTATGAACTGTGTTTTGCCAAGTAACCTAGATGTCCCCTGAGACTGTGGTCCTAAGCCTTCAAGTCTAGTAGTTCAATCCTGATGTGTTAGTAACTTCTATAACCATGGTTCCCATTGGAGTTCTGCTGTGACACTGTAGGATAAGCACTGAACTACAAGGTCGATTTGAACTGTAAGGCTGTCGCTTCAAACTTACCAGCCACTCCTCGGAAACCCTATACACAGTCACTATGAGTTGGAACTGACATGATGGTATTTAACAACAATGCACTCCATTATACAATATAGATTTACATACAGCACTAACAAATATGTATGTAGAAGTCTCCCCAAGACTTCCGGCACCTTTTTAACATACATCTTTAACTATGTATCTACTCACAATGTATTGCCTGTTATTACTGTTGTTGCAGGATTATATATATGTTAGCATTCACTTTAGTTGCCCTTTACTCTTGCTTACTTCTCAGTGTCTTCGCATTGTGCTGACTTCCCCCACACCATGTAATGCCATTTTCTTCACAGATTTAAAACGTGTCTTCTACCTAGTTTGTGACTCTTCCTTCCTCCTCATACCACCTATCCCAATAGGCATCAGATAATGTTTCTTTTAATATATAAGCCTATTCTTGGATTTTTATAATAGTGTTCACATATATTTGTCCTTTTGTGATTAATTTATTTCACTCAGTATCTTCCATATTCATCCATGTTGTGGGATGTTTCACAATTTCCTCATCATTCTTCATCGATGGACAGTATTCAACTGTATGAAGGTATCACAATTTGTTTATTCACAAACAGACAGGTTTTTTTTTCTATGTTTGTGCTATTGTGAATAATATTGCTATGGTCGTACGTCTATTCACATCACAGTTCTTATTCTTATTATTTTTTTTATGATATACAGGTATGCATCACTTAATGTCCATTTGGGCAATGTCCCACCACATAGACACCTTTGGTCCATAAGATTTTGTTATTGTTTTTAAAAGAAACATAGCTTTACTTTTATTTATTTTCCCCCTAATGATTTAAGGAATACTGGAGTGGCACTGTAAGATAAGCACTGGACTGCTAACCACAAGGTCAGCAGTTCAAAGCCACTCCTCAGCTAACCTATACAAGATCCCTGTGAGTGGGACTTTACTTGACAGCACTTAATAACAACAACATATTGAAAACAATGGGAAAAAAATAGTTCTTCTCACTACTAGGGTAGACAGTTTCCAATATTGAAAGGGCAAAAACTAGAATGGATCCTACAGTACTGGATTATAATTGGAGGGATTAGTATGAGTTGGTGATTCTTCAGATAGATAGACAGATACATTTCTAGTTATGCTCACTAAGAAGGCCTAGAAACAATAGCATCTATTAACAATGACCATACCAAGAACCTACATCTTGATTACTAAATACCATTCTCCACTTAAAGGAACTAGGGTTTGAGAAACGGCTGATTCTGTGACTCAGGGCAGGAAAAGGACTAAGTGAGCCTGAAATATCTTGTGCCGTGAAGTAACAAAATGCTCTAAGATGTAAGGGGGCATATCAAAAGGATATAGGAGTCGATTTTAAAAGTCTACCAATAGCCAAATCTATGACAACAAAGAATCAAAATACATAATAAATGCAATGGAGTGTATAATACATTGAAAAATGATAGTCTAGGTGTTCATACTGATATAAATGAAGATGGAAAAGATCTTGTTTAGAGTAATGATGAGTATTATATTCATTGTTGTTGTTGTT